>NC_091823.1:55463358-55813358 GCF_038994185.2 Dermacentor albipictus
TGTAAATTAGGCTCCAGGCTAAGAAGACGTTCTCTTGTGAACCAGAATGAATTCCATGGAGCTCATGTTAATTCGCACGCAAGTGCGGAAAGTTTTTTCGCTGCGTCGGCTCTCAAAAGGGGAATGGCAACACAGCTGACGCCGTCATGGGCAGATCTGTCAGCTGCGCCCGCTCGATCATTGTCGTTTATGCCATACTGACTAGGCAACCACTGATATGTATATCTGGCCCTTCGTCAGCTATGTGATGGTAGACTTCTCTGATCTCTGCGATGAGCTGCACGTGATCAAATGAAGAGAGTACCATTTAGAAAAAAAATTGAAGTCGGCTGAGTTAGGAAAGTAGTAAATCGAGACCACCGGTAGAAGCCTTAGTTCTATATTTGACTTTTACGTATGTGCCTATAATAATTGCAATGTCGGAGTGTTCTATTATGGAAGAAAAGTCAATCTCTTTATGTCTTGCACATCACAGTCTCATAAAAAATAGGGGGAAGGCGACTTGTAGAAACCGGCAGTAACAGCTCTTATGGAAGTAGGTCGAGAGAGGAAAGTCTGTGTCTGGAAATTTTTGTAAATAGCTACATCATTGCACTGACTTGTGCAGAGGCAGAGAAATATGACGTTCACGAACTAGAAAAGTTGCAACATTCGCGAGCTTTGTAAGCACAGTCGCGCATTGTGGTATGATGACGGCACAGAAAATCGTCTACTGAACTGCCGCTCTTAGGCCCTGCTCTCTACCCCAAAACCAAGGTACGTGGAAACGAAAAGATGGGTAAGCGGGCCATTTGCTTTACATAAATAACGATAAATGTCAGGTATGGCGTGCATGATTCTTTTAGCTTAAGGATGGTTCAAGTAGTTGCAGCGGTGGCGTAGGGGTAGAGCATCCGCCTCGCGTGCAGGAGGACCATGGCTCGAATCTCGGTGCCGTGCAGTTTTCCACAAGACTAAAAAAAAAATCCGCCTGTTGATAAAATTGCGCAAACAGGCCTGGAGTGCGGCCTGATCCCGGTGACCAGAACCAATAACGCACTCCCTCACCAGAGCAGGATTGGCCACCCTGGTGCAGTACTTGGCCACAACCTCCTATATGAATACAATAGCGGCTCTGCATCAAGCGTAGTTCTCCATAAAGAAAGCAACAAAATCCCAATAAAGAAAGGCGTCAGACAAGGAGATACGATCTCTCCAATGCTATTCACAGCGTGTTTACAGGAGGTATTTAGAGACCTGGATTGGGAACAATTAGGGATAAGAGTTAATGGAGAATGCCTTAGTAACTTGAGATTAGCTGATGACATTGCCTTGCTTAGTATCTCAGGAGACCAATTGCAAGGCATGCTCCATGACCTGGAGAGGCAAAGCAGAAGGGTGGGTCTAGAGATTAATCTGCAGAAAACTAAAGTAATCTTTAACAGTCTCTGAAGAGAACAGCAGTTTACGATATGTAGCGAAGCACTAGAAGTGGTAAGGGAATACATCTACTTAAGGCGGGTAGTGACCGCCGATCCAGATCAAGAGACTGAAATAATCAGAAGAATAAGAATGGGCTGGGGCGCGTTTGCCAGGCATTCTCAAATCATGAACAGCAGGTTGCCATTATCCCTCAAGAGGCAAGTGTATAACAGCTGTGTCTTACCAGTGCTCACGTAAGGGGCAGAAACCTGGAGGCTTACGAAAAGGGTTCTACTTAAATTGAGGGTGACACAACGAGCTATGGAAAGAAGAATGATGCTTGTAACCTTAAGGGATAAGAAGAGAGCAGATTTGGTGAGGGAACAAACGCGAGTTAATTATAGCTTAGTTGAAATCAAGAAAAAGAAATGGGCATGGGCAGGACATGTAATGAGGAGGGAAGATAACCAATGGTCATTATGGGTTCAAACTGGATTCCAAGGGAAGGGAAGCGTAGCAGGGGGCGGCAGAGAGTTAAGTGGGCGGATGAGATTAAGAAGTTTGCAGGGACGAAATGGCCGCAATTTGTACATGACCGGGGTAGTTGGAGAAGTATTGGAGAGGGATTTGCCTTGCAGTGGACTTAACCAGGCTGATGATGATGAAGTGGACCAAGCTCACAGTTGTATGAACGTATGTCTGAGGGGGCATAAGGCTTCATAAATATATTGTGAGCCGTCGTATCTGGCAGCACATCGCCTAGGATGCGAGTGCTATAAGATTTCCATGAAACAGAGATGGTTTTGAAAAGTAATAACCAACACATGAGAATTAGCAGAGGCCTTCCATACTGGGAAAGAAGGGGGTGATTGCGTCAAGCCTATTTATGTCATTCTATATGATAAAGAATCAGCATTTTCCAATTGTTAGCACACGCAATTTTCGGTTTAAGTGCTTTAAGGTTACTTCACGATTACGTTTTGGTATGTCGTGTTTATATTTATTCCTCTCTTTGCTCAGCATGCATGATCACTTCGACGGCTACATATATGAAACTTCAATAAATTTTTCGTTTGCGAGAGGATACATTGTGAAGCCTAATTTTTGCAGGTCCTCCGAATGCTTCCCTTTCTCCTTCTTTAATTTTTTTCGATGAAATAAGGAAAAATTGTACCGAAGTACCCCTCTTTCAGTAATATAGGTTGATAAGCCCGTTCATACGTGTTAACCTAAATTAACAGCGTCATCTGGGTATCTTATGTCCAGTTCCGGACGACGGCCTTTCTCAATGACTCCCATTTACCTCTGCGTTGAATCAACCATTTTCTTCATGTACCTGCGAATTTCCTAATATTATCACACCACCTCATTTCTTAAGCATCACAACGTGTTTCCTTTACATGCAACCTATCTCTCATTCGAGCATTTGACTGCGCGATATGTTGTGTAAGCAATCAGCTATCAACTCCGTATGCTGGCACATCACCTAGAGCGCAAACAAATTTGCTTCCTTGATTCATAGTACTGTCTTCCTGAATATAAATCCTACGCCTAAAATTTTTCAATCCATGTTCGCTCCGTAGTTCCTAGCTTCTTATCAAATTTTCTTTTCGTTCTCTAAGTTTCTGTGCCACAGGGCGCTCTTACTAGACGGCAGTAATCGCATACCGTCCTTTTCAAGGATATTGGGAAGCTACCTTTCACTGCTTGAAAGCGCCGGCATTATGCTCTGCTACATATTTCGCAGGAAATTTTATTGTATGATTCTGTTCCTCCGTCTCTAATTGGCCTATAGATTATTGTTTCCTCGCAGAGATTCCAGTGGCTACGTACCTACGGTTAACTCTTGTTCCCTTGCTAGAAATCCTTTTGCCTTCTGAGTATTAATCTTTAAATCTACAGTCCGATTACAGGTGTTCAAATTACGAGTAATCAGTTGAAATTAATCTTCATTGTTATTAACAAGACAATATCATCCGCATATCACAGATTTCTGATATATTCTCGATTGATTCTCCTACTTCACCCTATCATTATTGGAAATGTATCGTCTTGAATACTTTGTAAATGACAGTAAACAGGGTCGCTATACTGTAAAAGCATTGCAATCTGTTTTTCTACTCCCCTCTCCTAACGTCTAATTTACCTAACCACCTTCGCAAGCATTGAGAGGTGGCCCGCAGCTTTGTCTGAACAGCCGCATCAAACGCTGTCCTCGTTTACAGGAGATTACTTTTGTTTGCCTAAAAAATGAATAATGTTGCCCACACTGAGCAGCTTTTTCTTATCTAATTGGCTTACAAGATGCGAGGAGCAAGCGCAAGAGGGTTCTGATGGGGCCGAGCCAGCGCAGTGAAAGTATCTAACCGCGGATGAGGAGGGTGGTGCCGCCGTCTGCGGTTGGCCCGCTTTCCCTCACTTAGCTTGGGGTGGCTCATCGAAAATCACGGCGGCGTGCAGCGGAAGGTTAATAATGCCGCTAAAATGGACTCTCAGCAAAGAAGATTTGGCCGAGCGAGGTCGTATGCGTGCCGAAAGGGCTCGATAACTTTATAGTGCCACGCAGAAAGCTTTATTACAGGCAAATAAATCCATGCTCTCCGGCAGGCACGAGTAGCCAGTATCTGAGTGATCGGCGGACAGCCATCTTCTATTCCTTTCGGAACGGGGCAGTCTCCGGCTATTCAGAAAGTAATTCAGTTTTTTTCGGCATATTATGGTGTCTTTAATGCGTACACGACCCTATGATGCTATGAGTTCTTGCGGTCTTGTGACGTCGCGTGACAGACAGGCGAAGTGGGCACAACCTGAAAACTTTTGATCAATAGCAGGGGGCTAACGGTAAAAAAAAAAACTGTCCAATCAGAAATAGTTACTTTCCTTTTGTTCTGCCTAATCTTGCATAATCAGTGTGCACAAAGTGTATAGGATATAGCGTTCTCGGGGTTTTCGTGACGTCGCGTTACAAACAGGCGAAGTCGGGGTGGCCCGTAACGTTTTCGATCAGTCGCGGAGGGCTAATTGCAGAATTGTAATAGGAAAGTTTGGAATAGCTTTACGCGATAGCGCCCCAGGGTGCGTTTTCTTGGCTTAGGTACTTTTGCAATATTCTGCAACAATATTTTATGAAGAAGTACGGCAGCAATGCAAGGGGTACACGTTGTTCGAAGTAGGAATATTGCATACTTTAAGGGAACGCCTCCAAGAACGTTGGTATCTACTAAATTGAGGGGCCTACGTATTGTATGGAGGCCATATGGAGGGCCTAGTCAAACCTGGCTAGCTCGTCCATTACTTCATTGGTGAGACACATGTGATCCACGGCTGAATACTTTTTCTAAGCCCTGTATATTCTCTTTGTTGATTCAATTAGGTCAAGTCTTGCCCTCAAGTTATAATAAAAATCTCAATGAACATTTTTGTACAATACCGAAAGCAGGCTACGAGTACGTTGTTTCTCGATGTCCTAAATGTTGTCAAAGGCGTTCAAGTGTTTCTTGCGTCCAACTCACTACGCAAAACAAGCTGGTCTGCGTAAAATCGGGCATTTCACTAAAATTTTTCATGACGCGCTGCCGAAGCGCATGCGTACACAGGATCAGAGTGCGAAAGAGAACATATATTCAATATTTATATATATCCAAATTTTCAAATATATTCAAATTATTATTAATACGAGAATATTCATCACCACATTCAAACGTAAGCAAGGCAGAAACCAGCAACCTACGCAGATTACAAGCGACATAATACATCCATAGAATAATTATGTGCCAGATGCATCCCACAAAATTTTCACACCTATGCCAATTTTCTGGTGTACCAGACACCACCAACACATCGTGTTGGTGTGCCCACACCGCGAGAAAAACAATTAACGGGAAGCTTCAGAACCGCTGCAAGCGACAGAAGAAACGTGGGAGGCAATGTTAACGGTACAGAACTTGGAGGATCAGCAAAGTCTGCTTGAATGGGCACGGGTCGCGGCACTTCCCAACGGCTTTCTGGACTGAGAGGGCCGCTCACCTAGGGCGAAAAAACAATGCTTTCGCACTGTTTTGCAAAATAACGTTTATTCCGAATGTCCATGGCATATAGACAAAGACGCATTGCCTTCACCGAGAGACTGTTGCACCGCCAGACAAAGCGAAGACCTCATGGAAACGTGGGAGGCCAAGCTAGTCTCCGAGGACCTGGAACAACAACGACATCTCGTTGCCAGGGCCAAGGAAGCAGCGAAGGCCAGAGGGTTCCTGGAATGAGGAGACCTCCCACCGAGAGTTGAACCAGGGCTTACCCCCGGAAACTGTTTCCAAAATAAAAGTTTATTCCTCCTCCTCCTTCCTCCTCCTCCTCCTCCTCCTCCTCCTCCTCAGAAAAGCTGAATGATTTGCAGTAATATCTTTTGGCACATATTATCAGTGTGCAAAAGAGAACACATATTCAAATTTTTATTAAGGTCAGCGGACGTAAGAAAATCGCCGGAGTTGTGCTTTAATCGCTCAGCAGTGAGACTGCATAAAACTAGGCATTTGACAAGCTGCCTGACAAAAAGTGTCCGATGACTGCGAAATCCCTAATGCGAAATTTGAGCGCAGCTTGATAAGTATTGTCATTGCGCGATATATTGAGGCAAAGAATTTGAGACCGAAATCAACGCACCGACAGGAAGTGGGCCAGTGCCGTCAGCGCCTTCGCAAAGGGGGGGGGGGGTGAATTTTGGGAATGCTGGCATGATGAGTGGCATTGGAACCAGCTGTGCGACAAACCGACGAGTGCGTGAGCAGTGGCTCTAGCGCATTCACGCGCTTAGGGCGATGGACGCCGTCGCTCAAACCAGGACTGTGCACTTAAGATTTATGCTCTAAAGAAAAGGAAAACGATACATGTGAAGGTTTCCGGATGAACAAGACGGTAACATCTTCGCTTAGAAACGCATACATGTTCCATAGCGTAGGAGAAAATGAAAATGCGTGTGGAAACAAGAAAGAGAACCAGAAATAACAGAACGGTGTCTTAAATATCCCTCGGAAACATCCGTATACGAAAGTATTCCCCATTCCAGAAGAAGAAGAAGAAGAAGAGGAAGAAGAAGAAGAAGAGGAAGAAGAGGAAGAAGTAGAAGAAGAAGAAGAAGTATAGGAAGAAGTAGAAGAAGAAGAAGTAGAAGTAGAAGAAGAAGAAGAAGTAGAAGAAGTAGAAGTAGAAGTAGAAGTAGAAGAAGGAGAAGAAGAAGAAGAAGAAAAAGAAGAAGAAGAAGAAGAAGAGCAAAAGAAAAATAGGAAATATTAAGCAAGCGATAGCAACCGCATCTAGCACTTCGCAACGAGAATCGGTAATACAGTATTGCTTTTACGCGCCCTGCACCGGCAACTACGCGTTAAAGGCCCTTAATGTGTCGCTAGCGTGCTGTTATTCTACGGGTACAAAGAGCAACATTTTTTCGCCGCTACATTGCGGTCTCGAAGAAAATTGAATTGAGCTGTCTTGTAAGATAAAATGGTTTACCGCCAAACACGACGGGAAGTAACGGATAACGCTATTGTCTGTTCCGTTGTGCCTAAATTGGTTTATCCGCACTAGGAAATAAACAAGGACGGGGATCGAGAGGGCCGGGAAGAGTGATAGAAAAGAAAGTGAGCGCTGTGTAGCACCTCGGATATTTACGCTGCCTATTTCGTTCCGCTTTCTACTTCTGTTTGCGTTCGAAGCTGAGCATCCAACTTCCTTGATCGAAAAAGCGCGTATACTGGCAAAGTTCTCAGCTGAGGTGTCGCGACAGTACAGGAAAATAAATTGTTTCAAGTCATACCCCCACATCTCATTTCCTCGCCATCAAAAGTAAACAACCCCTTCATGGACATTAAGGCTTCCTTTCTCTTAATTAACGACTTGATAAAGACAAGTCCCACTGTGGAAACCATAGCTCCAGCCCCAGACGTCCTTTATTCGACGACCATTCAATCCGTCATGTCTCCACATTACTGCCCCGAGCTTATGTCTCGTTCAGTTATTCTACCCCTCACAGGTACTTCTTTGTGAGCGACATTTCGCTCGTACAATCTTGTGACCTTATGAATCTAGAGAGAGAGAGAAAGGAGAGGAAAGGCAGGGTGGTCAACCACGTGGGCGCTGCTTTGCTACCCTACACTGGGGGCAAGAGAAAGGAGGATTGGAATGATATTTAAGAAGCTAAACTTTGTAATGGGTTGCCATGAGATGCTCTTACAGGCGTCGGTGTATCTAAGTAAACATCCGTAACGTATATCATATATGACGTAGAAGTCAATAAGCAAACATGATTGAGTTGCTCCCGTTACATTAGAACTTAAGCCAGGAAGGAAGCCGTCGACAGCAATTTTTAGTCTTTATGACCAGCACGTCTCCAGTTTTGTGTGACAATGAAACTGAGCAGGCAAGAGGCATCACTGCTGCATCGTCTTCGCACGAGGTCAGCGCATACTGCGGAATGGCTATACAAGGTTGGACTCGCCGATTCACCTTCGTGTGTACATACGGTAATTTATTGATGGCATACAACTGCAGACATATTTTGTTAATCGCCACCACAGCAGCGCAGTGGCTGTATGGGGCTTTGTGCTGCTGAACACGAGGTTGCACGTTCGGTTCCCGGCCATGGCGGCCGCATTTCAATGCCGGTGACATGCATAAACGGTGTTGTACCATGCTTTGAGTGCATAATAATGAAGCCCAGGTGGTAAAAGTTATTCTAGCCGCTATTACTACGGTAACTGACTTCTACTAGTAGTGATAGTAGTACCACTGTGTACACTATTGTAGTTTTGGTATATTAAAATCAATCAACCAACCAAGCAATTAAGTATCTATTGAGTAATTAATAAATTGATTAATCGATCGATCAATCGATCGTTTTTTCAATCAATCAACCATATTCCGCAAAAATACTTCTGGTAAGCGTCTTGAACAAACGAAACTGTTGCCTTACTAGTCCATGCTCAGTACTACTTGGCCAAACGGCGCCATACTCCACATTGAGACAAAATGGGGGCAGCGAAGCGTTGTCAAAGTGTTGGTTAAAATTTTCGGTAGTTGGCTCTGATTCTGCGGCAACCTGATTTGGTTACTCGAACTGGTATGGAAATATCTTAATTTAAACGCCCATTTGTTCCCCTCGCACTTCAGGCCTACGAACCTTGAAGAAGTTTCCGAATACATGTAAAATGAACGGAACACCTAATGCAACATGCTCAATACAAAAAAATGAACTGTTGCATAAAAACAAGAAGGCAGCCTGAAAGGGTGTTGCCACATTGAAATATTTGTCAACAGATGAAACTTCATGGCTGTCCATATAAAAAAGTCTATGCTTTCTCATGAGGGGAGTTTGCGGTAAACTCTGCAAATAAATATCTTCATCGAGCTAGTGCACTCGCAGACAATTTGAATTGCCTTCGAGTTGAGCTTAGTGAAATTTTTTGTTTTAGTTTATTCACTAGTGTGCAGTATAAATACTTACGCTTGCGGCATTCAAAGTTCCTCCTTGCTGTATTTTTTCCATGTTATCCTTTGAGTATGACGCCTAGAAAAAATAATAGCTCAGAGAAATGGGAGGGTAATCACTGCGCAACAATGAATTTGTAATGAAGAAACACTGAATGAGGATAATGTGAATGTACCACCGTAATGCGTACATCGCTGAGCATAGGATACTGTAACGTTAACTACATCTATCATGATCTGTGAACTGTGCAGTCCAATCAGTCTGCGTTGCACAACTACGCGTACGCTTCACGCAGACTGGTATGCAGTATTCTTTCGAAAACAAGTATTTCTTCTAGTAAGTGCATTATGAAAAATATTATGCGCCGTACCAGGCCTAGTCATACATTGGGCAGCAGACACCAAACTTAAACCTGAAAAATAAAACGGAGTACAAGATACTTAGTTGCTAAGAATGAGAAGAAAGGAAACTGAGCGCCCGATTTTTAATTAGCCATATCATAAGAAGCCAATAAACAAGAACACCATGAACAGCACAGGGAAATTACTTATACTTACTGTTTACTTAAAGAAATGATATATTCATGGAAATGAAAGTGGATGAAAAACAACATCCGCAGGTGGGGCACAAACTCATGTCTTCACGTTACCCGTGCAATGCTCTTACCAATTGAGCTACCGCAGCGCCGTTTTTCCATCCACTTTCTGGGGTATTCATGTTTATCCACTAAAAATAAACATGGGAGTGTTAGCCAGCGCCAGCACCGTCGAGGCCGTAGGTGGCGCTGCTGGCTAACGCTCTCATGTTTAGTTTCTTTACGTGTTCAGTGCAGTTCCCAGTTGTTTTTTCATCCACTTTCATGTCCTTCAATTTATTTGTTCAATTCGATTAATATGTACAAGTAATTTACCCTGTGCTGTCCTCGGTGTGCTTGGTAATTGGTACGACTCATTTGTTATTGCATTGAATTAGATACCGCCTTGCCTGCGTCTCTCGCAAAAGATCATCTCAATAGAGTATCAAGAGAGGTGCCAGGTGTCGGTGCGATAATATATTGCTTTCTCCTGACTGTTTCGAATAGTGCGAGCAGCGAAAACTTCATCAGCAATATTAGTGGATATTCACGCACGTTTGAGCTTCAAAGAGAGGCAATATTTTGATTCCATCGAGTGATGAAAGTGCCTAAGTCATCATTTCACATACCAATATGTACTGGGTGGCAAACGAAGCTACTCGTAGTGCCGTTGCCTAACTGAAAGGAGCTGGAAAGTAATATGAGAAGATCAATAGAAGTGGTAAACAATAAAAATTATTGCACGTTTGAACTAAATGTAACTGAACGATGAAACCACGTGTTGAATTCAATTACAAGCTTGAATTGTAACGAAGTTACGCAAAGGTTATCGAGTGCCAGTCCAGTTACTCAACATTTCGATGCTTTCTCTTTCAGCTGAATTCGGTTTGCGAAGCTAGAAGTGTAAAACTCCAGCTCGTACACTGAAGACGCCGTGCCGGACAATTTGCACAGATGCAGCCTTATGAATAGGTTACCATAAGCTCACTGTCCAACGTTCGTACGTGGATTAAACACAAACGTTGCATGGGGATGCCCGAAGAAATGACTTGTTCAATTTTCCTGTTTTCACCCTATCGACCGGAGATAGCTCTTGCTTTTGTTCGAAACCAGCTATATATTTTTTCAACCATTTCTACAAGTTCTTACTCGAAGGGGAGGCGGACGTCCCTTTCTGTTAGCATTCCAGAAGGCAGGTACATGAGCCATACAAGTCACGATGATACATTACGTGCTGCTAAGCGCGATAGCAAACTTGTATTAGATGCGTTGTTTTTTCACTGCACTACACTGATGGCACCATCTCGTCTATTTATCTCGTGGTATTTTGTGTGTTTTACTGTAGAATTTATTTATTACCTCAGAAATCTTACTAATCCAGATGTTTGCTAGTGGCTACGGGCACCCTGCGCTGTGGATATATGTGTTAGAAAGATGACACGCAAATGTTTCAGGCTGCCCACATCGTGTGCTCTTTACACGCTTCTTATTTTTATTTTTCGTTTGAATTCCTGTGTCCCTTAGCAAGCTTCACACTTGACTAATGCCAAAAATAATATTTACTATGCAAGTGCAACGAGATATCAGGAGCTTTCCCTCGTATAAGAGAGCTGGTAACAATTACAGCTTGAGCATTTTATTCAGTCTACACGATTGCCCCCCTGACGTTTGCCTGTCGTGCAAGCACGGACTATGCACTACCAGTCACTAATATGGTAAGCACGCTCGAAGAAGCCGTGATTTGACTAGGCTTGGCTGAACGATGAATACGCGGCAGAGTTAAGGAAGTTTCGTGATACTGAAAGCTTTGACGCCGTTAGAGGGTTTAACTTATTCTGAGTAAGTCACAGAGGCAGCGAGGCAGTAATGGAAGAACGGAGCGTCGTCTTCGTGAATTCTTCAAGCGCTGTTGGTTTGCTAGCCTACAATTTACTGCTTCCAAGTGTGCCTCGACTGTTGACGTTTCGTACAAGCTAAATTCCTCATACACAAACCTGGATTGGTTCAGCCAATGTGAAGCTTTAATGGTCAATGCGGTCAATGGCACATGAAATTGAAAAAAAAAGAAAGCAACTTGTAATTTTCAATAGAGACTGCCGTCTTTTGTGAAGTCGCTTGCATGCTTGCTAAAGTGAATATACAAAAAAATACCGTAGCAGCAGAAAAGACTGAAAACCAAGATTTAGCAAATTAGGTCAACCAAGGCATTGATTACCCTGGTATAAGCTACTCGCATATTATTTAAGGAATTCGTAGTACACCACCAAAAGCGCTCTTGAGCAGTAATTCCGGTTATACCTGGTCAATAAGGGTGAAAGGGGGGTGGGCGGTAGATGTGGCACAAGATTTTCCGTTCTAGCGCCAGGAATTTCGCTCCTATTTTAGACTACACTGCTGTTTTTACGGCAGATAATGGCGTCGTAATGACATAAATCCTTGTACTAGCGGGAAAAAATAACGCAGTTTGATGTCCCGTCCTCCCAAGAAAGCCAACAATGACGTAGCCTAAGCAATTTATGTCTAGGCTAGCCATCTTTTAACTACAAAACTAATCACGCTGTGACAAAGCAAAAAAATAGCGTTTTGGTTAGGCTCGAATCATAGGATTTGGTCGCGGTACTGACATTATCCTTCATCTCTTTCAACTGGCTACCGCTTAAAGCTTACCAGCAAGTGCGAGTGCGAGACTATTTTCAGTGCCCACGGGATCGACCGAGAGGACATCGCCGCGTTTCTTGGAAGAGCACGACGCTGAACCGATCCCGCCAAGACCTTGGCCTCTCCTTGGCTCATTGGTGTGGATGGCTCATCGCTATACACGCACGGCTATTCTGCATGCGATATTGTCACGTATTTTCTCATATTGGTAAGCGGTGTGACTTTGCCTTCTTCCAGCAGGTGCATAATCGGGGCGCGGACTGTTTCTAGAACGTGTAAAGTCTACTGAGTAAGAGCCGCCAGCTGCAGATTAAACAGAAATGGAGAATTTCAGAAGGCGTTTTCGGCGCGAGCTCATTTGCTTGTGCCGAGAACTAGAATAATAAATTCAGTTCTGAATCTAATCATATAGACCCACGAACACCATGGCTTCATGAAATGAATTAGCAACAAAAAGAAATACCGTATCAAATCGGTATGCTCGCAGGTAGTAATTGTTCCTTTTTCCAAACAACAGACTGTCACCTTATTCAAAGTTAACGAATACGCCGCTACAATATGAATTAATTTGAATTCTGGCGCATTAGGCGCCAAAATCACAATTTGATTACGACGCACATAGTAGTGCGGAACCCCGGTTCAATTTTGACCACCGCAGGATTTCTAACGTGTAGCCAGTGCACTAGACACAGTCGTCTTTGTATTTCGCCCCCATGAAAATGCGGCCATCGCAGCAGGGATTTGATTCCGCGACCTCGTGCTTAGCAGCGCAACACCAGCCACCACGGTGGGTTCTAGAACATTAAATGACACAATTACAAGCGCTTTTTTGTTATAATATTGTACAAATTTGGCTGCTTTGCGCATTCGAACGAATTCTTTTATTGGAGAGTAACTGACAGAAGTTTACGAACATTTCGGACTTCTACCACACATTGCTTTTTTTTCTGTTGAGGGTAGGGCTCTGCGCTAAGGCAAAGATAAACAAAGCACAGACTCTGAAAGACCTCAACATTGAGCGTGGGATTATGACTTGACCTAATTTAAAGGTAGCCGTCAACACAATATAGTTCTAGTGGCCTTAATTTTAAAAAAAAATAAGAGTAGCTGCTAAGAGAAACTGCGTCTTCCTTTCCTTATAGCCTACACTGGTTACTTTGTACGCGTCGATTCTAACCATAGTCCCAGATGACTTTTGACGTGTCATCCTTGCGAAACGACAAATTCATTTCCGTCCTTACGTTCCGGTCGAGTGAAAAGTTCAAGTTTATTGAATCAAACTAGGAACCAACTACAACTGAGTAAACCAAGTTAAGGTTGAGGTGGGCGCCGGTAATCGGATGGCCACACCAGGCCCTGTGCTGCAGACCTCAAAGCGTTACGTGACGTACTTGGGGGATGAGTTCATTCGAGCGTCTCTGGCTGCACACACTATTTTTGGATAGGCAGTGGGGTCGCTACAGACGTCGTGGATTCTCATGAGGCACACGTCGTGGCGGTGAGGTTAAACAAAATGGCATGGAACTCCCATACCGTGGAATTCGAAGGAATCGTGCAGGGCACAGGCGTTTTCTACCGAGTAACCTAGAATACAAGTTGATAAAGTGTATCTTAATTAGGTAGGCGTAAAACGACAGCCACTAGGAAAAATGCCTGACAGAGTTGTGATATTTATTTTGTTGGCGCATTTTGGCTTGCCAAGTCTCCGGGCTAACTTCATCTCAGGAATACTAATCATGTGTCCTTCCGGGCAGAAGTGGGCTTAAATTACCGTCCTCTGAGCACAGAAGCAACACAGAATCCGAGAGAAGAAATTGTCGTGAAGCGCCGTTTGGTTGCGTAGGAACACGAAGAAGTAGGAAATTGAAAGACTGCAATGGCAACGAAACAGCGCTAATATTGCCGTACATATACGGCGGAAGTAATGTTACGTAGTGCTTACTACGAGATGGCTAGACATCACCTCCCATCAAAAGCGTTATTCTTTAGCTGGTCTTATTCAGATGCTTTATTACACTATGTTATGCGTGTGTTATGCTCACTGTGTTAATCTAGGTGTTTAATGCCCCTGTGTTTACCATTGCATTTATTAGCGCATCCATCTGGTATGGCAAGCCGGGTGTGCCGCCAGGCAAACATGCCCTGTTTGCATAAAAGAGCCTCTCTCTCTCCCCCAGGTAGCCTGCTTCCATTTATCTACACTTATCAAAGAAGAACAATAATATATGTACATTTTGGAGTATAAGGCTGTAATGACATTTCTACGCACTAGACGTTTGGTGCGGAGCAATTGCTGATCAGCCTGAGTGATGCAGAGTTTCAGTTATTCCAATTTTCAGTCATTCTGATTCCCAGCTTTTACGTATGCTATTCCGAGGCTAGCTCTCCTTCTGTTCATGTTAACTTTCTATTCCAGATTACATCACCCGATGCTTCCATCCCCCATCCCCGGTCCTGTAACAGCTATAGAACAACATCTATCAAAATTTTGCAGGTAGATTTTATTTCTAACAAACATCGGGCCATGACATTCGTTTCGTTTACTAACATTGCAATATACTCGCAAGTCACCTAAGAAATTCAAGTACCTGACGGCTGTAAAAGTCTCTCCGCATTCATTAAGTAAAAGTCAAATCGTGTCTGCATATATATTACATCCTTTAGTGAAGAAAAGGAGCTCCTTCTAAAAAACGTGAGGGCAAATACATATATATATATATATATATATATATATATATATATATATATATATATATATATATATATATATATATATATATATATATATATATATATATATATAAATGCAAATCCCGTACCTTTCGCAGCAGCGTGACGCAGATTGCAACGCAGACAGCGTACGCTACTAGTCTACACGTTCATGCCTTGTGACATGCCAAAAGTCACATCACAGTCATCTGGCAAGATACATATGCTTCAAAAGGCTCTACTATATTGAGGCTTAAACTAAATATAAAAGTTATGCTTCGCGGCAATATTTCGAGTTCCCATAACTTTTTTCAAAAGCAGAAAAAAAAGGGTGAGGGTGTCAATACGTGCGCACGTCTTCTCATTTTCCGGAATGTTTATAACACAGAACAGTTTGCCCGAAGGCACCTTCAACGGCATCTGCTTCCTTTAATGATGTTCAGGGCCTGAAAGCACTTAGAAAGCACTCTCGTGGCCAATGGAACGACGAAAGTTTATCGCAGTCTGGAGCTCTTCCGAGAAAAAAAACATACATGGAGAGCAAGTCTACAATAGCATGCGGCCTCGGCGTGGAGCAATAAAAGAAAAGTGTACCTCTTGGCTTGGAAAGATGCAAGTGCCTTGTGGAGTACTTCCTTGAAAGGCGTGGGTGCTCGCTCTGCGAGCATATCAGAATTGCGTTAGAAATGCCCTCAAGGCGAAAGAAAAGTATTGCACAGGAAGCGTACCACTTTCATGAGAGTAATATTGTGATAACGACGCTGCTAAGTGCCTCTAAATAAAAATCATTTGTGAATGCTTTCAGGGACAAGCGCCAAGGCATTCAGTAAAATGAAAATTGCCTAGGAAAAAAAAAAGCGCGTTCTCTAGATATGGAAGACAAGTGCGGTCAAATGTGGAAAGGTACTTAAAAAGTAATAACAATCGTTACATGCGCTTCTTTGGCATGACACTATCATTTGCTGCTCGTAAGATGGGAATTAAGTGTCATATCAGATGGCCAAGGCAATTCGTGCCTGATTTTCTAGCCGTAAATTATTTATGCCTATAAACTAGAACCCGCGAAACACGCATCTTCCGTGCGATATACGATAAGTGCGCATCATTTGTTTGCTTTAACAGCTGGATATTTATGTAGCAATTAGACAAACTCATTACTAGACATATTCACACACAGCCGATACGAGCATTACTGTAACTTTGTTTAGGTGTTATAGTCGAGGCACTTATCCCACGCTTCAACTTTTGCAAAACTGGAGTGTTATGCGACTGTAAAGCGTAAACCATCTGCATTTATATTTTTGTTATCTCTTTGTTTTCTTGAGCCTTTCAAGAGCTCCAGAGGAGCTCAGTTTGCTGCCAACTTCAATACCGGTGCTTTTCATTTTTTGCTATCTGTTTAAGCCTTGTATGAAAATTTATAGGTTTTGGCCAAATGAATTAAGTTTATGGCTAAACAATCGTGTTTCCATCATGGACAGAATGAATATTAATAATTCTCTGTCGACGCTCGCAAGCAAGCGGCGCAGTGCTCTTTCGTTGCATAATAAACCTCGCCAACACGCCAGTGCCATGAAACAATTGGGATGAGTGATTTGGTCACATTTGTATCATCGCAATCTCGCTGGCCATGCATAGTCGCATATTGCAGATCGGTATTATTATAGTAGTTATAAATTCAGTTATGAATTTTCTGCCGGTGTGGGGTTAACAAGAACCTATTTAATAAACCGCCAAATTTTCAGTGCACCATCACCAGCATCATCATCATCAAAAGTAGTAGTAGTAGAAGAAGAAGAAGAAGAAGAAGAAGAAGAAAGGAACAAGTGCAGCAAGCAAGCAAGCAAGAACGCAGCCATGGCGGTTTGGCAGGCTAGATTCAGGGCCTCAATTATTTCCTACAGGGGAGATTCAGCGCCTATTATGATACTTCCGTTCCTGGTGATTCTGGCACTCCAGTTGGTATGCACCCAGTCGCAGCTGCAACGCGACAAAGCGCATTTTCGGCTTGCCGCCGCTACAACACCAGACCGAGCCGTCGCCGGCGAGGTGATACCACAAGGTGAACCAGTGGTTCTCTCAAACACCCGGAGCAGACACGCAGAGGATGAAGGAAGCTGCTCACCCTCAAAAAACGCACAGGGCAGTTGTTACATGGCAAAGGCTGCAGTTCGTGCTCAGGTAAGGTTACATCTTCTACCGTGTGAGAGAAACCAGTTTAGAACCTTCCATTGAGAAAAAAAAAGATGGCGGAGCATCCATCTTATGCAGATGATTGGGGAGCGTAATGCGATTAACCGACTAGTGATTGGACGTTCCACGTCCGCCGTCAAGGTCTGTGAGTGGTGGCGCTGGCTAACACTCCCAGGGTTCTACAAGGAAACATAAATACCCAAGAAAGTGGACGGGGAAACAGCGCCGCGGAAGCTCGATTGGTAGAGCATCGCACGCGAAATGCGAAGGTTGTGGGAACGTTCCCCACCTGCGGCAAGTTGTTTTTTCATCCGCTTTCATTTCCATCAATTTGTCGTTTCTTTATTTCATTTATCAAGCACAAGTAATTCCCCCTATGTTGTCCTTGGTATCAGTGTTTGTTGGCTTCTTATGATATGACTAATGAAAATCGGGCCCCTCGATTGACCCCCTTTCTTCTCATTTATGATGGGTGTGTAATTGGTGATGCATATGTTTTATGCGTTATGGTCATTGCTATTATGATCTTTGTTCTTCCATTTCGGCGGGGAGGCGTAGTCGGTTAGTCACAAATTTTTATGCGTTATGGTCATTGCTATTATGATCTCTGTTCTTCCATTTCGGCGGGGAGGCGTTGTTGGTTATTCACCCGCCTTTGCCTCAAGCGATCGGCACGGGCCTGGATGGGCCACTATCACTTTAATATATTTAAGGCTACATGCCGCTTTTGTGACATTGGCACATCTATTCATTGTGATTGGCCAAGAATGGTCATATAGCGGTTTCACATAGCCACAGCCAAAGTAGTTTGTTGGACCACATACCCAGTGACCGAAGTGGGCGGCTCGGCGAGACAGGAGCCCAATTTCAGTAGCCAAAGCTAGTAGCAGCTCTGTAGGTGGTTTCATGGAGTAGTGCAATGTGTTCGCTTTCTACCGTGAATTCGGCGACGATAACAAATGCACGCGAGTCTAGAAACCGAACGAAACACTGGAGTTGTTTTCACATTTGTTCGTGTTTTAAAGCAAGCTGAGGGTTCACTTGAAGGGAAAAGAGGTTCAATTACTCGAACGCATAGAGAAATGTTTAAGAGAAATACCTATAGAGTGGCTTGTTCTGGTGGCGACGAGGTTTACAACAGTAAATTCCCAGCAAATCGCTGGCACTTCAGTTACGCTGGGTTTCTTTGCACCATCGATAATTTCCACCTGTCACAACTGGAGTTGTCGCCCGCGCTGCAGGACGCTAATCTCCCCAGCACCATTCAGCCGCCGACACTGGTCGCTGCCGGCGCATCTGCAACCGGGACGCTGAGCGTGGTCCACTCGGGAGAGCTGCTGAGCCACTTCCTAGAAGTGGATAAGGAGGACAAAGATTGCACGAGTTCCAAAAAGACATTGGGAGACTGCTTCGGAGGTGCCGCCCGAATCAGTTACCAGGTTAGCATCCGCACCCTCGCTTATCGAGCACCCTTAACACCGTACCGCGGAGCGCGCGAGATGTGGCGAAAATCGTGGCACGCGTGCAATATGTGTGAGATTTTCATCACGCCATAGCAAACGTTCTTCTTAAATATGAGATCTGCAATGTAGGGCATGGCCTTGGCGCGATTTCACGTAATTGTTTTTACACGTGTAGTTTACGCGTAGGTTTTCACCCATCACGGGCATGACGTCTGCCAAGCGTCATCACAATCGCGATGTCACTCTTGATTTCTACGCTTTTTTTGTGGGTTTTACGTGCCAAAACCACTTTATGATTATGAGGCACGCTGTAGTGGGGGACGCCCGAAATTTCGACCACCTGGGGTTCTTTAACGTGCACCTAAATCTAAGTACATGGGTGTTTTCGCATTTCGCTCCCATCGAAATGCGGCCGCCGCGGCCGGGATTCGATCCCGCGACCTCGTGCTCAGCAGCCTAACACCATAGCCACTGAGCAACCGCGGCGGGTGATTTCTACGCTGGGCTTGCAGACAGCCGAATTGTTTTCTCGGGAGAGCCTCAGCGGAAAACCCAATTTTATGCAGATCTACCATTGGTCTGTAGTTATCATAGCTTCGAGTTTTCCATAGTGCTCGTGAACGAACGACCGAAGGATTTCTCTCCTCTATAACATTGTAACCGTTTCCAATAGCAAACACCTCTTAGAACCCTATAACAGCTCGAGGAGAGAGACAAAAGCCTCCATGGCCTTATATGGCTAGTCGGTGGCTCGTAACACCTATTTTATTTGCCAAGGCCCGGGTGGATTATAATTTGGCCCTTTCATGATTTCTCCTCTTCCTTTGCTGGATTCCGCAAAGCCCATTTGTCAACTTGGATATACAGCGCTCGGAGTTGCGTGCTGCGAGCACTACACGGTCGTTCTTTCAAAAGAACGGCCCTTTGGTCCTTTTTTGAGGCACCTCATGGGCGTAGTTGCGCGTGTGTAAGTTATGTGTGAACGTGTGGGCGCCTGTGTGCATGCGCGCACCTGTCTTGTGCCAGCTCACGCTCACTTATGTCTGCAGATCTCCTAACCTAATCAGACCACCTGGTTCTCGGCCATCCTCGAAGGTGCTTTCCTTTCCTGGGCAGCCAATCTGTAACTACAACAGACCACCGTTTATCTGCCCTGTGCATTACATGCTTTTCCAATGTAACGTTTTGCCATCGTTTCCACATTGCGGAGTCCTCTGGTCATTGATATTGAACTTGCATTCGAACATAATTGCATATTTACATTTGCACCTATACGTATGCAGTAAGTAACATAATATACACGAAGACAGCGGTGGGAATTACACAGCAAACTGAAGTATAGCCCATAATCTAGCTGACATTAACAGGAAGAAATGGAATTCGGAAAATCCTTTTATGCACCGGGCAGAAAAATGGTGCTCTATTAGAGCTGCAGAACATTAGGGCATTCGTTAGGGCATTCGTAGGCACAAGAGAACGTGAGCTGCCACAAGACAGGCGTAATTTGAGATCGCTAGGAGAGGTTTTTTCGTCCTGAAGTGGACAGCAAAAATAGGCTAGTGATGAAGAAAGTATTGTTCAATGTTACCTCCCTCTTTACAGATGCTAGTGAACAAGCCAGGGATATCGCTTTACACCGGCAACATTTACGGCGGCCACGTCTGGTTCCGAATAGCGGGGATAGAGATGGTTATCAACATGCTCAATGCGATGGCATTCGACGTATTAGTGAGTACTCGCAACTGGTGTGATCAAACACTGTTGGACATTTTCGTCGGCGGCACGTCCGACAGATGACACTGAAGGGAACATTGGATCAGCCTGGATTGCTGGAGAATATTGAAAATATTGTATTTGGCTTTCGCAGGCTTGAAGATTAAGAAATAGCAAACAATGAAACGTTCGCCAATTCCTTCTGGGGAGAGCGTAACGGCTTGCCACTCCTTCAGCTAAACTTTCGACAGTCCTTGCAATATCAAATCAAGCAAGCTTCTTTAGCCTGTGTGAAGTCAGAGTAGCCGTATTGCAGTCTGGTTCTTGCTTGATGACACTGCAAGAACGGTTTATGGGACCAGCAGTTGCTATACGATAATGACCTAACGGAGCTTCCTTTACTTATAGTGTAGCGGAGGAAAGAAAAACCAATCATTTGTCGCTGAATTTTCCCACTATACTCTTGCTCCAATGACGTCTTGCGATGCTGTAGCATTTAATTGCACATTCGTATACGTTAAATGTCTGCACGAAGAAAGCAAGCTTTTAAACAGTTTCGCTGGCTTTGTTATTTCTATATTCTTAGCTGAAAGCTTAGTTGAAAGTCTATGGCGCAGATATAGTCCGGCTTAATGCTTACGCGCGTTCAGCCCGGCGCAATTATGCTACACCGGCACAAAGGGGACGCTCTACCGGCTAGGGTCACCGCGCAGCCGGCGTGACTGGCGACGTTCGGCGCGTGTTGGTGTTGCCAGCGCAGGAATACCGCATGTCCTGTCTCGAGCTGCTGTGAGGCGCGTGCAACGCAGCGAACTATACCAGGGTCAAATTTTCGGCGATTCTGGCGTCGCCGGCCTAACATATGCTGAAGCAGGGTTTGGGTACGGGCTATTTAGTAATCCCTCGCAAACGTGACTAACAGCGCGTACACAGACGAGGGGACAGAAAGAACGACGAAGACGAGCGCTGAGTTCCTACTCTTCCAACCAGTAGGAAGTCAGCGCTTGTCTTCGTCATTCTTTTTGTCCCCTTGTCTATGTATGCCTTGTAAGTCACGGTAGCATGTCCGTCGTCGCCGGCCGATACGCGTAACTTTGGAAACACCGGACAATATCCGCGTCTTTAATGCTGCGCGCCCAATCGGCTTGCTTTTCAGTGAGTAGCATGATATTGTTATAGCTCGAAGAATTTCATGTGTAACCGAAAAACCCCTTTCTCAATACCGCGTGAGAATGCGCAATTTAAGCCCTTTTAGTGGCCGGTCGATAGCTTCCGTCCGGAGTGCAGTGGCAAACGACCCATTCTCCGCCGTAATAACAGCCCGTCTGCTTTCGCCGTTCCCTGTACGGCACACGTAGTAAGGAGGCGTTAAACTAAGGCTAGAAATGCCGCAGACTGTATTGAAAAGTTGATAGCAAGTGGTACGGGACGCCCTGGTAAGTACCCGACCCGTGAGGATGTTATATGACTAAAGGGAACCCAAACGAGAGGATGCGCCACTCGTGTAAGGTTTACTACACGAGTGGCCCCCTCTCCGCTGCCTTTTACAGTATTAATGCGTCAGTCATGCCCCGCCGAGCATCTAGCATTCACATTAACCGGACCCTACCGGCAATATTAATTTGCAGCAGTTGGTCGAACATTCCGTATTCTATGTTTCCTTATATACTAATTGGAATGAAAATGAAAAAGTGTTTGCAGTATTAGCCACGACAATTTTGAATAGTTTACCGCTTTCCTCGAAACTGTCCACAAACTTCTTCATAAAAAAAACGAACATTCTCGGCAGTATTTGTGTTTAGCTGTGAATTTTTGTAAGTTGTTGCTTAATTCTGAGCAAATTAGTAAACAAAGTAAGAGTGGTATTGCAAATTAACATGCAGCAGACAAAGATAATGTTTAATGGCGCGACAAACGAGCAAGAATTCGGGAAGTCAACGCTTGTCTTCGTCGTTTTTTTCTGTCCGCTTGTCTATGTATGCTCCGTAAATCACGGTATATATAGCATATCCGGCTTAGCCGTCAGCCTCTAGAGTCTGCGCAGGAGTAGGTTTACCTATGTCAATTACTCGCAGGGGACCCTCGTCGTGAGAAGGAAATATACAGAATAAAAATGGGTTGGAGTGAATACAGTAGACATTACCAAATGCTGACTGGGGGCTTACCACTCTCGTTGAAAAGTGTACGATCGTTGCATTTTACTGGTGCTTATACAAGCGGTAGAAACTCGAAAGTTAACAAAAAACGCTCGAGAGCACGTTAAGGACTGCGCAAAGGCCGATGGAAAAAAATGTTGGGCGTAACGTTAAGAGACAGGACGAGAGCGGTGTGGATCAGAGAGCAAAGAGGGATAGCGCTGACATTGTAGGTGACACTAAGAGAAAGAAATGGGTGTTGGCAAACTATGTAATATGTAGTACAGATAAGCGTTGGAACATTAGAGTTACATAATGGGTGCTAAGGGAAGGGAAGCGCAGCAGAACACAGCGAAAACTAGGTGGGGTGATGAAATTAGTAAATTTGCAGGTGCAAGTTGGGATCAGCTAACGCAGGATAGGGGCAGTTGGAGATCCCAGGGAGAGGCCTTCGTCCTGCACTGGACACAAAAAAAAATAGACTGGTGAAGAGGAACTTTCCTATAGTTACAGACATATATATATATATATATATATATATATATATATATATATATATATATATATATATATATATATACTGTGCATTATTTTTTTGCTGAAGCTTGTCGACTGTGTTTTTCTCGTTTACTGATTTAGTTCAAGTGTACTGCTAGTCTCAGATTGTATTTTCTATCCTTTGTTATAGTGTTATTTATGCTTTTTCCAAGTTCTTCGCATGTGCTCAGTTATCATTGTCGTGATATTCTACTTCGATATAAGTTATCGACTGAAAGTACCAGCGCAGCGGTGTAATTTGGGATGCTGGGCTCAATTGTAAGTGTTCTATTATTACTTTTTTGCGTTATATGATCGCGTAAATGCAGTTTAACGACGGCAAGCTTATCGGAAGCTTGCAAGCACAGTGTCTGGAACTGCGGATATGAAGCGCTTGTGCATGCATAGCAAACTTCGCGGGTGTTGGCACAGTAGCGAGTGCGAGTACCTACAAGCTCCAAAGTTCATCGCAATGCACAACTAAGGTAGCTTCGTCATTCAACTTTGTTACATGTTGCAGCTTCATAAGGCACCTATCTCAGGTGATCACGGCGGTCGCAGCAAAATGAAGAGAAAAGAATTGCCACTAGCTTAGACGTACCTGGCAACCTTAAATCATTTACTGCGCTAAGTGGTTAACGGCATTACAACATGGGACTGCGGTATGGCGACAGCTTGTGACAAAACAAGAGCATGGCAACGATGACGACGGAATTGTGAAGTCGACAGAATCACTGCCATGACACTTGGTTGCCAGGAAAAATATATATATATATATATATATATATATATATATATATATATATATATATATATATATATATATATATATATATATGCCGGTGCAATACATTTGTTGAAATTTATTGCAATTGAAGCTTTAGTGAAGCGGCTAATTAAATGCTAAACTAACTTCGATTTGGGCAAGTGCATTTATTTTCACCCTAATAAAGGTGTAGTCGCATACAGTGGTCGTCTTTATAAGCCTCACAGGTCGCCATTTTAATCTTGTGCAATTTTTAAGTTTAAGAAACACCAATCAGGGGAGTGCACTGTTTGAGATCTCTACGCAGTAATGTATGAGGACGACCGCTATTTATGATGCTTGTTGGCCAAACAATGGTGATGACAGGTGTACACACGGAGAAGGTCAACAGATATCTAAACAATTTTAAGGATTGTACACCTGTTTGCGTCACAGTAGCCCATATCAATTCTGGAGCATTGAGCAAGAATGTTTTTAGCGAGGCGGAGTCAGCTTTCCTGACAAACAAGCATAAGGCAAGTAGACCAACTTGGTAGCGGAGCGAGTGCAACCCGTGTTGCCGGCGTGACCGTTATGCGCATGTCCACTAGCGTTGCTGAGGAATGATTGTGTTGCACACAACCAGAGCATAACGTAGGGTAAATCGCACGCTAAATATGTGTAATTAGAGCAGCCGCAAAGGTTTCATGTATCTATGAGTTAATTATTCATATATGCAACTGTGCATAAGGCAGAGTCACGGCGTATTAGTGTATACACCAGCGGTATAAGTGCCTTATATACGTCATTAGGATACTATTAGTACCTTACACTGCGGGGAGACACAAGATCATCGCATGGCAAGACGAGTCGGACACCATCACGCATAGTGCAAACATGAAGGAAACGTAAGATGAGCTTTATTTATGAGCCTACAGGTTGTCCATCAAGTTCAGTTGGCAGTTTAGGACAATGAACCTGGTTTCATTTAATTTGAACTTTCTTCCTTCATATACTACAGTGACACACAGAGAAATTGTTGTCTAAACATTTTGGTGGTTTTAACAGCTTAAATACTTCCCGCCACACGTATGTCTGTCGCAGACTTTGGGAAGGTCGGAATTCCAGCTCGGTTCTCGCGGCCTAGCAATGATGTTCGGCCTCCTCGATACGAACACGAAAATAGTTCTCTGCAATGTTGACTTCAGCCGGGAGCCGAAGTTGTCGAATCTACCAAACAAGCCGACCCGCTCAGTCATACTAACCGTGGGCAACCTCAAAGTTGGCATCACAGGCTACGTATCCAGCGGACTGAGCACTGCGTCCAGCGGACTGAGTAAGTACTGTTGACACGTTGACCATATTACAAGTCATTATTGAGCGTTAAAATTGTCTAGCGAGCCAGCACGGGAGCCGGAGACGAATCAAGAACGGCATAGTGTCCAATCATTTATTAGTATAGAAACGCTGGTAATGTGGATAATTCTCACTTCATCCGCTGAAATAGGTCGCACGGGAGTCACTAAATTATATGAGCCATGGAAGACAACTCTCAGTAATTTCGTAAGCAACAGTGCTGGCATGCGGCTCAAAGACTTGAAACTAGAGGCCGATAATCGAGGCAGTGACTCATAAAAAAAAAACAAATAATAGGACAAGCTTAAATACGGTAGTGCCTACTCCAGTCCTGAAGGCGGTAGTTGTCCTCTTTGTCGTGGTCGATGCATCCTGCTTTGGTTATGGTCACTCGTTAGCCATTCAGAAGCGAATTGTTGAAAGAAAAAAACAAATGCCGTGACCATTGAATTGCAAGTTTCAAGTTGCGCTGGCTTAGTCACATGCTCACGTATGGTAGTAACGCCTGGAATTCTTGGTATAATGGCGCCCGGACGTGTAATGTATGCTGAAAAGTTTGTTCTCAGCAATAGTGTCACCACGAAGGTGGTTCCACAGCTGCTATGATTGGGGAACAAAAGACTGACTGAAAGTGTCAGCGTTGCCGGTTCGAATTGCTATTTTATCATGACGATGAATGTGGCGCAACTTGTAATTAGGCCTAATAATGGAGCCTCTGCGAAGAGAAAAATGGGAATAAATCTTGTGAAACAGTAGAAGGACCGACATTTGGGCGAGTTGGTACTGCAAGATGTTCAACTTGTGAAACAGGGTCAAACGTGCTATCCTTCTACGTGATGCAGGTGATGGAAGGGCTAGGTTACCTTGTATTAAAATTAGGCAAGTGGTATTGTAATTATTTCAAAATATTACCCCAATGAATTGATTTGAACGAGCTCGAGCGAAAATACAAGGTTATCGTGTTATTGTTCATACACGGCTGCAGCGCCTTCTAACTTAAGACGCACTAATGACTTGTAAAGTACATGGTAGTTTTAAAGATAAGGTGCCGTGAAGAAACTTCGACCTAAGTAACCAAGCATGCTGTGAGCTGCTTTGTTGATTGTGCATTCAGTGTGCAATGTCCAGTTTAGATTCGCACTTATATAAAATTCGCCTCCATTCACAGCCTGTGAAATTGTACAGCGAAGATGTTGACGTTAGAAAAGCACCGCCTCCACAAGCAACGTGTGTCACGCGCACGTGTGGGGAAGTGCAGCACGCATCCTCATTCTTCTCGGCCCTCCGCCAAGCGCAAGTGCCTTGTTGAACTAACCGAATCTTGAAAGCAAATTGCGTCAGAAAATTCGTAAAGTACGATTTGCATACAAGCTAATCACATGATAACTTCGGATTGTAGTTCGAATATGCGAGAAAACGTAATTGTTATGCAGAAACTCAAACACAAATCCATTTTCCAGCTGCCGTGTGAGGTTCGCATGAGTGGCTGCAGCCGCTATGTGACGGTACGGTTTTGGGCGAGCACGAGTCAACGAAAAGTCCCAACGAATTTGAGGCTAACAGCTTCTCTGTAATATGAAGGCTTGAATACTTGTATGAGTTAACAGCTCAGGTGGCACTGGCTCTCGCGCACCAACTGCGGCGCATGCGCAGAGGGTAGCTTGATTACCCGCACACTGCGCGTACGACAGGGTTACTGTGTAAGCTCCGGTAGCGTAAATGGAAACACTATAGCATACCGCCTCCGTCTTACACGCTCATCACTCCATAAGCAAGCTCCTTGCAAGGCGTATGGCCATCGTCGATACGATGTCGCCCTAACAGAGTCTTGACCACCAGCTTGTGGAAAATTCTCGGCTTCACCTGTATGCAGCGATCAGCCCAATCATGGTTCTTATGACTCACCATGATCCTTAGTGTAAACCAGCTAGCTCGATTTCTTCTTTAATAGAGATTTATAAGACGACGACATGTAGCGTGTGTGTAGCTACAGCAGAGGGATTGTGCAAGTCATTACTAAATTGACGTGCTCCATATCAGCCGCGATCGAAGGTGTGAACGTAACCAAAGCGATCAAGGCAGAAAGCTGGGCTAGTTGGTGTGACATCATTAATCAAAAGGCTATCGCAAATAACAGGGACATAGACGGAGGAAGCGACACCTGTCGCTCGTCCTGTCGCTTCCTCCGTCTGTGCCCCTGTTATTTGTGCTAGTCTTTTGATTAATGGTGTACGTAACCTTTGGCTAGCCATCGTTTGGCACTCGTTACTATAGAAAATGGACGGATTAGTTGCAATAATAATATTACCATCATTGTTTGTTCGCTGAGGTAATGCGTTCGTAGTTTTTCGTTGTTATTAACGAGGTGTGGAACTATTTATCAAAATAAGGAACTTTAGAAACAAAAGGATTTTTCGATGATAGAGTGAAGTCATGACCGCACTATCACAAACAAAGGACTTTGCAATAGAAACTTGGCGTATGAGATGCATGGCTTGAAGAAATGAGCGCTACGAAGACGCAGACTAAAGGAGGAATATGTACGACGGACAAGGCGCTACTTCTAACTAAATGTTTTCTTGAAGAAACAAGGTTTTATATAGACACAACCTAGAATAGCATCACCGTGACATCACGACCTCCCTATGTCATTAGAAAAGCTAATATGTCCCATTCGATTCCATCTCTAGAACGTGCCAGAAACCTGGTGTCACGAAGATACGGACGGCAATTGTGACATTTACAGTGTTCAGCCAGATCACCCCCCGCATTGTTATTTACTGCCCAATTCTTCCCACGCGCCCTTTCATTGAAACACCGTCCGGTTTAACCGATATAAACCTGTTGGCAACTTAGGGGTATCTCATACACGACATTAGTTTTGCAAGCCGTGTACTGCGCTGCATGTTTCTTAGAACATGGTTCGGGTTTTGCCTTTGTCAGCATAGGGCAGTAAATAACAAAGCGGGGGGCCATCTGGCTGAGCACTGTAAAAGTGACAATCGCCGTTCGTATCTTCGTGATACCAGGTTTCTGGCACGTTCTAGAGATAGACTAGAACGGGAGATATTAGAAGCTTTCTACATTGCGAAGGCCCAGGGCACATGCATTAGCTGCGCGTCAGTGACGCTTACCGAAAAAAAGATAGCTTTTCTAATGAGATAGGGAGGTCGTGATATCACGGTGGTGCTATATTAGGTTGTATCTGTATAAGACCCTGTTTCTTCAAGAAAACATCTAGTTGGAAGTAGCGCTGTATCGGTCGTACCTGTTCCTCCTTTAGTCCGCGTCTTCGTAGCACTCATTTCGTCAAGTATGCATGCAAAACAAACGCTACCACATCAAGCTTCTGCTGCTTCAGAGATGCATAACGCAGGAATGGAAATTGCATACCGTGGTGGCCATGCGTACACGGCTTTCTGCTGCTAAGTGCCAGAATGCGGGTTCTGCCGTTGACTGGTGCAGCTGAATGTTGATTGTGTCTAAATGAAAAATAAAAATAAAAAAAGTGGAAAGTGCTTTCCTGTGAAAGAGAAAAAGTCTTTAGTCAATGCTCGAGATGTTTGTCTGGTCATAGGCTTAGTACATACACTTAGTACTACATGAGAGGACAAAGTTCATATATAAAATCACACATATACATACATATACATAGTGCGCACGCACATAATATATACAGGCACACAAAGTAGCCAATACTTAGAGTACCTCGTCAAGGGCAGCGTCTCCGAGGAAGGCTAAAAGCGCCTTCGTTGACCGCAAAGTACTATTTTTACTGCAACAAAATTTAGGTACATGATACAGCTTGAAGGAACTGCCAAGCAAATTTACACAAACTTCAGAGGAATTCTCGAGAACTCAAAAAGCCTGCAGTTAAATAAAAACAAGAACCAGGTGAGCGCACTAATTATTTACTTCGCTGTCTCTAAATTCTGGTTATAATCAAATCGTCACACAAAAGAAGTTCGGCAACATGTTACACTCTTGTAACACGTGAAGGCGAAAGCCTGCAGCACACTTGGTAAAGCACCGTCTCGCTTCATCGCGTTGCTGCTTTCGCAATCCAGCTTCTTCGGCTTGTTTTCCACTCTTAGCTGTGGCTTCGCGCGCTCGTATAGCGGAGTCAGACTCGCGCCAACGACATTTCGCTTCGACTTTACGTTGCATCCTCTCTGCACGGTATTAAACCGTATGCTGTTCTTTGTATTCCAATTGTGATTTTAATTAATGTATGCACTGTTCAATTCAATTTGATGAGTGCTTGTAGCCTCAGCAAAGTGCGCTTACGGGGTATGAGCCATTGAGAAGGTCACGTGATTTTACTCTACAGCTCGACTATACGCCTCGTTTCTGCACGTTCTATGCATGACTCCAATCTATGTATGCAATATACGCTTTACTTTGCTGAGTGCAGCCTCTGCATTACGAAAGGAACTAGGACTTGCCTATTTGCTTGCTCATAGGGGTGCATAATCCATGGCTGATGATGATAGTTTTTGTACCATTGGATCGGACGACGCGTCTTTTTCAAGGCCATCGGGGGTATGAGCCAGTTAAGGCTTTCGCCTTCATAAAATTAAATTCAGCCGCTCATATACATGCCAAAACCCCGATATGGTCATGATGAATGCCCTAACACATCAAAATGCAGTCGCCACGGCCGGGATAATATACCTGCGTTAAATCGTTTTGCTTCCAAACGCCAACGCTGTGAAGAAATAGTTCTCAGGAACTCACGAAGAATGCGATCGTCGCATGCAATGAATAAACGCATGAGGCACGTCTTGGACGATACCCGATTTTCGTGAGCTGGGCGTAGGCACACATAGAGTAAAAGTACATGGGTTTCTATGTACTTTTCGCACAGGCACAATCATTGTCAACGATCCAGCGGATAGCCTCCGGAATGAGTCCTATAGGCTACGAGAGGAGGGCTGCCACATCGTTCTCGCGATCGGTGGTGGTGACACCACCGAAGACCGCCATCTGGCTGACATCCTGCCCGACATCACGGCGTTCGTGGTGAAATACCATGCCCACTTCGCATATCCTTCTTCGGGGGCAAAAAAACACATGCTGGACTTCGACCAGGACCTGGATTACCCGATAAACTTCACGCGGTCGGTGGACGGCAAACCGGCGTACATATTCGCCTCTACAAATCACTACCAGCTGCTTAGCAAGTTCCAGATCACTGTGGATACTGACCACATGCGCGTGCTCCGTGCCAATGGCGATCCCGTGATTCTCGACATGAACACCACAGAAGGTATGTTCTTGAATCTGTCTACACGTAGTGGTTAGAAAGAGACACAGTGAGCAGGAAGAAAGTGAAGGTGGTCATGCATCTTGTTTCCCAACGTCAGCTTCAAAGGAAAGAAAAATAACAGTAGAAGCACAAAAAGATAGCGAGAGAACACTACGTGTGCAAATTTACCTAAGCTCTCCTAGCCTGTTGTAGCGATTCTGCGACATGCCGCATCCGAGCTCATAATTGCACCTGGAACACTTAAGAGAGAGAAATCCTAATTTTGACGTCGTGTGTGGTCATCCAGCAAAGACACGTCCGTGTTTCGCCATTTGTGACTAAAAAAGAACGCTTTTGGCATGGTGCTGCCGCCGAAGGTGAACACTTAAGGAAACTCGTGCGGCTTCGTCTATTCAGGGGCGTCTCCTTTGATGTCTCCATCTCTGCAATGCCGACTGTTTTACAGGCTACGAGAAAGTGCGAAACAGTTAATCTTCCAAGGTTTAATCTGTTATGTGAGAAAACATTCGAACACAAAGGCGCTCTTTTCTGCTAGATGCCCACTTCAGGTTTCTTAAAACGAGTCGAGAAATCTCATGGAGTGTAGCAAATGGCGTGAGAGTAATTTTGGATGATCTCATCCGGCATACAAGTTTTCCGAACTGCAACATGAATGTTTTTTCTTAAGGCGATATAATTCCGGCTATAGGAGATTAATAGTCCTCTGTTGTCGCTGCTTTAGGGGTTTATGGTGGCTGGTAGTTGAAGTCACACATTTATTCTTCGCTTGCCTCTAATGCCATAGGTCGTAGCATTTCCTGTTTCTGTGTAGTTCTCGCAAGTATCAAGAGTACCAAAACTGAAGCGCGCTAGACGTATCGCTCATTGATACATTATAGCAAGAGCGAAACACATTATTGTTTGGATAATAACATAATCCAAAGCAAACTTCCCTGGGAGCAGCACGGACCGTACTTTAATGGGAAACATTACAAACTTTGCTTGCTGAAAGGTCTTAGATTTTTGGTGTAATCGCACTCACTGTCGTCCTAAACACATTGTGTATGTTGTATCCGTCCTTTAAGACCAAAGGTGGCGTTTGCGAAGAATTATGAAGAGCTTTACACGACCCTGAAGGCTAAGAGTCATATGCTCACAGATGTACGTACTTACGAAGAGAGACGCCAATTGCAAAGTATTCTTAACTATGTTTCCATATTTGTTCTTTATAGGTTTCTTATGAAACTGAAGGAGGGGCCACTCCTACTGTAATGGTAATAACTACGGGGAACACTGCAGGTTGATGAGCTCTATCTCCAGTGTGGAGTAACAACCTTGTGGCGTAACTGTGAATGGGTTACGAAACAGGTGGTAGCGCTGATTCTCGTGTTCAAATGAGTTGAAGCGCTGGTAAAATTCTGCGAAAAGGGTTTCGACCTGTTGCGCGTTGGTGGCGCTTACTGACCTCAACATTTTTTGCCATCAAGAAAGTGTTTCTCGCAGGTTGAAAAACTCCCTATGTTCCCTCATACGAGCTGCAACGTGAACAAGCGCAGTTCCTCTTGGAATGCAAATATGGCGTTCACGATATCCATAATAAGATGCTCCTTTCCATGCAAGGTTGTGTTGTGTGTATTATGATGGCCTGTTATATCCGTGGTGAATGCTAGGTCCAATAACCATTCGTCGTCTTCGTGTTCCGGAATGTTTTTCTCTTAATCGCTTAAGAACCTAATGATGTTTCAGCGATTAACAAATTCAGAGCGATTCAAGATATTTCTTTTATTGACGTTTAGGACGCGTGGTGTAAAAAGGCAAAACTCTAGAGACACAGAAAGAGCGTTCCCACTGCTTAACCAACGAACTTCAGTATAATGCGGGAAATCCTCGTGTTGTCGAACTCTTGCAAGTAATCTTGAAATATCGTACAATTCGAACCATTATAACTTAAGAGGTTGACGACTGCTGTCACCGTCTTTCTTGAGAAGCTCAAATTTTTAGAGTATGGCATGGGGTGCTTCCTCGTACGGCACACAGTGCTAGTTCTGAGTTTCCACCCCGCTGCGTGACTCGAGCAACGCGACGGCTTAGGTCCTCTCTGAAACCATAGCCGGGGCGCCACCCGTGCACACATCTGTCACCTTTTCCAGCGACAGGTGGAGTTTGCAGGGCGTAGTAGGCGCACTTGCTTCAGTTAGGTTCTTAACTCGTCTGCGTGATCTGGACCGTCATTCTTAAGCAGCTCAGATCTTGAAAGGTCAGCTTCTTTATTGATATGTGGTGCACAGCGAATCAGGACAGGGGGACACAGAAAAGACGAGAATGAGCGCTATTCTGTGTCCCTCTGCCCTGCTTCGCGGTGCATCATTTACCGATATTGAAAACCAACTAGACCAAAGCACGACATTTCTAGGTCAACTTCTTGTCCGGGCATGTCTATTCTCAGGCCATCATAAGGCACCTTTTATAACCCCTATGAAAATGGTTATTGCCTTTATGTTTCCTTTATGTTTCCTTCTTGTGCCCTATGTGACCTTTATGATTCCTTGTCCTTTGTGTGACCTCCGGGACGCCAACTTTGTGTGTACCACATGTTTACTCATCCTAACATCTACCTCGAGGAAGTGACCTTTATTATGCCTCTAGGATGTGTCCTTTATGTTTACGGCAGGATGTTAACTGGGTGTGTACTATGTGTTACCTGAGTGTACACTTGAGTGCACATGTAGGTGACATAGAGTGCACATAAGAACTGTCTGTACATTTATTACAGGCAGATATATCTGTACTGTGTGACAGCCATTGATACACTCTGCAGAGTCATTGTTAGTACTAAATCTTGCCTTATCCTTTCCTTTGCCCCAAGAAAACAACCCTTATTATAATTATTGTAGGATGTGCCCTTTGTGTTTACGGCGGGATGTTACCTAGGTGTGCACTTCAGTGCGCACGTAGGTAACATAGAGCATCAATCTATATATGGTGCATGCACTCTTTATATGTTACCTGCATGTGCACTCAAGTGCACATGTAGGTAACACACACACACACACATATATATATATATATATATATATATATATATATATATATATGTATATATATATATATATATATATATATATATATATATATATATATATATGAGCACTATGTTACATGTTACCTGTGTGGGCACTCTATGTTACCTGGCTGTGTACTCCCTCGAGTGCACATCCAGGTAACATAGAGTGCGCCCAGTGATTATCTTTTTACACATGCTACAGATAGGTCGTCTGCCTGAAATGTGTACTAACTTTAACTACTGGCGTATCAAAGTAAAAAAAAAAAACATGGGGGGGGGGGGGTGCGCCTGCCTCCCACTCCCTATATATCTTGGCCGTATTGATCACCACGTGCCATCAACAGTACATACGTACATCAAAGCCTCATGCAGCGAATAATCCCTCACGAGAAATAACAATTGCGCGGCGCCTAGAGACGCGGTGGCACGACGCGCTGTGTTCGATGGCTACATGAACCGCAAAAGAGGCGGATGCTTCCGCGGCCAATCCGCCGCTTTGCTGTGAGCGTATATGATTATACAACCATTTAAGTAGCTGTTCGCGGTGTTATATTGGTTTCATGATAGCCTCATTACACATAAATATCTAATACGTACATTACGATTGTCTCCATATTACGCTCGTAAGATTTGTTTGCAGCCATCAGCGGGAAATGCAAGCGCTGTCACCTCCAAAGCTCTACTGGAGCTGCCGCTAACTTTCAGAACGCCTAGTTCGAAAGAACGTAGTGAAATTGAATATCTATAACGTTTCTGATGCTCTAAGCTGAAAAAAAAAGCTCGAACATTGGGAGACGCTGCCACTGCTCCACCTCGAAACCGTGGTCTTCGAAGCACTTTTTGACATGTTGCTTTTTCTACGCTATCTTTTTTTCAGCCCTCGGCCTTGTGATGATGCCTTTTCTCTACTACTCACACAGATTATACACAAAAGTTCGGTCACTAACCAATGCAGAACCGGCGGTTGATGCTAAAAGTGCCTTTCTTTTCAAAACTGCGTGTGATTGCTGTAGCGAGATAGCAAAGTGGGCGAGTTGGTTACGATTCATCGTACCTTTAGCAACAGCGCAAAGCAACGCGTAAACAAGGAACGAACACTCCGAAGAAACAGCGCCGTGTTGTTGTGTTTCTTCCTTTTGTCCGTGTCGCTTTCGCGCTGACCACAGGTACGAGTAACTGCTGTAACGATATTAGCACGCGTAGGAGTAGGGCAGCGCGGATCCCGTAAATGCTTGCTTGGGCGTATAACTGAACAATTTATAATTGTGAGTTGGCTGAGTATGAAAGTTGTGTGCGGAGTATGGCCGTATTTGATTACGCGAGCATGCAAGCAGTACGCCTGTTTCACTTTGGCCGAAGTTCCGCTGCCGCTGCAAGCCAGCCATCGCCACCCCAAGCGATGGAACTGCACATGATGCGCGCTGATTGGCTCGTGTCCGCCGGCAAAAGATCGCGCATAGTTCGTCTAAAATCTCTCCATATACTTTAAAAAAACAAGGCAGCGCACCAAGACACTTAGTAATTTGTGTTTAAATACCAGCGTTCCTTCCAGCAACGACTTTTTTAAATCTCGAAGGCCGTGCTTTTCCATGATGCACGCCCTAAAAGGAAATGTAGATCTCGGAGGCTAAATTCACTTTTTAACCGCAGCGCGGCACTGCCGTAGTGTGGCGGTTGACGGTGAGCTGGGCCACGTTGCGTACGTATGAGCGCTGAGAGTGCTCGTTGCAGTTACACGGTAATTGAATCATATTTTCGAAGTGCCTAAACGAACTGTGATCAGTATCGTGTGCATTAACCATCAGGAAACCTCCAGATTTGTGTAACGCCATTAGTTCGCCTTATGTTTCCTGTGATACACCAGTGTCTTGTGTACTACAGCGCCCGTCTGAGCTTCCTTTGTCGTCTGTCCGCGTTCGCCCGTGGAATACCTGATACTGTGGCTTCGAATTGTGGTGCGTGGAAGAATGTGTTGAAAGTTGTGCTTTCGTGCGCTGGTGTTCATCGGAAATTCGACAGTGTTCACGCCGGAAAGAGCGTCGTCGCGTGGCGCCTGCGAGACGAAGAAGCCGTTTGCTGACCACATTGAAGGTAAGCAGGTCTGACGCTTGCGCGCATTCTCGCAGCTTTTGGTTCATGTAGTAAGCTTTGTGGAACGACAACAAAACACTTTCTGAGCGTACGTTGACCATGTTGCTGTGCACATTTAGCCAAGCGTTTCACGAGGGGAGTTTCCGTGAAATGTATTATTTCTTACCACTTACTTGCTTTATGGAGTGATGTGCTACCACCCCTGATTGTTGGGACTTAATGGGCAAATATTTACGTAAACGCTGAAAGTTACTGTTTTCTCCGTAGTTTCCCGGCAGGAAATTCTTCCGTAGATATGAATTTCCGCAAGTTACGTGTGTAATGCATGTCGATGTGTCACGGGCATCGCGAGTTGGCACGCGACTGCGATGTTTGACACTTGAACAGATATTAGCTTGTGTGAAGATTACTTTATTGAAAGTGTTCAGATTGAAGTCCAGCTTCGCGAGAACTTGTCTGCATTGTTTGTGTTCTTCGACGTGCTCGTGTATTTGTCTTTTATATTGTAGGGCAAATATAGACCGACATTACAACAGCGAAATTTCTTTTTAATCGAGGCATGTCAATCAGACGCTCGTTTTCATTAATATTTTCAACCGAAGAACAGGATGTGAGTTCCTGCGATTGTTAAAGACAGTGGCTTGTAGCACTGCCTTATAAGGGATGCGATTTTCTTGCGATGCTTTGCGCTCGATGTTTGCCACTGTTATAACCCACCTTCCACGGCTGGCTGTTATAGTTAATAACGATAGCGGAATGTCGGTCAGATCAATGAGCAAAAGGAGTAGCATCGAAAAAGGGATCGCTACAAAATCGCGGTCTAGGTTTTAGACCCTTCGTAATCGATTGTTCATTTGATTTACTAGATATTTAAGTTTTGGTGATAATTTCCCAGGTAGTCTGATGTTTGCGGCTGGTTTTATTCCCGCCTGAATTTTACCATATAACAGTGTAACCACTTGAGATATAACTACGAGACATCTGTACAAGCAGGCACACAAAGATTTGTTGGCCAGTTGCCTACTCCTATAGGTCATGTACTACTTAGCAGCTGCTGCAGAAATGTTTAAAAGAATTTGTGAGCAATTTAATACCTGAGTGGACTGGCAGCTCAGTCTCTTTCAAACAACAATTAGTTAAAAGCTTCTGTGTTGCCCTGATGTTATTATGATCTGTTTTTGACTGCTCCACATTTCTTAGCTGTGTGCATACAGGCCAGGCTGTTCTTGCTTATATGAATATTTTTGAATGAGTGAAAAAGATTGGCTTTTGTTTTGTTTTTCAGGTGCCTTGTGAGCTCTCACCCAAGCACCACATTCCAGAGGTCTGCTGTGAGCAGACCTGGCAAATTGAAGTAACATCCAGATAGTCCAATAAACTGTTCGTAGTTTCAGACAAACCTTTGCAAAATATAGTCAAAACTTTCTTTTAAAGGTGCAAGCACTGATCCAAACATTACATTTTATATTAATCACAAAGACATAACTACAACAGCAGCACTGCAGTGAGGAATGTACAGTGGTACTCCAAGTGTTATACTAAAATAATCTATGAAGTCTAATTAGTTTGTAATTTTAGAACAAATTGGCGTAAATTTCTGTGCCATAGCAGAGTTTCAATCCGTGCGCTGCATCATGTAGGGAACAGTAACCTGACAATGAAAACCAATGCAAAACTTTTTAACTCAGGAAAAATTTATAAATATAAGATGTGTACACGGAACTCTTCATCTATGCATGTCTAGGTAAAATACAGGATTATTCACTGCGGCCACATAAAGGATGCATAAAGGTAGGATACACGAAGGAAACATAAAAGCAGTGGCCAAATTTCAACATGGAGGAAACATAAAGTACGGTAACATAAGGGATACATAAAGGGAGGACACACGAAGGAAACATAAAAGCAGTGGCCAAATTTCAACATGGAGGAAACATAAAGTACGGTAACATAAGGGATACATAAAGGGAGGACACACGAAGGAAACATAAAAGCAGTGGCCAAATTTCAACATGGAGGAAACATAAAGGACATTTCCTCATGTGAACTGCGGGAAACATACAGTAAACATAAAGGACATAACCATTTTCATAAGGGAATGTCGCCATCTCTAAACGGGGTCCGTAACCTGCGATAAATAGGAATATTAGAAAGGACGTCCTCGCGGCTGCGTCAGATGCATTCGTTAGTTTTGTAAAAGTACCTTGTTACGCAAGCGACTTCTGCCTTAAATCCGCGTCCTTCATGTTTCTGTCAGTGTAGGAAAGAGCACCGAATTCCCGAGAGAGCTTTGTTTCCTATAGTGACGTCTAACAATTTACACCTTCGGTACGAATAGAGATTTTCAACACACAAGAAAGATGCACTTTGACGCACGAAAAAGCACCAGTCCTCGTTCAATGTTCGGTATTTCTTGCCGGTTTTTCTTTGAAAGCACACTCATCTTTGAGGATAGCGCTCCTAAACCTACAAGTGCTGTAAGATAGCACACGCCACCCCTTTGATAATAGGGAACTCCTCACCATCTAAAAAAAAAAAAAAACGAAACCAAAACCGGAAGCCAATATGCAGAAACGCTTATCTTCATCAACAGGCCTCCGGCGACAAGTTTAGTTTTCTAGCCTTAACTGTTTCGTTGTCGCTATTCGCTATTATAAGATATTAGGTGCGTGCGAAACGTCGCAGTTCTTATCTGCAATGTTACAACATCCTTCTGGCGCAAAGTGACCGCGGGCCGCTTTTCTCTTAATAGCTTAAGAACCTAATGATGTTTCAGCGATTAAAAAATTCAGAGCGATTCAAGATATTTCTTTTATTGACGTTTCGGTCAACGGATCGGTCAAAACCTTCTCACAGGCAGCATGCGGCCTTCGGGCCACATTTTGTGCAGCCCTGTATTAGAGCGTGAACATCTGTTTGACTCGCAATGCCACGTAAGAATAAGCTATGCACCAAAAGCCATCGCGCCGCCGTGACCGCCATGTTCCTCGCGTTCCGGCTCGCTGCAAGTATGCCGTTGCGACTGCACCAGCATGCCGTTGAGTCGCCTCTGCAAAGTCGACCCTGCAAAGTCGACTTTACGTCGACTTGTCGACAGTCGACTTTACGGAGTGCAGCGACATACTGTCGACCTTGGAGAACTATACAGAATTCGGCCTTCCAGTTTCCACTAACTCACAGTGGCCATTTGCGCGCGGGCTATTAACCTCGTTCGTCCGCAGTGGATGCGTGTTTTTGTTCTCGTGTGTTTTCGTTGCTTCGCGGACCCTGGATAACGGCTCAAATACCTTTCACGGCGTCAGCGTCATTCGGCCACAGCTGTGTCGCAGGTTGTGGCAACAACCAGCGAAAACGAAAAGAAAAATATCCGGGACAGCGGAAATTGATGTTTCTGTTCCCGCCGCACAACCAATAGGCCGATCGATGACCGCGACTCTATGGCGTCAGCGTGAGCTCATCACCGGGTCGGTCAGTCCCAGCGCATCGCCGCAACCATTAAGTGACCCAAACATGGGTTGCAGCTTCAATTGCAGGCAGAGTAATGTTCCATAGAATAAGATGAAGCACCAACTGCCTATTTTATGAATAGCGAAGACCCCTGTAAAACCTTTAGCACCAATGTAAAGTTCAGCTGTAGCGTACGACTACCGACGTCGCTCCGGCTCGGTCGTGCTCACATCGCAGCCGATAGTGCCGCGAATATCACCGCGTCTTTTTTGCTTGTGTGAAATCATTGCTAGGAGAGGGTAAAGGGGCAACAACGGCAACAAAACAGCGTTTTGCGAGCGTCGGCCGTTCGTTTTGAATCTCCGTTGTATCCAACTTCGAAGAAAATCGGAAAATGGTGTAATGACACCATCGACACCGATGGATCAGCGATGGTGAGACTGCCGACGACGTCAAAACATAGCCTGAGTGACCACTCCTCTAAACCTGATTTGCTACGTCACCGAGCGGCTGCCTAAAAAATTGTTCTCGGGCACATTCGCCGTGGAAGCGAATTCTCGTATTCGCGAGCAAAACCACCTGCTGCCGGCGGCCCGCAAAAGGCGTGCGACAAGTTGCCCCGCCGCTAACATCGACGCACCTCATAAACACTCCCGCTAAGAGTGTAACTTATGGACATACATATATGTCATTGCTGACTGCCTGATCACAGCCTCTGCTGACAATAAAACGAAGTTTATTGTCCTACGCAAACCTGACGGGCAAAGTACTTCAAGTCGAGTGCAGGCAGCCATGTAAATTCGTATTCCTAGGCGACAATCTGCGGGGCCTGTTGACTTCTGGCTGCTCGTGGCGGTTGGTTTCGGCCATTGCGGTCACTTTCCACAAGCGATGTAGGTTTACAAACACAAACGACGTCCGCAACTTGCTTGTAGCGATCGAGCACCCCGCGTTCACAGTTTCAATCGTCACAACTTCTCACGTGCTTTAATCGGTGGTACCATCGACGCAGTCAACGCCCAATATGGCGTGGCCTCTACGTTTGCAATGCGACCCGGTGCGCGACGCTAATGTCGGGCTAAGCAATGCAAATGACAGCACGCAGGTGCCTTACATAAAATAGTATATATAGCAGAGTTTAACGTGTTTCAGCTGAGAGGAGGCGGTGAGGGCAAATCAACGCAGAACATTAATATTCTCGCAACAGTCATTGTAGTTCGAGGTCCCCCTCGAACGCGATGTACCCCAACAGCGGTAGGATCTTTTGTCCAAACACTGGGTGTGGTTTATTACATTTTCTCATAGTACAAATCACGTACTGGGTAGAATGGTTGCCTGGATGGATGTCTAGTTGAAGCGCTCGCCTCAAGGAGGCGGCGCCCGTGTTTCGCCATTTGTGACTAAAAAAGAACGCTTTTGGCATGGTGCTGCCGCCGAAGGTGAACACTTAAGGAAACTCGTGCGGCTTCGTCTATTCAGGGGCGTCTCCTTTGATGTCTCCATCTCTGCAATGCCGACTGTTTTACAGGCTACGAGAAAGTGCGAAACAGTTAATCTTCCAAGGTTTAATCTGTTATGTGAGAAAACATTCGAACACAAAGGCGCTCTTTTCTGCTAGATGCCCACTTCAGGTTTCTTAAAACGAGTCGAGAAATCTCATGGAGTGTAGCAAATGGCGTGAGAGTAATTTTGGATGATCTCATCCGGCATACAAGTTTTCCGAACTGCAACATGAATGTTTTTTCTTAAGGCGATATAATTCCGGCTATAGGAGATTAATAGTCCTCTGTTGTCGCTGCTTTAGGGGTTTATGGTGGCTGGTAGTTGAAGTCACACATTTATTCTTCGCTTGCCTCTAATGCCATAGGTCGTAGCATTTCCTGTTTCTGTGTAGTTCTCGCAAGTATCAAGAGTACCAAAACTGAAGCGCGCTAGACGTATCGCTCATTGATACATTATAGCAAGAGCGAAACACATTATTGTTTGGATAATAACATAATCCAAAGCAAACTTCCCTGGGAGCAGCACGGACCGTACTTTAATGGGAAACATTACAAACTTTGCTTGCTGAAAGGTCTTAGATTTTTGGTGTAATCGCACTCACTGTCGTCCTAAACACATTGTGTATGTTGTATCCGTCCTTTAAGAGCAAAGGTGGCGTTTGCGAAGAATTATGAAGAGCTTTACACGACCCTGAAGGCTAAGAGTCATATGCTCACAGATGTACGTACTTACGAAGAGAGACGCCAATTGCAAAGTATTCTTAACTATGTTTCCATATTTGTTCTTTATAGGTTTCTTATGAAACTGAAGGAGGGGCCACTCCTACTGTAATGGTAATAACTACGGGGAACACTGCAGGTTGATGAGCTCTATCTCCAGTGTGGAGTAACAACCTTGTGGCGTAACTGTGAATGGGTTACGAAACAGGTGGTAGCGCTGATTCTCGTGTTCAAATGAGTTGAAGCGCTGGTAAAATTCTGCGAAAAGGGTTTCGACCTGTTGCGCGTTGGTGGCGCTTACTGACCTCAACATTTTTTGCCATCAAGAAAGTGTTTCTCGCAGGTTGAAAAACTCCCTATGTTCCCTCATACGAGCTGCAACGTGAACAAGCGCAGTTCCTCTTGGAATGCAAATATGGCGTTCACGATATCCATAATAAGATGCTCCTTTCCATGCAAGGTTGTGTTGTGTGTATTATGATGGCCTGTTATATCCGTGGTGAATGCTAGGTCCAATAACCATTCGTCGTCTTCGTGTTCCGGAATGTTTTTCTCTTAATCGCTTAAGAACCTAATGATGTTTCAGCGATTAACAAATTCAGAGCGATTCAAGATATTTCTTTTATTGACGTTTAGGACGCGTGGTGTAAAAAGGCAAAACTCTAGAGACACAGAAAGAGCGTTCCCACTGCTTAACCAACGAACTTCAGTATAATGCGGGAAATCCTCGTGTTGTCGAACTCTTGCAAGTAATCTTGAAATATCGTACAATTCGAACCATTATAACTTAAGAGGTTGACGACTGCTGTCACCGTCTTTCTTGAGAAGCTCAAATTTTTAGAGTATGGCATGGGGTGCTTCCTCGTACGGCACACAGTGCTAGTTCTGAGTTTCCACCCCGCTGCGTGACTCGAGCAACGCGACGGCTTAGGTCCTCTCTGAAACCATAGCCGGGGCGCCACCCGTGCACACATCTGTCACCTTTTCCAGCGACAGGTGGAGTTTGCAGGGCGTAGTAGGCGCACTTGCTTCAGTTAGGTTCTTAACTCGTCTGCGTGATCTGGACCGTCATTCTTAAGCAGCTCAGATCTTGAAAGGTCAGCTTCTTTATTGATATGTGGTGCACAGCGAATCAGGACAGGGGGACACAGAAAAGACGAGAATGAGCGCTATTCTGTGTCCCTCTGCCCTGCTTCGCGGTGCATCATTTACCGATATTGAAAACCAACTAGACCAAAGCACGACATTTCTAGGTCAACTTCTTGTCCGGGCATGTCTATTCTCAGGCCATCATAAGGCACCTTTTATAATGTCGCCATCTCTAAACGGGGTCCGTAACGTGCGATAAATAGGAATATTAGAAAGGACGTCCTCGCGGCTGCCTCAGATGCATTCGTTAGTTTTGTAAAAGTACCTTGTTACGCAAGCGACTTCTGCCTTAAATCCGCGTCCTTCATGTTTCTGTCAGTGTAGGAAAGAGCACCGAATTCCCGAGAGAGCTTTGTTTCCTATAGTGACGTCTAACAATTTACACCTTCGGTACGAATAGAGATTTTCAACACACAAGAAAGATGCACTTTGACGCACGAAAAAGCACCAGTCCTCGTTCAATGTTCGGTATTTCTTGCCGGTTTTTCTTTGAAAGCACACTCATCTTTGAGGATAGCGCTCCTAAACCTACAAGTGCTGTAAGATAGCACACGCCACCCCTTTGATAATAGGGAACTCCTCACCATCTAAAAAAAAAAAACGAAACCAAAACCGGAAGCCAATATGCAGAAACGCTTATCTTCATCAACAGGCCTCCGGCGACAAGTTTAGTTTTCTAGCCTTAACTGTTTCGTTGTCGCTATTCGCTATTATAAGATATTAGGTGCGTGCGAAACGTCGCAGTTCTTATCTGCAATGTTACAACATCCTTCTGGCGCAAAGTGACCGCGGGCCGCTTTTCTCTTAATAGCTTAAGAACCTAATGATGTTTCAGCGATTAAAAAATTCAGAGCGATTCAAGATATTTCTTTTATTGACGTTTCGGTCAACGGATCGGTCAAAACCTTCTCACAGGCAGCATGCGGCCTTCGGGCCACATTTTGTGCAGCCCTGTATTAGAGCGTGAACATCTGTTTGACTCGCAATGCCACGTAAGAATAAGCTATGCACCAAAAGCCATCGCGCCGCCGTGACCGCCATGTTCCTCGCGTTCCGGCTCGCTGCAAGTATGCCGTTGCGACTGCACCAGCATGCCGTTGAGTCGCCTCTGCAAAGTCGACCCTGCAAAGTCGACTTTACGTCGACTTGTCGACAGTCGACTTTACGGAGTGCAGCGACATACTGTCGACCTTGGAGAACTATACAGAATTCGGCCTTCCAGTTTCCACTAACTCACAGTGGCCATTTGCGCGCGGGCTATTAATCTCGTTCGTCCGCAGTGGATGCGTGTTTTTGTTCTCGTGTGTTTTCGTTGCTTCGCGGACCCTGGATAACGGCTCAAATACCTTTCACGGCGTCAGCGTCATTCGGCCACAGCTGTGTCGCAGGTTGTGGCAACAACCAGCGAAAACGAAAAGAAAAATATCCGGGACAGCGGAAATTGATGTTTCTGTTCCCGCCGCACAACCAATAGGCCGATCGATGACCGCGACTCTATGGCGTCAGCGTGAGCTCATCACCGGGTCGGTCAGTCCCAGCGCATCGCCGCAACCATTAAGTGACCCAAACATGGGTTGCAGCTTCAATTGCAGGCAGAGTAATGTTCCATAGAATAAGATGAAGCACCAACTGCCTATTTTATGAATAGCGAAGACCCCTGTAAAACCTTTAGCACCAATGTAAAGTTCAGCTGTAGCGTACGACTACCGACGTCGCTCCGGCTCGGTCGTGCTCACATCGCAGCCGATAGTGCCGCGAATATCACCGCGTCTTTTTTGCTTGTGTGAAATCATTGCTAGGAGAGGGTAAAGGGGCAACAACGGCAACAAAACAGCGTTTTGCGAGCGTCGGCCGTTCGTTTTGAATCTCCGTTGTATCCAACTTCGAAGAAAATCGGAAAATGGTGTAATGACACCATCGACACCGATGGATCAGCGATGGTGAGACTGCCGACGACGTCAAAACATAGCCTGAGTGACCACTCCTCTAAACCTGATTTGCTACGTCACCGAGCGGCTGCCTAAAAAATTGTTCTCGGGCACATTCGCCGTGGAAGCGAATTCTCGTATTCGCGAGCAAAACCACCTGCTGCCGGCGGCCCGCAAAAGGCGTGCGACAAGTTGCCCCGCCGCTAACATCGACGCACCTCATAAACACTCCCGCTAAGAGTGTAACTTATGGACATACATATATGTCATTGCTGACTGCCTGATCACAGCCTCTGCTGACAATAAAACGAAGTTTATTGTCCTACGCAAACCTGACGGGCAAAGTACTTCAAGTCGAGTGCAGGCAGCCATGTAAATTCGTATTCCTAGGCGACAATCTGCGGGGCCTGTTGACTTCTGGCTGCTCGTGGCGGTTGGTTTCGGCCATTGCGGTCACTTTCCACAAGCGATGTAGGTTTACAAACACAAACGACGTCCGCAACTTGCTTGTAGCGATCGAGCACCCCGCGTTCACAGTTTCAATCGTCACAACTTCTCACGTGCTTTAATCGGTGGTACCATCGACGCAGTCAACGCCCAATATGGCGTGGCCTCTACGTTTGCAATGCGACCCGGTGCGCGACGCTAATGTCGGGCTAAGCAATGCAAATGACAGCACGCAGGTGCCTTACATAAAATAGTATATATAGCAGAGTTTAACGTGTTTCAGCTGAGAGGAGGCGGTGAGGGCAAATCAACGCAGAACATTAATATTCTCGCAACAGTCATTGTAGTTCGAGGTCCCCCTCGAACGCGATGTACCCCAACAGCGGTAGGATCTTTTGTCCAAACACTGGGTGTGGTTTATTACATTTTCTCATAGTACAAATCACGTACTGGGTAGAATGGTTGCCTGGATGGATGTCTAGTTGAAGCGCTCGCCTCAAGGAGGCGGCGCCCGTGTTTCGCCATTTGTGACTAAAAAAGAACGCTTTTGGCATGGTGCTGCCGCCGAAGGTGAACACTTAAGGAAACTCGTGCGGCTTCGTCTATTCAGGGGCGTCTCCTTTGATGTCTCCATCTCTGCAATGCCGACTGTTTTACAGGCTACGAGAAAGTGCGAAACAGTTAATCTTCCAAGGTTTAATCTGTTATGTGAGAAAACATTCGAACACAAAGGCGCTCTTTTCTGCTAGATGCCCACTTCAGGTTTCTTAAAACGAGTCGAGAAATCTCATGGAGTGTAGCAAATGGCGTGAGAGTAATTTTGGATGATCTCATCCGGCATACAAGTTTTCCGAACTGCAACATGAATGTTTTTTCTTAAGGCGATATAATTCCGGCTATAGGAGATTAATAGTCCTCTGTTGTCGCTGCTTTAGGGGTTTATGGTGGCTGGTAGTTGAAGTCACACATTTATTCTTCGCTTGCCTCTAATGCCATAGGTCGTAGCATTTCCTGTTTCTGTGTAGTTCTCGCAAGTATCAAGAGTACCAAAACTGAAGCGCGCTAGACGTATCGCTCATTGATACATTATAGCAAGAGCGAAACACATTATTGTTTGGATAATAACATAATCCAAAGCAAACTTCCCTGGGAGCAGCACGGACCGTACTTTAATGGGAAACATTACAAACTTTGCTTGCTGAAAGGTCTTAGATTTTTGGTGTAATCGCACTCACTGTCGTCCTAAACACATTGTGTATGTTGTATCCGTCCTTTAAGAGCAAAGGTGGCGTTTGCGAAGAATTATGAAGAGCTTTACACGACCCTGAAGGCTAAGAGTCATATGCTCACAGATGTACGTACTTACGAAGAGAGACGCCAATTGCAAAGTATTCTTAACTATGTTTCCATATTTGTTCTTTATAGGTTTCTTATGAAACTGAAGGAGGGGCCACTCCTACTGTAATGGTAATAACTACGGGGAACACTGCAGGTTGATGAGCTCTATCTCCAGTGTGGAGTAACAACCTTGTGGCGTAACTGTGAATGGGTTACGAAACAGGTGGTAGCGCTGATTCTCGTGTTCAAATGAGTTGAAGCGCTGGTAAAATTCTGCGAAAAGGGTTTCGACCTGTTGCGCGTTGGTGGCGCTTACTGACCTCAACATTTTTTGCCATCAAGAAAGTGTTTCTCGCAGGTTGAAAAACTCCCTATGTTCCCTCATACGAGCTGCAACGTGAACAAGCGCAGTTCCTCTTGGAATGCAAATATGGCGTTCACGATATCCATAATAAGATGCTCCTTTCCATGCAAGGTTGTGTTGTGTGTATTATGATGGCCTGTTATATCCGTGGTGAATGCTAGGTCCAATAACCATTCGTCGTCTTCGTGTTCCGGAATGTTTTTCTCTTAATCGCTTAAGAACCTAATGATGTTTCAGCGATTAACAAATTCAGAGCGATTCAAGATATTTCTTTTATTGACGTTTAGGACGCGTGGTGTAAAAAGGCAAAACTCTAGAGACACAGAAAGAGCGTTCCCACTGCTTAACCAACGAACTTCAGTATAATGCGGGAAATCCTCGTGTTGTCGAACTCTTGCAAGTAATCTTGAAATATCGTACAATTCGAACCATTATAACTTAAGAGGTTGACGACTGCTGTCACCGTCTTTCTTGAGAAGCTCAAATTTTTAGAGTATGGCATGGGGTGCTTCCTCGTACGGCACACAGTGCTAGTTCTGAGTTTCCACCCCGCTGCGTGACTCGAGCAACGCGACGGCTTAGGTCCTCTCTGAAACCATAGCCGGGGCGCCACCCGTGCACACATCTGTCACCTTTTCCAGCGACAGGTGGAGTTTGCAGGGCGTAGTAGGCGCACTTGCTTCAGTTAGGTTCTTAACTCGTCTGCGTGATCTGGACCGTCATTCTTAAGCAGCTCAGATCTTGAAAGGTCAGCTTCTTTATTGATATGTGGTGCACAGCGAATCAGGACAGGGGGACACAGAAAAGACGAGAATGAGCGCTATTCTGTGTCCCTCTGCCCTGCTTCGCGGTGCATCATTTACCGATATTGAAAACCAACTAGACCAAAGCACGACATTTCTAGGTCAACTTCTTGTCCGGGCATGTCTATTCTCAGGCCATCATAAGGCACCTTTTATAATGTCGCCATCTCTAAACGGGGTCCGTAACGTGCGATAAATAGGAATATTAGAAAGGACGTCCTCGCGGCTGCCTCAGATGCATTCGTTAGTTTTGTAAAAGTACCTTGTTACGCAAGCGACTTCTGCCTTAAATCCGCGTCCTTCATGTTTCTGTCAGTGTAGGAAAGAGCACCGAATTCCCGAGAGAGCTTTGTTTCCTATAGTGACGTCTAACAATTTACACCTTCGGTACGAATAGAGATTTTCAACACACAAGAAAGATGCACTTTGACGCACGAAAAAGCACCAGTCCTCGTTCAATGTTCGGTATTTCTTGCCGGTTTTTCTTTGAAAGCACACTCATCTTTGAGGATAGCGCTCCTAAACCTACAAGTGCTGTAAGATAGCACACGCCACCCCTTTGATAATAGGGAACTCCTCACCATCTAAAAAAAAAAAACGAAACCAAAACCGGAAGCCAATATGCAGAAACGCTTATCTTCATCAACAGGCCTCCGGCGACAAGTTTAGTTTTCTAGCCTTAACTGTTTCGTTGTCGCTATTCGCTATTATAAGATATTAGGTGCGTGCGAAACGTCGCAGTTCTTATCTGCAATGTTACAACATCCTTCTGGCGCAAAGTGACCGCGGGCCGCTTTTCTCTTAATAGCTTAAGAACCTAATGATGTTTCAGCGATTAAAAAATTCAGAGCGATTCAAGATATTTCTTTTATTGACGTTTCGGTCAACGGATCGGTCAAAACCTTCTCACAGGCAGCATGCGGCCTTCGGGCCACATTTTGTGCAGCCCTGTATTAGAGCGTGAACATCTGTTTGACTCGCAATGCCACGTAAGAATAAGCTATGCACCAAAAGCCATCGCGCCGCCGTGACCGCCATGTTCCTCGCGTTCCGGCTCGCTGCAAGTATGCCGTTGCGACTGCACCAGCATGCCGTTGAGTCGCCTCTGCAAAGTCGACCCTGCAAAGTCGACTTTACGTCGACTTGTCGACAGTCGACTTTACGGAGTGCAGCGACATACTGTCGACCTTGGAGAACTATACAGAATTCGGCCTTCCAGTTTCCACTAACTCACAGTGGCCATTTGCGCGCGGGCTATTAATCTCGTTCGTCCGCAGTGGATGCGTGTTTTTGTTCTCGTGTGTTTTCGTTGCTTCGCGGACCCTGGATAACGGCTCAAATACCTTTCACGGCGTCAGCGTCATTCGGCCACAGCTGTGTCGCAGGTTGTGGCAACAACCAGCGAAAACGAAAAGAAAAATATCCGGGACAGCGGAAATTGATGTTTCTGTTCCCGCCGCACAACCAATAGGCCGATCGATGACCGCGACTCTATGGCGTCAGCGTGAGCTCATCACCGGGTCGGTCAGTCCCAGCGCATCGCCGCAACCATTAAGTGACCCAAACATGGGTTGCAGCTTCAATTGCAGGCAGAGTAATGTTCCATAGAATAAGATGAAGCACCAACTGCCTATTTTATGAATAGCGAAGACCCCTGTAAAACCTTTAGCACCAATGTAAAGTTCAGCTGTAGCGTACGACTACCGACGTCGCTCCGGCTCGGTCGTGCTCACATCGCAGCCGATAGTGCCGCGAATATCACCGCGTCTTTTTTGCTTGTGTGAAATCATTGCTAGGAGAGGGTAAAGGGGCAACAACGGCAACAAAACAGCGTTTTGCGAGCGTCGGCCGTTCGTTTTGAATCTCCGTTGTATCCAACTTCGAAGAAAATCGGAAAATGGTGTAATGACACCATCGACACCGATGGATCAGCGATGGTGAGACTGCCGACGACGTCAAAACATAGCCTGAGTGACCACTCCTCTAAACCTGATTTGCTACGTCACCGAGCGGCTGCCTAAAAAATTGTTCTCGGGCACATTCGCCGTGGAAGCGAATTCTCGTATTCGCGAGCAAAACCACCTGCTGCCGGCGGCCCGCAAAAGGCGTGCGACAAGTTGCCCCGCCGCTAACATCGACGCACCTCATAAACACTCCCGCTAAGAGTGTAACTTATGGACATACATATATGTCATTGCTGACTGCCTGATCACAGCCTCTGCTGACAATAAAACGAAGTTTATTGTCCTACGCAAACCTGACGGGCAAAGTACTTCAAGTCGAGTGCAGGCAGCCATGTAAATTCGTATTCCTAGGCGACAATCTGCGGGGCCTGTTGACTTCTGGCTGCTCGTGGCGGTTGGTTTCGGCCATTGCGGTCACTTTCCACAAGCGATGTAGGTTTACAAACACAAACGACGTCCGCAACTTGCTTGTAGCGATCGAGCACCCCGCGTTCACAGTTTCAATCGTCACAACTTCTCACGTGCTTTAATCGGTGGTACCATCGACGCAGTCAACGCCCAATATGGCGTGGCCTCTACGTTTGCAATGCGACCCGGTGCGCGACGCTAATGTCGGGCTAAGCAATGCAAATGACAGCACGCAGGTGCCTTACATAAAATAGTATATATAGCAGAGTTTAACGTGTTTCAGCTGAGAGGAGGCGGTGAGGGCAAATCAACGCAGAACATTAATATTCTCGCAACAGTCATTGTAGTTCGAGGTCCCCCTCGAACGCGATGTACCCCAACAGCGGATGGATCTTTTGTCCAAACACTGGGTGTGGTTTATTACATTTTCTCATAGTACAAATCACGTACTGGGTAGAATGGTTGCCTGGATGGATGTCTAGTTGAAGCGCTCGCCTCAAGGAGGCGGCTGGCGAAACAAAAACTAAATGCGTGTGACCACGCGTGATAGAGTTTAAACAAATCTCCAATAAAACCAATCAAATGAAACTTAAGTTTACGCTTAGTGAGCCTGTGGTTTCACATACTGCGTAGAGCTTCGTGTCCAATACCCACAATAGCCTTGTTCCTACTCCTCCGCTCTACTTCTTGATGATGCATTACTATTCAAATATGTATAACTTCTGATAACCATATTTTTTTCGTAGACCAAAAGACAAGAGAACTAATGAACCACTACTCGGGCATTCTTGGGCCGAAAGCCATGGAGGTCATCGGGACCACGAAGGTTAGTATAATGTAAACCTATGTACGTGCTCAAGGATCTCTCGAAGAGGCGTCAGAGTGGAGTACATTTTAGCGACGGCTACATGGGTACTCTAATGTAAATCTATTCCAATCTGCTTCATTACCATTCTCGTCATTAGACCACCGTTATTGATGAAACAGTTCGGCAACTACCCACTTCGTTTGCCTGTGACGCGAAGCCACAAAAGCGCGATTACTCACATACGTCAAAGTGACGTGTGCACGCTAAGGATGCATTAATATGGGGAAAAAAGCTGAAATTATTTCGGTAGAGCTGGTGACTAGCTTCGTTCTGGAAGAAACGGAAGACTGCTGGCCGCCGATTGCTATAGCACTGGCTACTATGAGACACTGGCGAGAGTGCTTTCCTTTGCGTAACAAACGCTTTGAGTGGCAGTATTACGATATCGAGCCCTTTCTGTAGGCATACCACATCGCTATGTGAAGTCCTCCTCACTCAATATTCGTTTAGCGGCAAGGTTACCTACCAATGCACCCCGCAACCGTTTTTGACCGGCCTCCGCAATCTAAGCAAGAAGAAGCCGTCAACTTCGCAAACGGCCGCACCTCTGTTCTCTAGCTTGGCTCTACCGCAACTCTCTCTGCTTCCATGTGCTCCTCGCCCCTCTTCAGGCAATTAGATATGGAAAACTTCTCATGGTAGGAAATTGTATTCGCTTTGAAGCCTAACGTAAGTCCCCATCTAAAACGAGAAGATGATTTTATTAGGCTGTTCAAACAACGCTGCGCGTCACCGCCTGATCTTGCGTAAACGCATACATCAGGTCAACATTAGAAAAAAAATTCATAAACAATTAAAATAGAATAGCTTTACGCTATAGCACCCAAGTTCTGTGTACTCTTCTCGCTGTTACTGACGCCGTTAGACGAAGGTCATAACCAAGAACATTCATGGAGGATACCGCCAACAAATGGAGCTAGGAACCTTCGCGGTCACACTGTAGCTGTGACTATTATCATCTTCACACCAGATACCACAGTCTTGGATGATATTTAGGGCTTTAAAAGTATTCCGCAAATTTTCGATTTGTGAACAGATTGAAATTCACTCGACGAGTCTTGGTGGAACCGCAATGACCATTTCCATCTTTAGTCTGTTTAAAGCACCTTTAGCTGGTTAAAGCACTGCTCAAGGTACGAGGAGTACACAGACAATATGCTTGCGCAGCGGTGTATAGTTCCAGGCGTACCTGGCTGATTATTGGCTACACTAGAGAGCTTTACTTTTGTTCGCTATAGGATGCGGTACAGCGATAGGTGACATGTTAGGAACTTTGCGCATGCACTTCGTATACCGAATTGAGTGTGGCAGTTACCACCGATAACCGTAATGGCCACCCGATCTGAGGCAACAAGGCAGAGCCCATACAGCGCCGTACACCCGCTTCGACTTGAATTCGCACTTGTTACTGGTTCTGTGTACTGTCAACAAGAAACAAGCCGCAAAATGGGTCATCGCTAAGACTTATCTCGAGCTTAGATCAAACCATTAGGTGTGTTTTGTCGTAATTATCCAGATCGACTGTTTACACACTGCTCAGGGCTACAGACATGGCACCTAGCCGTAAAACTGATTTGATTTCTAGTTAGCAGGTGGCTGCACAGCATGAGAATTGGTGATGCGTTGACCACGCAGAACGCTATGAAAGCCTAATTGTTCACTGCATCATTAATTTAGTACCCCGCTCTAGCATGGTACATGGTGATGGTAGCAAGCAAACGCCAAGTGTAGCCTGAACAGACGTGGTGGTGCAGGTGAACATTTGTAAGGGCATTCACCCATACTAATTGCGAAGGAGGCTGCAAGGCAACTGCAGGAAAAGCGCACAGGTAAACCGAAGCCCTGCTGTCGCATGCATGTCAACGTAGCTTATGGTTATGGCGTGAAAACATTTTTTGCGACAATCCACCAACAATGGAGCATGTAACTGAATGGCAAGTGGACGCTGAGCAGACGACGCAGCGCGAATGAGCACATCTCGAGGGGCATCCGGCCCTCCTATTGGCTAAGAGTCGGTGTAGCTTCCACAGTGCTGCAACCAGCTTGTGAGATGGAGTATAGGTATAGAGCACAGGCACACGTTTTGCGGAGATAGCTGCACCACTGAGCATGCAAACGCGCCAACCTGGAATATGTCAGTGAAGCATTTGCAGCTTCGTCACACTGGCCAACGCTAAGCACAACGTCGCTCAAAGGATGGATTCTGCCAAGTTATGTTAGAATTGAGGATAATTTAAGCGTTATTTATATATTTATTTACGTATTCGTTTACTTTTGCCACCGGGTAATATACAATCGTACAAAGGTACATTTATAGAAGGCATGAATACAGGGCCTATATAAAAAGCTCGTGTATTTAGATTAAGGTGCACGTTAAGCACCCCAGGTGGTCAGAATCGTTCAAGAGTCCCGCATTACGGCGTGACTTATAATCAGATATTACTTTATGGCACGTAACGCGCTAGAATTTAACCAACTCAAATTCAGTATAGACACGTTGCTTTAGCATCAGGAGGCCTGCACATATAGCACCAATGCGAAAGGGTAAAAAATTCACCGACGATTACGACACCCCCTAAAGCGAAATTTGTGCGCAGCTCTATACCTATATTTATTTCGGGATATATTGGCTGGCGCGGACAATCCCTCTCGTGCGTCTCGCCGTACAGACGCGCAGAGTGCAACACCGCTATTCGACGCCGTAGTCCAGAAACTTGAGTGCAGCATTAAGCGAAAGTGCCGCGGTGGTAGCAATGTGTTTCTTTATTTGAAGAGTTTCAAATGGTTTTGAGTGGGTATTGAAAAAAAAAATCAACCGGAAGTACCAAACCCTACCGCGCACAACGTGTTGAGCCACCATATGCAGTGGCTTCAATCGCGTTGCGGTATGTCAACTCTTATCTTTTTCCTACTTCTACGACAGCCAGTGCCGCTGCCCCACTACCACCTTCCCTCCCCCAGTCCCCACTACATTAATAGCCGTTGCCGTGGCCGCCGGCGCTGCTACCATCCTCTCTCCACGTTTTCCCCGCTCAGCAGCGGCCAGAGCAAACGCGAGATGAAATGTGAGCGCGTTATAACATGACGCGCACGAGAGGGTGAGAGAGAGAGAGGTATAATAAACTTTGGAAGGGAACGCGGAAGAGGAGGGACTGCAGCAAGGTACCGTGTGTAGATCTTGTGAGTGCTGTTACGCTTGGTGGCGTTCGTGCCTCATTGTGTTTTATAATGTCAAGGAATTTTGTGAAATGAAGACATTCTCAATAAAATGTTTCCGTGTTTTAACGAACAGGGAAATAAAGCACACGCGACACATATGCACAACCGAAAAGAGAATAAATGCTGTGGGGTATTATTACAAGGAACGGTAGAATTATTGCCATTTGGCTAGGTTTCAATCGAGGCGTATTTGTTCTAGATCAACATTAACGAATAAAAAAATTTGCTAGTGCGAACTGTTCACAATATATAGTTGCAAATTTTGTTAAACTTTAGCTACAAGGTATAGGCATTTGAGAGCTTAAAATTGTGGGTACCTTGGTGAGCCGGGAATTGTGTCGTCTTCAAGCAAACAAGTGCTTGTGGTGGTGGAGAGCAGTTGGCCAGCGCATACACAGGGTATCAATGTGCTATTTCCTACTAGAATTTGTTTAACATATTTACGCCTGCAATGGAAAGGGAAACGGCTTTTCGGCACGTGCTCATATCTACTCTATAAATAATATGAGTGTGATCATAGCAAGCGCCGTCGTCTGTTTCACCGGGTTTCTCAGGTGTTCCCACTGTTTTTTTATCCGCTTCACATGGCTATGATGCAGCGAATTTTTTAATGCAAGAAGGTTTTTGTGCAAGTTTAGCCTGTTCATTTCAATGAATGGCCTCATTGTACACATTTACAGACGACCTATGATACAGAATTTCTGTTAATTACTTCTGATTAATGTATTTTATATAAAAATATTCAGATTTGCCGAATATTTTTCAACATACGTGAAGTGACGCTTTAGTGAAGCGGAAATTTATATACCTTACAAGTAAATGCTATAGGTACAGTTATGCTGGCTTTCACTTTATGTAGTTCATTTTGTTTCGACAAAACATCAGCAGGTAGACAAACGGGGTTTATTCACTGTTTTTATTAGCAGCTTATCGCACAACAAGGCATTCAATATACAACACAATGTAGAGCTGAGTATCTCTCTAATAAGTAGAAATGGGAGTATTCTGTACTACGATCATGCACGCACAAGATAATTGACTACAATTTCTCATAGACGGAAAATTGCTACAGAGGTCATGTTTGTTTGCTGTGCGCAACACGACTCTATCAAAAATAAGATGATTAACACAAGCAAGAGATCACATTTTTTTCATGCAAGTAAAACAACTTCCTTTTTTATTCCATACAACAGGTATACTTGCTAGTCCAAAAAACGGGCTATACTTAGTAATTTTTCTGCATAGCACTCCCTGTGATAATGCGCTGATAAATATTTCGCAAATTATATCGAAAATGTCTAGAGTATTTTTTTCATATCTAGTTGTTTTGCGATACGAAATGTACGACCACTAGAGCTTCAATCATATCTGCAACGTTAAGAACCAGTATCATCACGGATTTCCCCACAAGCATATAAGATATTTCTTAAAATTTGTAATTCACTGCATCATACTACACGTTTCATAAAATTTGTAATGCACGTAGTTGGTTCTATCGTCACCTAGGCATAGATGGCATATTTCTAAGACAATAACAACAAATAGCACCAAGGCTTCCTTTTTGTTGAAAAACAGCAAATATTGGAGAAGCATGTGTCGAACGATGGTTGATCGTCAATTGAGCTTTGGCAAGGACTCAGTGATGCAGAAAGGTATTATTGGACGAGTAGCTCCGGGCATGAAGAAATATTTTTAAGAGCAGCTCAAATCGGCTGCATTCAATTCATCAGGGCAACGTGCTCAGAACAAATTCCTTTTCAATGGTTTTCAAGACCTTCCTTAATACACTGAACGTAGATTATGCTCTGTCTAACAAAGCCTATAGGCTCAGTTTCAGGCGACCTTTTTGAAGCATAGGATATCGGCATCAAAGCTATGGTACAAATTTCATCATTCGCTGGAGGTCATCCGTCATGAGAATTTCGATGTCGACACAAAGAGGAGGCAAAAGCATTTCAACTTTCTAGAACACTCGTTCCTGGCACAGCATGCTTTTTTGAGCTTAGGATTATTAGTGGCTTTACCGAAAATAACTCCTCCGCCCCCCCCCCCCCCCACTCACACAGGCACTTTTGCCATATTAAGGAAACCACTGAAGTACATAGTGCCAAGCAACATTAGTACTTGAACAAATGTGTTGATGTAAGCTCAAGAAGATTCTTGCATCCAAAGATCTACTTATGGTAGCTCTGTAATAATTTTTAAAGAAGAGCTTGCAAGTGTGCTAGCAATGATTACCTACAAAAAATGCACTCTACGAGGAGCATGAAAACATTGAAAAAATATTTTAAACATTCCTGGCCTTGAACTACCGGAATTAGGAAAAGAATGAAATACCAGTAAGACAATGTTTCGTAATGTTCAAGCTTTTGGAACTTTATTTTCGCAGCGAACATCTCTCACGCTGTTTTCTGAGATTTAGATTTATGTTTCTTTAAGCAAAACATAAGGAAGGCATAGCCCAACTGCTGCCGCAAGTCTATGTGGCACTTATTAGAGCAAAATAGTTCTTATAGTAGCATCACGGGTAGCTTTTATTACAGTGCTGTGGTCACCTCCCACAAGTGCGCGACCGGGTCGCCGTGATCCAGAAATCATTTTTTCTCCCTGTCCTTGCCATCCTGTTGTGATAATGCAATGCCACCTGGCTTTTCAAGAGTTGGTAGAACTCTAGGCTCTTAATATGCACAAACTTCTCTCATTCTTGCTCTCTGGAAATTTTATAAATTTAGTTCTTTAAATTCACTGACTTGCGATACCTTTATGTCCCATTGCTCAGGCAGCTGATGACGCCTGCGGTCTCTGGTTGGTACATTTTCCACTTTTGGTCTGGCTGCGGCGGTGTAGAACATGTAAACACTGATACATCATTATAACATCTTGTTCGGCTAGTTACACGCAGGCACACAGGACAAGCGCAGTATCCTATCTATGCTTGAGTGGCACGTTCCATTGTAGAGCGAATTTCATTGGGGACAAATCCGTGCCACATGAAATGATTTCACATTTACGGAAATACGACATGAAAAGCCTTTTCACTATCAAACTGCTAGTGCACGTGTCCAAAAACTGAACTGTTGACGTAAAATAGTACTTTCAATCCATGCGGGTCCTAATTATGATTGGAGTATTTCAAGTAGAAATATGTCTCCAAATTTAAGGAAAAAAGCAAAGTTTCAAGTTTTAGCGCTGCTACATAATCAAGTAACATGTCCATCATTACTGGTTTCTCAATAGCTGGCTTAGAATGCTAGGCATGAGTTTTTTTAGAGCTAGTTTTCTTGATCGATGAAAGTATCGGATTCATTTTTTTAACGGATAGGTAAAGGAACCTTTCATTTACTCCAGCTTCAGTTTTCAGCAAAAGGCCCATCACAGGAAAACAACTTCCAACAGTTTAAAGGCTGTTGGAAAACAGAGCATTGGAATTTTTCTCGCGAAGAATTTCTGCTATAAAGCGGCAAACCAAACTTAAGAAGAGAGCAGCGCGGGGCAAGAACTGGCTTTGCCGTATCCTATTCTATAGCGCAAGCGTGTCGCGACTTTTTACGAATGTGAATTCGCTAATTGTCAACGAAAACTTGACGACGGGGTACTGAGAGGGCTTGCCGTGCTCATGGCACTTTCGCCGAGCCCTGTTAGTTCGTTTCTGTACGAAAGTAATGAACTGCAGAAGCACAGTTTCGCAACCACTAATAACTCTTTTTGCTTACCTTCATCGATCAGGGGCTGCTCTTCCACTAGAAGTTGGTACAGCCGACCATAACAGACAGGGTCGGCGTATGGTCTCTTCCTGTAAAGTCGTCCAAGCAGAGGCCGTAGCCCTTATACGTCTGCTCCCATTTCAGCCCCACCAGGACTTCCCATTTAGCGTAATTTCCCCATATGTGACATCTGAAAATGGTCAAAATACCGCGCTGTCACGATTAAAGAACACCTAAAAGCGAAAGCAAGCTTGAGAGTACAAAGAAGCGACGAAAAAATGCTGTCCTTCTGGCGCAGGATGAAAAGTGAAGCTCACCTCAGTCGTCATGCACGTAGTGCGTAAATCCAACTTCTTGTAATTCAAAACGCAAACTTTGACCACTACATAACTGGTTTTTTTTTTGGCTTCGGCCGTGGTCATGAACATTCACATGCGGTAATTTCACAACAAAGAAACAGGTCACCGGAATGCTCTATAGGCTAACCAGTTTGTGCAGCAAGCAAATACATTCGGCAAATAAAAATTTCAAGTTTTCTAATCTTGAAAAAAAAATTAATAACCACTGCTTACTTATTCCAAAGCGAAATTTCCGTCTGCGCGTCAGCTAGCATCAATTGGCCCATGTGCAACTTACAGCAAGCAGCTTCAATTTCTAAGAATGCTGCAGAAAAATGTGCCGCGGCAAACCAAATAAAGATATTCACACGAAAGCAACCGCGGAAAATTTTTTGTTTCGTCCTATAGCTCTTTTGTGAGGATACGCTTGTTTGTTCATAACGACTGCAGAAAAAGTGTGCTTACCTCTCGTCCGTTGGGAAACAGAAAAATTTCGCCGTGCTGGTCCTCCTTAAGACGCCACACCATACAGCCGCGCAAGACGCCTTGTGTCCTTTCCTTGGTCCTTTCGGTCATTGCCAGGACATTCGCGGGCACACATAGAACGTTTTGAACCACAGTGCATGTGAAAAAACGTGCTCTTGCATAGAGAGCGGCAGGAGCAGACGAGCAGAATGGCAGCCGAAATGATAAGTGCCAGAGCGCCGCACATTGGCGCAACAAGTGAAGCGACTAAATAAAGATATAACATGGCAAAAAGCAATACAGGCAAAAGCACATTTTATTTTTGCACATAACTGCATCACCTTACTTTATTGACATGCAGGTTGACAAGATAGAGCGACGTATCCAAAAGTTACTGCATTTTCATTTAGCTAACAACGTCATAGAGACGCTTTATTGCACAAACCGAAACTAGCCTCAGTGTCCACCCACTGCGCCACACGCAGCCGCCGCCCGAGTAAGACGCCCCTTTCATCAGGGAAACCAACCCCAGACGAAACAACGGTAAAAGATAAAGTGTGCTCGTTTCGCGCGTCCTATTACACATATATAAGAAATTACTGCTATAAGTGTACATGGAAGGAGGAGGACGGTGGTCGTATTGCTTTCTTGGACGTCCTCTTGGAGCAGATGCCTACGGCTTGGACATGACTGTGTACAGTCGCGATCAAATTGAAGGTGATCGTGCGAGGATCGCCCGGCGGGCCTTGCAAGCAGCATAGCGACCGATTTCGGAACTGCGATGATAAAAATTGCGCTGCCGTCTTCCCCTTTTATGCTCTTCCAGGCTGCAAGCGTCACCCTCAAGACTATCTCGCCACATTTTTGTGTTTGTTTCCGTTTCAAGGCAATGATGCGTGTGCGTCGCTGCCTCATGCATATCTTGGCTAACAATGACGCTTCTGTGCAAAATATGACACGCGCGGTGTCACCGCGGCCTGTTTATGGGGCGTAAAAAATAACGAAAAGCTGCTAGTGCGAAGACGGGAGTGACAGGTGCTCAGGGAACTGCAAGAGAGAGAGAGGAAAGCTATCTGATGTTTTCCTGTTGAGTGGCGGTGAGGACGTAACGTGACGCTGTTCCTAGTTTCGGTCGCCGCTCGAGTGATCACCTTCGAATTGATCGCGACTGTACAGAAAGCCTATACACCCAGGCAGCTACCTCAGCTTCGACTCGCAGCATCCCATAAGCCATAAGAGCTCCATGGCAGCGTCATTAGAGTGTTTAGCAGAACGTTTTTGACGGTCCGGTCCGCTCTCGCGTACCCGCTCACAGTTAGCGGAGCGGCGGACGAAGAATCAGTTTTAGCGGAGCGCCCGGCTGCGTCCGAAAGGCATGTGCTTGCCTGACGCGCCACCTTGCCGCAGAAGGTAAAACCGCTATGAACATAATATTCAAGTTGTAAGAATTGCCGCAAGAAAATAATATATTTGGAATTGCTCCAGTGTCTGAAGACATTTCACGCAATACATTGCATATTCATTTCTTATATATATATATATATATATATATATATATATATATATATATATATATATATATATATATATATATATATATATATATATATATATATATATATATATATATATATATATATAATCCTTACATTAATAAAGCCGTTACGCTGTGTTGTAGCCAAGACAAGGTTTTTTGCTCTTTCAGTACACCTAAAACGTGGTCCGCATAAACAAACGTGCACACATGGCATGGTTCTGAAACGGGTTCATGGCCACAACCTCCCGAATAGAAGATCTTCGTGTCTCCTAAAGTGTACTCTAGGTTTGCGCTTTACAAATCACGATTCAAACGACCTCGTGGACGGGCCAGCAGCACTGGGGGCAGCCATTTTGGTTCGCTAGACCCGCTTGACGCGCTCGCCGCGCTCCGCTGAGAAAGCTTTCTAGCGGAGAGGGGGCTCCCGTCCGCTCGCCCGCTCACTGCTGAACGGGTCGCGCATGCGCACTTGCGCTTCCGCTAGCCCGCTGAGCGGAGCGGACCGTCAAAAACGCTCTGCTAAAACAGCCTATTGTTGAATCGGGAATTTCGACTGTGTTCAGGAGAAGACCCTTGGAAAAAAGAATTGCGGACAATAACGAAGGATCTTACTGGCAACACGTCAGCCCCGTCAGCATTTGCGGAATCAAGTACACCGATGAGCCCTGTCACCTAAAGACAAGTCCTCGAAAAAAGAAAAAGTAAAACGTGTGCCCATTCCTTACGCGCCTGGAACAAGCGAAACGCTAGAATGAATATTTAGACATTATACCATTTTAATTGTGCATGTGTATTCAAATAAATTGAGAAACTGTCTTGTCAACGCAAGATATGATTTGGAACGGACACGTTTCCCGGTCTTTCTTTATAAGATACAGTGTGGAGTCTGTGAGGCATCATACGCCTGTTAATTCATGTACGTTATAAAACGTGTCAGACAGCACCAGAGTGTTGTGACCAAAGGACACTAGCCTCTAATACATTGGCCGAACACATTGCTAACACGGGAAACTGCAGATCCACGCAAATCGTCGCTAGTGAAAAATCCCTATTTTCCTGTCTTTTTCTAGAATCCGTCAGCATACAACCTACTGATCACATACTAAACCGCACACGCGACAATATGCCCGATGTTTATGCAAGAATGCATAATGTCACTTCTTAAAGGACAGCATTCTGTACTTTCGCTCTGTTGTGAAGAAGCGACCGGTAGGGGCACCGGAACATCGTTTTTTTTTCTTAATATCTGTTTTCTGCTTTTGGCGAGTATTCATTTTTTCTGACAGAATATATTTCTTTTGTAGCAGATTTGGGGGAGCTTCTTGTGCAGCAGATAGCTGATGCAGATTGGCTTAGATTTGGCGTAAATAACCCTTTTGTATAACCTTACACGCTGCGTATTTTCTTGCAGGTATATATTGACAATAGCAAGGAAACCTGCGAGACGCGCGAGTGCAACGGTGGGAACCTGCTCGCCGACGCCGTGTTTGACTACTTTTCTGAGGTGGCCGTCGCTGGCGCTTGGAGCCAAATAAATGCCGTGGTCGTTAACGCGGGCGCCTTGAGCAGCAGCTTCGATGAGCGAACAAAAAGTGGTGCGTAGAGGCAGTTTGGTTTCAATTAGAAGGCAATTCAGCCATAAAACGCGTTGGCAGAGTCGACCTTTATACCATTTCTCGCGCTGTGCAAAAATGTCATGCTAATGCAAGAAGAGTGCCTCTCTGATAGATTCTTTTGCCGGCAGCAAGCTGTAGCCAGGGGACATGTTGACAACATTTGTTTTGAAGGGGCCAGTTCCTGAAACAGCCGTAACGAGGGGCTCTCGTGCTCTTAACCTCGGTAATTTTGCGGTGCAGGTAATCTAAAAGATACAGTCAGATAACAAACAAGATGATAAAAAGTAAAAGAAAGCAGCTTAGAAGTTTATATCTAGTATATACCCAAACGGTTTGACAGCCAGTGGTTGGCAAATGAAACGCGGTATACTCAGACGTAGTCACAATATACATTAATGCTAACAAAGATCCCTAGTTTCAGCCATATTAAGTTATTCCTCTTACCAGGACTCTGAATAAATAAGATAAGGCGCACACTTGCTCTCCCGGATTCCTACTCCATGAAAATGAGACCCGGTAAGGCCCACTTGGTCTGACTCACCAATATCACACTCAGGCAGGCTTACCCAGACTCGTGGTAGCACGGATTCAGGCTCAGTCAGGCTCATTGTTTTATGGCATCATACATATTCCCAGACTCAAACACACTCACGGAAATATGGGTTTATAGTGATACTCACAGAATCCGATCGACTTAATTGACTGAGAATCACAGCCGCATAAGTCGATCGCGCTCAAAATGGCAAGCTTGCTGTAAGTGTTGCTCGATTCCAAGTCAGATCTATAAGAAATAGCGTCAGAAATGGATGTGATGCTTGGCAAACTCTGTCGTGATCATCATCACTACTAACGCGTAAGCATGCCAGCTGAGGAGTGAATCTCTGTTGCGGGATGTTAGTCCGAAGGCTCGTGAGTCTGTGTGAGTCGAGGCGAGCTGGTTTGGAAATGATCCTGAGTCCAAGTGAGTCTCAGTGAATCAGACTTGACATGAGTCGAGTGAGTCCATTGCTTCTGGGTTTGTCAGAATCGGATGCCATTCTGTGTTTTATATATTGCGAAACTTGATGCGAGGATCACACCACCATCTGAGCTCAAATAAATCGAACTCTATGTCTACGAGCGGTTTTCCCAAGAACTAGTAAGCGGGAGTGGATACATGGCGAACAATGCGCTTGTGTGCATGAAATCAAATGTCTAAAACTGTAAGGTGTCTGGACATAAAGAAAACCATGTAAACCTCCAGGTTTAAAATTAGCATTCTAGCAGAGTTTTATAGTGCGTATACTAGTTGGCATTCGTGGCTGCCGATGTTATTGAAACATGCGCACTTACGCGATTACGCCACTGAATGTTTGTCTTAAAGAGAACAATCTTCTCCCACCGAACAACATACACACAGAGAGATCCACACAGAGAGACACACGCATTAGTAAGAAATAAAGGGGCTAAAATATATTGCGGCGGAAGGCAGAATGCGCAATGAACGCCATCCCGTATGATGATTACCATCATTCGTGAAAAGCATGCCTTGCCGCGATATCTTTCCTAATTAGTGCAGACCTCCTGGCTTTCACTCGGCCCCCTTTATTTCGGTGTAAATATCATGTGCCATACGATGCCCGTTCACAGATTTATATAAACTGGCCTTCGTACTAAATATAAGGAAAATATTGCCAGCAATTTTATGCATGCTCCACGCATTCGTCTTTTCGTTCAGTCATGAAGTGCGACACATCACCCGCTGTAGATGCTTAGTGGCTATGGTACAGGCCTATTAAGCACGAGGTCGCGGGGCCGCATTCCAGCCACGGAGGTTGTATTTCGATGGGGGCGAAATGGCAAAAACTCCCATATACTTGCATTTAGGTGCACATAAAAGAACTCCAGGTTGTCTAAATTTCCGGAGTCCCCCACTACGGCGTGCCTCACGACCTGGTCGTGGTTTTGACACGCAATGCCTCATTATTAAAGAAAAGGAGTGCGTCACCATGCCGCGACGTAAGATATGCCAGCCATTTTCTCATTTCTTTGCGTGCACTGACACCCTTCGCTTACTTATTCTCGTTAGGCGGCCGGTGCAATTCTCCCCTTGGTAAAACTTGTCATGTTCCTCTCCGAACCACGATATCACATGCACTATTTTGTTCAAGCGTAGCCATAAAACCCCCTAGATTAAGAAACTTAGAAAGGTCTTTGTTTCTGAGGGTCTCTTGAACTTGCTCTTAATTTTCGTAGGCGCTTTTGTTATGCCTACAGGGCCCGCTTGTTTGAATATCGAAGATATCAGAAAATGTTTAAAAAGTGGAGAGGAAATTTAGCGAGTGCGATGCCTTCCACGACTTGACTGATGCTAGTTTTGTACTGGCTTCTGAAGTCGCAAGCACCGCTTTTGGCCCATGCGATTTGTGGCAGAACGAAAGAGCGAGTGGTCAAGGTGGGTGATTAGATGAGCTAGAATCGTTTCACGAAGTGCCTTACCAGAATAAATTATTTTCTGATCTGGAAGAAGAAATAGCACTCTGTGACATGTGCATCGTAACTAAGTCTACATTTTATTGTCAAATAAACTGGCAATCGCCTAATAGTCTAAGGGAATAAAATAAAATGATGTTTTGAGACCACTACGGGTGTCTTGTCTATGCTCTATAGCCTAGTAACCATCCAGTATAGCCCAATTTTACCTATATGGTAAGAAAATGGCACACGGAATCTAAATCAGACGAGAGCTCCAAAATAGATTGCATGCAAGAGATTGTTTGCAGTATTTCCTTCTTTGGTCTTTGTAAGATCATAATCTGTCGAACCACAGTGTGTGATTGTTACTGTTGTAAAGCCACGATTTAACTTATTTCAAATTATTATTATGCGGAAGGCGAGTGGTTGCTGTAGGACTACCCCTACTGTAAGATAAGGCTCTTTCCTCGTAGGATTGGCGACGTTATAATTTAAAAGTAAATGTCATAATAAGATAACATTATATAGCAACCAATTGCACACTGTTTATGAGAGACTGTATATCTTCCAAGCGTATCATGTGTCGCCAGGCATGTCGTCAAGATGCTCAGGGTCTCCTCAGAAACCTTAAATCGGAAGCCTTATACTTCAGAGTGTTGCGAAGCAAGTAAAAGCACGGCAACGGCTCTGCTTTCTCGAGGTAACTCAAGCAAACTGAATTGTCGCGGCAAGAAATGCAATCGGCCCTAGTCCGAGTTTCAAGTATGACGTCGTATACGTTGTGCGCCTTGCGCGTACTGTGACTCCTGAATTATAGTTCTCCCATAGCCACCCACACTTTTGCCGCTTTTACAAAGCAACGCGTCATTCTGACGCCGAGCTGTGGTGCAGGGCGGTTTTAACTCATGCTTTTCAAGTTAGACCTTCTATATAGCCCATATCCTTCAAATGAATTACGCGGAAAGGACACGTACGCATTGACTGAATCAGCAGCTGAAACTTCTGAAATATGATGCACTTTGTTTCGGTGCAGGAGAGGTGCGGCTAAATGACGTGTTTCAGATGTTCCCGTACAACGACAACTACGTCTTCATCACGATGCGGGGGACCACACTTCAGAATATGATGGAGCACTCTGGCAAACATAGCTCGTCCAACTCGAAGTTTCTGCAAGTCTCTGGTCAGTTCTCGTTTGCGCGAGGTCATTCGAGACTGACATAGAATGTCCTTTGACCTCCCTCCACCCACTCGCGCGCACACACAGAAAAAAAAGACTGATTAATAAATAGCGCCATCTATGTTTTACCGCGAATCCACTCATGAAATTCTGAATATGCAGCTGCGGTCTGTGAATTGTAAGTTAACTATGTCACCTTTCAAGTAATACTTAGTAAGGCCACTATCAGGAACAGTTTATCAACTTGAATCTGGCGATCCAGCTAAGTTACAGAATACATTGTATTTATTACAATGCTATGCCACCATCTTGAGAAATTCCGAAACATCTGTGTTGACACGTTCACTTGGATAACGTAGCTTCATTGTGTGTAGATATTATATTTTGTCTGTTTCGTAAAGGGACATTACAGCAAAAGAATTCTGAGGCTAAAATTAAAATCGTGCATTATGATGCAGTAATTCTATTGCTATGTGTTCGCACGAAAATATCGCTTGTTACGCTGTAAGTTGAGAAAATAGCACAAGAAACTTCTGCTTTTCAATTTGCAGCGTTAGAGAGCTGGCTAGTTGGTATTCTATGCTGATGTGACTAGCGCAGAAGTGGACACGCGACACTAAAAAGGCGTCAAGGACAAGCGCAATTCCTGTCGCCACAAAAAATTGCCACAAAAGTGCGCTACTTGTGCGAATCCACGTCGGCAATAACAGCGATTACGTTTCTAGCTTTCAGTAGCTCAGAGTAGTCAATATGCCAAGGCCATGTGGAGAAGGTTGGCCCTCTCGCATTTAGCAAGGACACCCAGTTCTGCATTCTCAATGTTCAACTGGAATTTCTCTGAATGGCCATGCTGTGCGTGACCTCCGAGTTCTGCATGCAGCTTTTTGCATAACGACCATTTCATATTCCATGAACCAGAGCTGCGGGCCAATGGCGTATGAAGCTTTATTTTTGTACGCTGGGCCGTGGGTAGCGTGCGTCGTGACCACGTCCGTGAGCGAAAAACCTGCACCCAATCGCGAATGGGCCATGTATGTCGCGCACGCACAGTTTTGTTGACGGCCTCGTGTCGCTGAGGGCGATCAGTTTTTATAACTCTTTCTCTAGGCACCATGGATTCGGGCCCGGTTTCTTTAATGGAGAAGACGCGGAACAAACATAGATCAGGCCGGCATCAGATAAAAAAAAGACATTTTTACTGCCCACCCAAGGCGTGAATGTCGGCAACGGAAGAAAGCCTCACACGACGTAACAATTAAGGATCTACAGAAATGCGCAAGAAATGTTGAGAACGTTCTCCTAACATTGTTTCTCTAATTGACACTATTTCTTTGTATTTTTCTCTCTCCCTCTCTGACTGGTTGCACGGTGACACGAGCAGGCATGCGTGTGCGGTACAAGACCAAGGCTGGTGTCAACGAGAGCATCGTGTCCAAACTGCTCATCCTGTGCACGTCTTGCCGCACGCCCACATACGAGCGCGTCATTTCGATACAGTGGTACACGGTGGCCATGAATGAGTTCCTCGCTGACGGTGGCGACGGCTACGACTTCACGCGAGTGCCACGGGGCTACAAAGTTCCAACCAGTTGAGTGATACACCGCCTTTTGTGTTTTACTGTATAGACACTCTATAGATGACCTTCGCATGGCCGAATGGGCACTTTTCAGCGGAAAGGTCCACCCCATTTCTAGGACTCCGTGGATGGAAAATGAAGCAAATGACAGTCCGGATTAGTTGTGCTGGGAGCGGTATGGAGACAGTGCATGGACGATTGCGACAACGAGTGTCGTCTTGTTGTTTATGACTTTTCGCGGTGTTTTCACTTGGGATATTAACCAACTAGCTGAAACCAATGTCACCACAGCGAGCACCTGTCGATCAGCATGTTATGGGTGGCTTTAAGAAGTACGTAGTTTCAAGTGATATATAGATCTTTGAAAAATAGAATGCTGTCGCCCGTACAACTGATAGTATATGTCTTTACGAGAAAAGGACGACCAAATGGGACACCGAAGATAGCTTCAGTGATACAATCAGTGCGGAAGCTACCGTTGAACAACTATGCGCTGGATGGTGGGTTTGTCGATAAGGATATAAAATGCATGTGTCTTGCTCCTTTTGTGTTACTAACATAAAAATTTCCATATATATGGTTTGCAATGAATGAATTATTAGTTACATAAATTCTGTCCCACGTTTCGGCCTGGGTCCAGCCTTCATCAGGAAATTGGAACACGGCCGAAACTCCGGAAAAATTAGTAACTATCTCTCTCTCTCTCTCTCTCTCTCTCTATATATATATATATATATATATATATATATATATATATATTATTTGAAGGTGAATAATTCAACGGCAAAACTGTGAACGACGAAACGAACTTTTTTGGGGGGCGCTGTGCAGGTTGCACTCAATGCACGACGATAGCGGCGAATGCGGTCGGCAATTGTTGGAAATCTGATCAGCAGGTCAAGCGCGACAGTTTTCATACACGAGTCATGGAATGTTGCAGATTAATCGCTGGTGCCCACCTGTCTTGAAAGTACTACGCAATTCGCGTCGCTCATAAAATTACATTACAAAAGCATCAGTGACAACAGACAACGGATAGAACCATCAATAACATTTGAGAAACTTCCAATACACGCGCAGGCGTGTCCTGCGCTGAGCGATAACGTTTACTTATTATCCGGTGCAAAGTGGTCACTCGAAAAAAGACAAACAAGTCTATATATATATATACATACATATATGTAAATATATACGATGCCGTCCGTGGGATTAGAAATGACCACCTTCGAATTGTGGGTTCAGATCTCACCGGCGGCATGTTGTGTGTTCGTCCGCTTTTCCTTGCCCTTTTCTTTCTTATTTTCCACATATTAATTTCCCCTATGCTTCCCGTCTCTTGATTGTCGACTGGCCTTACGAGGTTGTAACCCGCCGTGGTTGCGCAGTGGCTATGGTGTTAGGCTGCTGAGCACGAGGTCCCGGGATCGAATCCCGGCCACGGCGGCCGCATTTCGATGGGGGCGAAATGCGAAAACACCCGTGTACTTAGATTTAGGTGCACGTTAAAGAACCCCAGGTGATCGAAATTTCCGGAGTCCTCCACTACGGCGTGCCTCATAATCAGAAAGTGGTTTTGGCACGTAAAACCCCATAATTTAATTTCTACGAGGTTCTAATTAGCAAAAATTTACCCACACGGTTTCTCGTCCTCTCTCTCTCTACCCCTCTCTCTCACAAACACACATTTGATGCAGGGTATCCCATATGTACTCAGTACTCACCTACGGGGCAGAAACCTGCAGGCTTACGAAAAGGGTTCTACTCAAATTGAGGACGACGCAACGAGCTATGGAAAGAAGAATGATAGGTGTAACGTTAAGGGATAAGAAAAGAGCAGATTGGGCGAGGGAACAAACGCGAGTTAATGACATCTTAGTTGAAATCGAGAAAAAGAAATGGGCATGGGCAGGACATGTAATGAGGAGGGAAGATAACCGATGGTCATTAAGGGTTACGGACTGCATTCCAAGGGAAGGGAAGCGTAGCAGGGGACGGCAGAAAGTTAGGTGGGCGGATGAGATTAAGAAATTTGCAGGGACGGCATGGCCACAATTAGTACATGACCGGGGTTGTTGGAGAAATATGGGAGAGGCCTTTGCCCTGCAGTGGGCGTAACCAGGCTGATGATGATGATGATGATCCCATATGTATTTGATCGAAGCAGTCCATTGAGTCATATCGTTCGCAGTGGTGTATTGTGTCAAAGTTCTACATGAACCAGTGTATTCCACGCTCTGATTTTCTTTAACGTCATTATATTCCTTGACGCAGACGTAACCGACGACATCATAATGCGCCACTACCTGGAGAAGCGCTCACCCATCATGCCCATGCTGGATGGCCGTATCTCCTTCCGGAGTCGTACGCAAGCGCTCGGCGCCCCCTACTGGGCGTGGACATTACTGCCGAGCCTGTGGGCTGTCGCGGCAGTGGCTCTAGTGTCCTCCGCCTGAACGCGCTTCTGCAGCGCCCGAAGCTGTACCGCGACGCGGCTGAGCACATCGTTCGTTGCTGCATCGGAGCGCCTGCAAGCGCATTCATTTTCCTGTGCCGTGTCCTGCGTACATTTCCACGAGGACGCCCTGACTTTGTGTAATTCAAATCTTCGTGTCTGCCCGTCGTCTTTATACACGTGCTGTGCGTCTTTTTTTTTTATTATTTTCAAGCTGCCATGCTTTTCTTTGTTAAAATCGAGCTATTATGCGTATTCACTGTTCCTGTACTACCATGTAGGATAAGAAATGTTTGCTGATAACAAGAAAGTTCGTTGGGCCATAACAATAGTAGTGGGACGGATTACCAGCGAAGCTGTTTAGGCTGCGCATATGGGCTGTATATACAATATGAAACCGTAGTTTTTTTTTATACGGCGCCACACTACGCCGACACAAGTGCCGCCGTTGTCACCGCACCTCCTCTGTATCTGCCGCAACTAAAGTCCCTAGAAATCTCTTTTATTTTCTTTGACGCGGCCGATGAATCTCATTGGGCGACGCTCATTTCCGGCAGAAAGCCGCTTCCGGTATGCCTGTGCTTACTAACGCAGTCGCTTGATCAGTGCTGCGAGCGAACTTCCGGGCAGGCTAAAGACGCCCTATAGGGAGCAGTGCTTCTGTACACGTTTATCTTTTCGTCTTTTCTTTGTGCGAAATTTCCTGGGTGGTCGACGCGACCAGTCTTTAAATCACCTAGAACCTGCAGGGTGAGGCGTATCACAGCGCTTTACGTTTTCGTCCGTTCGGACGTCCTAGTAAGCAGCTGAAGTTTGACACATTTAAGATTTTTAATTGTGTATACGCCATCTGTCGCGGCCGCCTTTTAGCACGCTGTATTGGCGCCAAGCGTAGTTTCCACCTTCGTACGTAGCTTTTGAACTTCTTATAACGCACTTCCTCGATTCGGGTCGCGGTGGCGGCGGGTTCGTACGGCAGAGGAAGTAGAATTCGCTACACACACGCACACACACAAAAAGAAAGCAATAATAGGCAACTCAGCCACAACCGCTGCAGCAGCCGCGTCGGCAGCTCCAATGCGTGTGACGTTACAACGACAGAAGCGCATGATCATGTGCACAGGCACCGCGACGCACTCTTCCTTACCTCTCTCAGTATTCGTCAAACAGCTACCTAATGGCAGAACACAGCAATGTAATTATGAAAGGTTCTATCGAGCCATTTCGTTCTTGTTCTTTTTATCCCCACTCGTACCTACAGGTTTGGTGATGTGCAATATTTTATAAGGCCCATCAACCAGCTGGACTTTGTAGGAATGAGAAAGGTCAGAGTGTAGATTTTGCCTTGAGTGAAGTTGGTCACGTTCGTTCTGACTAAAAATTACAATGTGGGGTTATACGTGCCAAAATAACAATCTAGTTGTGAGGGACGCCATAATTGGGGGCTTCAGATTAATTTTTACCACCTGGGGTTCTTTAACGTGCCCCTCAATCTAAATACACGCCTGTTTTTTGCCTTTCGTTACCATCGAAGTACGGCCTCGTGGCCGGGATTTTATCCCGCGAACTCGTGCTTACCAAGGCAACAAAAAAGCTACCAAGCAACCACGACGGTTTCATTCTGACTGCATGGCGGACATTAGTTCTCGTTGAAAGCTCAGAAAACCCGTCGTTATATAAAAACGAGGGATATTAAAAAAAGATTGACGCATCAGAAGGCGAAGTTGCTAGCAAGTCAACTTCTTTATCGTTTTGCGACTTGAAATGAACTTATGTGTGAGCGAAAATTGCGGAGTCAAAGAGCGGAAAATGGCCCGCGTCCGTAAGCAGAGCGACAATGCCAGACATTACTCAAGGTTCACTCGCAGGCACTGCGCCAATAGTACTTTAGAAGATGACGAGGGCGCTGCATCAACAGCATATAAGACCAGCTCGTCCCGTCGGGCATCTGAGGATGTGCCGCTTGGCTTTCCCTGTGAGCTTTCATATATATGGGCTCTCTAAGTGACAGATTGCTGGCCTTGTGGTATACTATAATGAAAGCAAAGCGAGCGTCCAGACACTAAAACTAACAAAGCGACGCTCAACTGCGGCTTTTTTAGCTTTTCGGTTATATAAGAACAAGAGTTAACAATCATACAAGAAAGCCATTATACTGTCCGCACTGTGTGGGCGTCGTCTATCATCGCTTAGGTTCGGCGCTACGTCCTGCTGTTTTATCGGCGTGCACTGCAATCCCGCAATGTCATCCCACGCGTTCTTGCCTCATTATAGTGTCCACTAAAACAAAAAAGAAAGAAGCAGTTGCATAACGCGGTTTAACTTCCCATGACCACAAAATGGGGATCACAGGAATATTAAACGAATGTTGTGATTTAAATAAAGCATGTAAGTTATTGCGAAAGGAGCAAATGTGCGACAACATCAAGTGGAGGGTGCGGAAGAGTACTATCTAACTGGCTTTAGATATTTAAGACACCGCTATGTTTGTCAACACGGATATAGTCGTCTGAGTTGCAATAACGTGCTAAATTGGGCTGGTTGGTACATGTTTGAAGAAAACGAGTAACAGCGCTGGACAACGCGACGTGACTGAGACAGACGACAGCGCTTCGTCTGTCTCAGTCACGTCCTGTTGTCCAGCGCTGTTACTCGTTCTCTTCGGCTGAGTTGGGCGAGCCCGTTTACGAGCTGACAAGGCTATTTTCGTTTGCCTCGATGCTCGCCACCAAGCCCCAACATACCTGAACCGTACACATACCGCATGGCTTACACACACCATACGCAGCAATTCGCTCCAAAATTCCGCTATGGTCTCAATCCGTCCTGTATATTCCATTGTAGAAGGGTACATACTAGAAATATTATTTCCCGACTCACGCATTTGACAGAAACAAGAGCTACGAATTTCAGCCTCTCACCGATAACGCGAACCGCAGTGTAGAGTGGCGTTAAAGGGAAGACCTATCTTGCGCACTGCTTCTGTTAGCAGTGGTTGAGTTGTATGACTAGTGCTGCTAGATTATGTGAAGGAATACATTGCAATGGAGCGACCTTGCGCAGTCATTGATCCGCGGCAGCAGTCTATGCTTTTTCGGTAGAGAAATCAGCGTTTATTTACTGAATTTTAAAAATTTTGTTTCCATCTAGGCTGCCACTGCAGCTGCTATGGGGCCTTTCGACGCTGTGCACTGCCATCCATATACGTTTTTCTGGCATACCACGACGCACGTTACGCTATATATTTATAGATCCAAACAACTACTGAAGACCTTGCAGAAGTGGTGATCAAGCGCACTGTTTATCCGTAAAAGAAAAGAGCTGTGGCAATTTCAAAGAGGAATTACGTTAGGCGTGAATTATGCGCATGCTAATTTGTATGAAGTTGGCGTAGTCTACGTGGTTCGACAGCCCAGCGGCTATGGCTATGACGCCCGTGTACTTTAATTTAGGTGCACGTTAGTGAACTCAAAGTGGTAGAAATTATTCCGGAGTCCATTGGTCCGGTGTACCTCATAGTCATGTCGCAGTTTTGGCACGTAAAATCTAAAAGTTTCATTTAATTTTCCGTGTAATGCTTTATTTTTGCCTTACAATAAAGGCGCCATGGTGAAGTCTCCGTTTGTCCAGTTGGTGATCGTACCCCGTGCATGGTTGCGCGAGACGATCGAGCCAATTTTAGGATACGAAGAAGTATTGTAGCCTGAGCTGGAATTGTAAATTATTCGTGCAGAATGGTAGGATTGCGTCCTGTGTGGCAATATATTATATTTTTTAGGTAGGAAATTGTCACCACAGGTGCCGCTGCTTTTTCTCAAGTTGGATTGACCGCGCCAAACAGACGAGCCGACACGGTCTTCAGGTAACGCTTCCCACTATGCCGCTTTCTGTCAATAAGCCAGTGCTGATGTTTTATGAGAGGTAACATAGTTTACAATGAATAGTGTCACTCCAATTTTTCATTTTTCATTTCTGGCTCACAATAGCGTCTGTTATCGCTAATAATGACAAAATCATTAATATAGATGCCTCGTTTTCTCAGTCTAGCGCGACAATGTGTTTCTCAGGTGTCCCTTTAACGTACAACGTAAAATTAATTTCGCCCACTTAATAGTCTTAGACGTGTGGGAAGGTGTAAATAACATTTAGCCCCATGTGCCGCCAGCAATTTCTTGCAACTGGTTAAAGTGAGCCCTAAGTATCCTATTTTCGACAAAGACAAATTAAGCATAACAAGCGCTGTTATCCAAGTTTTCTCAGACGTTCACGTCTAATCAGTGCCGCCAGGAAGAGCAAATCCGTCCTCAGCGATACTTGCGAGTGTCTGTCTACCTTAAAGAAACAAGTAACTTAACAGCTCAAATGAAATTTTCATTTTGCTAGCTTAAGGGGCTGCCGCCCTGTTTGCTTAGCCATCCCTTCTTCGTGGCTCACATCGCAGTCGTTATTAAGGTTTCGTGATACGCCTTTCCTTTCCGCGTTTGCATGCTAGAACATCTCTGCATTCGCGAATTATATACGAGAGGGCACTTTCTTTAATGCACTGCTGTCTCGTGCTTCTCTTCAAAAGGGAGGGGGGGGAGGCAGATTCCAGGCCTTGACGAAACCACGTATTCTTGCCGAAAGGATGACTTGGGACAGCAATGTGAATCGTTGGAAGGTAGAGCGACCTGTTACTAAACAATGCTTTGGAGTTGCTTTCTTCGAAGCATTAAGAACGCAATTCCTCTGGTAGAATATTTAGCTATGGACTGAAGCTTTCCTCTCGTTTTGCAATGTCCAACTATGTAATGCCCAACGTATGCTACACTGACTTTTATACTTCCAAATCCTGAATTCGGCGTGAGGAACAACGCTAGCCCATACCAACGTTCTTGAAACGCTGGAGCGAGCGTTCAATTGTGGATAGGGCAGGAAAACAACTAATCCATCCTAACTGTACTAATCAATTTTGATTTATAATCAAATTTCATTATTTTTACCTGGCTAGTTCACTCTACATTTCGGTTCTACCTAGTTGGCGAAAAAGTTACCGCACCACAATTCGGGCTGCTCGAAAGCTCCAGGAACCATTAACGGTTTCCGAGCCGGCTCTCGCTCCCGTGGGAATGCAGTGTTCACAGACAAGACAAAATTCACTTGCGTAAAGGAAATCGCAAGGGAGAGAGCCGATGTAAAATTCGGTACGAGTGGCAGAAAGCTCAGCTGAGAAAGGCTGGGTATGTATACTAAGGGTTCCTACAAGTGAAAAAGGAGTGGCAAGGGTATGGCTACGCCAGCTTCTGCCAATGTGCCATAAACTCCTCCACCTCATCACAAATACATGAAACAAGTATTTGTGATGACTATTAATGGGGGCACTATTAAAGTCAGGGGCATCCTGGTACAGGCAATATTTGTGACGCAGGCAAGGCATCGTGCCTCACGCGTCGGTTTCACATGGAAGCAAACAACGCACTCGAATCAATGTATGTACTGTTTAGGCGGCACTTCGCGTAGTCGCTGATCTTATCCGACATACAAAGGTGAAAGAGTTGTATCGCTACGCGGCTAGGCGAACTCTCGTAACTACAATAAAGAGTGGAGCAATAGGTACAAAGGAACGCCTTACACTCGCCATCGAAAATCAGTCCCTGCTGCTCAATAACAACGGCTACGTGAAGTGTTGGGAGCTGAAGCGTCTGCCCCCTCACTTTCCACCCTGAGAAGACGAGCTCGTAGTGGATGAGATCGTAGTGTTTTTAGTGGACACGAAACCCTTGCCAGGTAAGACGAACCGATGAATGCACGTGCACCAACGCCATTGCACAGGTGCCTTCAAATGCAGATCAGGGACACCGCGTGTAATTTTGGGGTTCTTGATGCCCCTGCACCTCAACGGCGGCAGTCGTGGCAGGCACAAACAAACTGCACCCGCACGACGGATTGAGAATTTGAACAAGGGACGACATAAGTGGAACGTTATGCTATTTTGGATCATAGTCATTTCGTTCAGTCAATCATCGACAGCCTGCAAAAGCCTGTGCAGACCAGAGATATTATCCTATATTCCGAGAGAACCATGCTACTGCTTGACCTAAAGGGACGTCAGTCGCCTAATTACACCACCTACCACTTCAAGAATGCACGGAAGCTCATTTTTAGAGATACAGCTAGGTCATATGGCTACCATCAAGTGGGTGCTAGGTCATGTTGAAAACCCCACAAACGAGCGTGCCCATGAGCTGGCGGGTGAGGCACGAGTCAATCATATCTCTCAAACCATTGACTTGTTCCCGGATGTAGTGCAGCATGGCGCTAAAGTGGAACGACGGTGTCTCCAGGTAAGCCATAGAACCTCATGGCTGCAATCCCTCATCCAGGAGATCCTCTTTCCAGAGGGCTACTTCGACGGGCACAAGTCCTTATAACCAAAGCGAGAACACCATACACAGTGAGAGACGACGACTTCACAGAGTGATTGTTAGCCGCGACTGTGGCTTTGACGGCAAAATACGGCAAACAGAGTGAACGGCAAAAGCCTGTGTTGTCCGTTCTTCTAAAAATCTTGTCCCGTTTTTGCACCGTTTGCGCCATTATGACATCATCGCCTTATGACAGTGGCGACTGCAACGCTACGACCCCGACCGCCCGCAACCGCCTCCGAAAGGGAAATGCTGTGCGTGCTTGAAGGTAACTTGCTCCCAATGTTCATCACCTCGTGTGGGAATGCGAAATGCTCGAGTACTTCCGGAAAGTGTTCTCGCTAAAGCAGGTGACATCGCTTGAAGACTGCGTCCGAGCACGGGCTAGTGTCAAAGACTCAATACATATAAATCTTCCGTGGAACAATGCGTGAGAAACTAACATAGTGGGTCACACTTAGCTCCCTCCCACTCATGTACGTCCCCAAATAGGGCTAGAGCCAATCATTTAAGCATTTTAGTCGCCCTGTATACTCTCTCCTATTAGAGTTGTAAGTGAACAAGTTGTTATAAGTATTGTTAGCATGTTTGGGCATTACACGGTTAATTGCATAGTAAAATTGGATCCGCTTCGTTAGTCAGACATTTAATGAATTCTATAATTCCCAAAAACTCTACAGTGCTTGGACTAAATCGTATAGCATACCAGCAAGGTATTCATCCTACAACGCCGGAATTAAACGCCCTGCTCATGCATTCCACGAATATCATTACTAAACTTGCAGTGTACCTATCTTGTGTAAGTAGCGTCCGGTGCTGAGAGCAATGCGTCTTCACCTGTTAACTTCCTAGATCGGCTTTTCAGAATAACGTTATTTTATGATGCATGAGAACGACTCCCGTTTACTGTGACAAAAAAATTCGAGATAGGGGATAGAGAGGCCAAAACTAGCTCCCTGTATTGTAGTCATCAAGCGCGCCACTAACCATACAGCAGCTTTAAGATTCAAGATGCGCTTCACACGTAACTGCCGAACGAGTGTGGCATTCAGTCGTGCATTCGCTGCTTTAGAATTGCCCGGAAACTGCAAATTAGGATATATGGTGCGGAAGAAGTTTCGAATGGAGACAAATGGTCACTCCCGATGTTTTGAAGAAAGAGCTCGCGAGAAACTCGTGACAAAGGAGCTACCACTGAATCATTGGAGCATATAGTCGATTCAGACTGACTCCTAGAGTTATAGCAACTTAGGATGGCGAAAAAGAACCTCGATCATATTCTGCTTTTTTTCCTCTTTTATGCGCACGGACTGACCAAGGAGAAAAATATCTTAAAACCATATTTCAATGCCTTCGCTTTAACATTAGTATGTGAGCGATATTGCTCCAGCCTGACGCGTCGCCACGGTTGCAGTGTCTGCGCGAATCGTTTCCTTTCCTCTATTTTCAGTGTATTGTATAGATGCAGTTAGTTTTACTCATTCTGAAGCCTGTCTTTCTTACGGTTTCTTGGCAGTTTGGAGATTGCGTGCGCTTTTCGGGCAATCAGCTGGTTGAAGAAGCGAGGCAAATAGAAAAAAATGCAGGTGAAAACAAAATGGCGTATTTTTTGGGTTTTTAAGGTTGCGTCATAATACGAGATGGCGTACATCGCATCGACCAAATGAGCATGCAATAGCATTGAATGCGGAAATTCACTGGGCTTGTCCACGTTCTCATGGACGGCTTATTGAAGAGAAGAAACGCAAAGTAAATGCCGCGAGAAGTAATTGCAGCGTGTCTGGTGAATTTCTTTCTCCACAGTCGAGCTTCCTGATAACTTTCTGTTAATTAGCATGACCGCACTCCTAAAGAAAAGAAGTGACAATATATAAGTCTAAGTACTGCCCGCCGGTAAAGTAAGAAACGATGGCGCTTATAAGAATAACAAGAAGCTGATAGCGAAAATAACGCAAAAAATGTTCATATGGACAACATCAATATGTGTCTAATGTGAAGGAGAGGCACATTCGGTGCAAGATGCGGGAGGAGATGGGAAAAGCCTACTAAACTAAATGTAATATTTATTTATTTATTTATTTATTTATTTATTTATTTATTTATTTATTTATTTATTTATTTATTTATTTATTTATTTATTTATTTATTTATTCATTCATTTATTCCAAATACCCTAAAAACCGCATGCATTGTAGAGGTGAGTGGGTTTCAATGGAACGGTAATATAGAATTTATTAAGGCAGAATACAACAACAAATCATAACAATAAAGCAAATAAGCGAAAAAAGTAATTCACTCGTTGACGTATTTACTTATTAGTTCAATATGGTGATGAAGGTAAAAAATGTTATCCGGTGCTCCTTGCGTAGCTGTGACTGCCGATCATCATGAATCAGTCAGCCCCGCAACACGCTCCCTAGAAACGCAGTCGCGACAATCTTAGCCCCACACTAGCAATATGCTTTAGGTTTTCAAATTAGGATCACTCTCTTACAACTTTTCCTTTGTAACTTAAAGATGTTTCAACTATAAATGAGTGTTAGGCAAAGATCATATCCTTCAAATAGGCATAATACTTATTGAAAGGACATGACGAATGCAGCAACCGAGATAAAATCTGTTCAAAAATATATGTTAAAAACTTGTGTAGTATACGAGGTGTATACCTAATATACTTTTATAGTTCATTAGGCCTAAATCTTGAACACGCATGCAGTACAAGACCACATATCTCGAAAATATATGATATCGAGCTAGTATGTGACTGGTCCTATGGTGTTGGCTGGTCATTCTTCATATAATTTTAAACACACTTACATATATGACAGATGATTTCACAGAACATCTTGGATTACTCAGTAAACAGTAATGGTGACATTGAAATGAAGTAAAGGGCTAAAAATCTAGCTGTCATTTTTCCTATACTCGACCACGCGAAGATAATAGCCTTTTGCAACGAAAGTGCTATAAACATGTCAATTCAAACAATGCTGAATATTTGCGGTCACATTCTTCTCAGAAGCCAACAGCCTGAAAAGCGAGCGTCTTGCGATAAAACATGTAACGCGCACCCGTGAGCAAAAGTATTTGGACCACAGACTGTGTAAAACAACTGAATTTATTCTTAATTCACACTAACAATTAGGTTAATGTGCGCGAGTGCGCTCGAAACTTCTGTTGTCAGTTTCAAGTTACATTTATGGACAGAAACGAAAATGCGTTCTTTCGCGGCATAAAAGGTTCGAATGCAGGTTCTTCTTTAATATTATATTTCGGAAACCCAAGAAAGAAGTTTATAGAATTTACTCGAATAAAGTCAATAAAAAAGAATTATCTGCCAGGGAGGACTTCATGCGTAATAAAAAAGAGTAAGAAAAAGAAAAAAAGGCAGCAACCATTCACTCATTAAAGTAATTAAATTATTTCACGTCTTAGTCACAAGCGATGACGCTTGGGTAATGAAGCAGTTTCAACACATAACTTGACAGCGGTTATTTCGGGCTACGTGCTCATTTCCGTTCAATTTTTCAATATAAACCTGAGGCGTACAATTTGTAACTAAGGAGTTCTTTGCCATAGTTAGGTTCATTAGCACACTGGATACTCTTGATCCGGGTAGAACGCTTAAATGAAAGCTACTTCTGCGTCTCCAATTGCTTCTTATTTAGATTATCGCATATTCACATTCAGTTCACGCCTTTTATGCTGCGTAAAAGAACTTTGAGCTTTTTTGTACCTACTAACACGAGACATATTTTACCACACAAGCATGGAGAAAAAGAATTGTTCTTGTGAAACTGGTTTTCTGAGGGCGACGAATTTAGAACGGTCGGCATTTCAGATGCTAAGATCACATTAAACATAGCTCAGAAGTGTAAATGATTTTTAATGAGCCCTTCGCTCTGAAGTGCGTGAACTCGCCATAGTAATTCCCTTGAATGGCCGGCCCTACGCACACCGCACCGGTCGATGCACGATAGAGCAGGGTATCTATTCAATATGGGTGGTTCGCTGTAGAATATGCTTGACCCAGTTGAACGGGGGGGGGGGGACGCCTTATTCGCTCAACCGAAGTCGAGTTAAGCCTGAAAGCGGCTTATGTCAACCAACTCTCATATCGTCATGCGCGTGTGCCTGGATAACGCATGATAGGACGCACGAGGAAAGATATGGCACTCCTACAGCCTGAGATTTCAGCTTGAAGTCTTGCTTTTCATATACGCCAAATGCGTGAAAGGAATGGTTTTTATATGCTCCTTATCTGGCTTGAATCGCGTGCACCATGAGATCGTAGACCGGGGCACGTGGCTCAACCAATGTGAGAATCGTCATTTTTTTTTTCGTATTCCAAAACGTCGCTGATATATAATTTCTTACAGTCATTCCTGGGAAATCGTAGGAGAGCGCCTATAGTCATTGGGACAAGCAATGTAACATAACATTATCTCTCTCAACGTTGAGAAACCATTTGTGGGAAGTGCATATGCTTTACAAAGCATAGTCAGGTAAATATTAGCAATTAGGAGCTGCCGTTTCTGGCTGATCCTCCATGATGCGCATTGGTTGTTTGATAACATAGGCCTACGTAAAAAAGAGCTGTTTCACGTCTTCAAACTACCATAGCTGGAAGTCAGTGCCTGTTTACTTCATTTGTGTTCTTTTATACCCTGTTCACTTGCGCTTTATAAACTGAGTTTTCTGGAAAAATATATCTACTGGCCCGTGAACGAATTTTTAGGTCTCCGTGCTTTCTCTTACAGAGTTTCCTCTTACATTTACTAGAAGGAACTCTGGCTCTGCGATCGTTCAATCACCATGGGAATAATGGTTAGTACTTGGAATTGTACGATTTTCGGGAATCGGGTTCACTTATCGCGCTATTTCTGCTTTCATAAGTCTAAATTTCAGAGAAATCTATACTTGTTTTCATTCAGAATGCAATAAAACTCTGCGAACAGGTATAATCACTGATAGCTTCGGTGGTGACACTTGTCTATGCGTCTTTGGCGTAATGGTATCAATATAAGTCTCCTTTTCTAGATATACCGTGTTCAAATCATGCCGTCGGACATTTCTAATAATGTTTACTTAATTATTTGCAATGCATGACGGTCTTGACAATGATGAGCTTGCAAAGTTAGGATGCTGTTTAAAGCCACAAGAAGGAAGTTTTTGCAAATCAATGTACTAACCACCATTCCAATGTTTGCAGAACCGCCCTGCTTGCAGCCCCCGTAGACACTGTAAATTTAAAGGTATAGAACTATACTCTGTCTCTCTCTGCGCGGTAGTTGTATATCCCTCCCCCCTCAGCTATGCTATTATATACTCAGCAAGACACTGGCAAAACGCAGATAAAAAGGCCAAGAAGCTATAGCTCACAGTCTACACCTGAGCGATTGTAATGAGATAGTGTGATTAGTTTCGGTCTAGCCACGCTTCTGGTTGCACTGCAGGCCAGGATTGGCTTGAACTACAATCCATATTAAAACCTATCTGTATGCACGTGTCTTCCACTGTTGTCTGGATGGCTACCAAGTCACCACTTTTCAACCTTGTTTTCACTGTCTTCGGTATCCACCCAATTTAATAATGCAGTACCGCGGGGTTCAGTCGAGTTTGCTCGGTGAGAACACCAGTCACGTCAAGCTCTAGGGAGGAAAATAAAGAAAGGTACGTAGTAATAGAGGAAAGGAAAAGCTTCTACCGGGGATTTTCTTCTTCACTCCGTCGTGGAGTAGATAATTTTAAAACCAGCTGCATGTCGTATCTATCAGTTTCGCGACGCCTAGCATAAATTCGTAAAAAGGTGTTGTCGCCAGCAATGCTCAGATAACCAATAAGTCAAGAACGAAATCGAGATTCTACGAGCTTCTTGTTTGTGATACCATTCTTCTAGCGTGTTCGCTTTCAAAAAGTAAAAGCGTATTTCTCATTTAAAAAAGGAGAAAAAGAACTCGCCCTCTCTGATTGTTTCGCCAATTTGTCTCTAAAACTTTCCGCTACCATTGATGGTGTCTGTTTGCTACAGCTCGAATTTCAATTTCCAGAACACGCTGAAGTAGTATCCTGTTTTTCACCGTAGAGTAATCTGGCGCGCCGTTTTTCATTCGCATGGGGAGTTTCGGTGTAGCATCCACGGTTTTTGCAAAATAATTTGCTTCCAAATATTGCAGTATTTGTTACCTAACACCACTGGGCCTAGCAAGAGAAGACGAGCACCGTCTACAAACATAAACCTAGATCGCCATTCGTATTTGAGAGAATGTCCAAATGTGGCTCTTCACTGAGCGATAACGTGAGGCCGATACCTGATGCCGGCAAAAGGGAAAAGTGAAGAATAAACGGAAAAGAAGCAAAACATGCTTGAATGCATTCCTATTTCAGTTTTGTAATCATTGCAGAAACGAAGTGAACAGTAAAAAAAAAGTATACGATAGGACAGGGGAAAAGAAAGCAGTATTAGGCAAACTTAGAAACTATGTCCCTTCAGAAGATCACAGAATTGCAGCCCCCCACTCTCCCCTCAACTGTATGGGCAAGAACTGGAGAGCGCATCCAGGTGCGTTTATGCAATACAATCCCCAAATATATTTGAATCGGACCCTGCCCGCCTTCGAAGCAAGAAAATCTGCGCGATTACCTGAATTGAATTTTTTGCTTACATAGCGCGGAATTGTGGCCCGCCATCGCGTCCAGGAATGTGAAGGAAGGTCTGTCTATATTTTAAAGCTAGTAATAAATGCTAATAAGAGTAATGGGAAATGTCAATGCACTGTTGTTTGTACAGACGTTAGCTGCCTTTGAAACGGTGTTATATGAAGCAGAGGGCAAAAAGGAGTCCAATTCAGCTCCTCTTGTGAGCTATTCTTTCCCACGTATGTCCTTGCTCGTACGATATAGATTGCTTCAAAACGTTCCACTTTCAAAATGGGCTCAGATACGCCTCCTTTATTGAACTTATCAAAGAGACAGACATCATTTGTCCGACAACATTCTCCCAACTTAGATAATTTACGATGTTTTCCTGTGGTAGCCGGATTGATGTCGAGCTGAAGCAAGCCAATCCCCTTTCCTGAGTTAAGCGATTAGCTCTATTTTTTAAGCTACTCGCCTTGAATATATGCTCCGACGTGCACTGTCGTAGCACCTATTTTCCCAAAAATCTCATGTGGCCGAATCTTTGCGAAATATATACGAGAATAAGTCCTTCTCAGGGAAATTCATTCAGAACAGCTGTATTAGTACTGCCAGTAAGAATACTCGTACCGCAGGAAACTGGCGCTCGTTGGCCTACCCTGGCTCTTGCGCCATAAAAGTCCTTTAATCACAATCGTACCACAGGAAAATGACACGTGTTGCTTTGCCTGTAATCTTAGATTATAAAGCCAAATATATCGCGCATAACTAAGGAAAACAAGCGTCCCTGGTGAACCGAATGCTTGGTTTGATGTCGTTATAGAAAGTTCTTCTCAAATGGAAATTATCAAACTGTGTCTCATCAGATTTGCCTTCAAAAGTAATGAAAACGTGGTAGCACACAAACAAAACATCGTGCGCTATATAGTGAATGCCTTTTCAATTGTTCAAGGAAGCGAGTGTGCTCTGAATAAGTGTACTTTTCTCAATTTCTCAACATTTTTCCAGATTCCTCTCTTGGCATTCAATATTGCCTAAACTAGCGCAGTTTTGTAGCCAACACATAATGCCGCAACTAGTAATTTGTTTCCTATTTTCGCACTTGATGAAATTGTTAAAGACTTGTTTTTATTTTCTGCACATCAAAAAGACAGATAACAGCCTCTAGGAGTCCGAAAAGTCGTAAAGGTAAAATGACAGGAAGCACCCATAAAAAGCACTACACGTTTAGCAATGCGTCGTAATCTGTATTTCTTTCCCAGCTTTCGTGCCTAGCTAACCTCAGATTTTCGGTGCGAGTAATGGAAACAGCGAGGAAATGATCCGGATTGAGCAAATGAGGCGAGCAGTTGGAGACGAAAAATAAAGAAAGAACGATATCTACACCAAATTCAGTCAGAGGAAAGTAACCCAAGTGAAGCCTGCTGAGGGCTTTGTGTTACCGTCGTGGAGTAAGGAGATTACGGTGTATTCTTCCTCGATTTCCACATTTGGGTTTCTGCCTGAAAGACAACAGCTAACATTAAGAACATCGTACGAAACGCCTATTAGGAAACGACAGCTATATATAGAAGGGGCCCCTGCAGCCGGCTGCGATAATGCACAAAATAAGTACTGTTCGCGGAATACACTTAATGGGTAGGAAATACTCATTGCACTGCCTCAAGCAAGCTTCTATGTTTCAGCTGAAAAGAAGAATCAATGCTTCAGATTGAACAGTACGCAAGAGATCATGTTTTCAATTATAGAGACAATAATTGAGGTTTCTAACGACATGCTGTCCTAAATTTGAGTGGATATATGATATGTGACAGAATGACTCCATTTTCTGAGATTAAGTAAAAAATGTCCTTTTTTAGTCATGCGGGTTGGATGCAACATGCAGTAACATACAAGGATTTAAGTATTCCATGTGATCAGGAGGTTTCTTCAAATATTTTAATTTTTTGAGCTCTTGAGAGCACTAACGAATGTTTTCTCTTCAAGCGAAATGAATAAATGAAAAAAAAAGCTATACAGATCCTGCCATGTAGCAAGCGACGTTATGTGAAGCATGTTGCAATTAGCTGGCTATATAAGAATCTTTGCTTCTGCCAAGGGTTACTGTAGAGGGACCAACGTGATTGTGCATAGCAAGTAATTATGTCTCAGCGACGCAAGTCTTTTACTCATGATACCTTATGGCTTGGCCAGACCGTGAAGGCTGCACCGCACAACCACTTCGTATTGGTATAGTCCACCAGAGAGAACTGGGTAGTCTGGGTTGGTATTCCGAAGATATCGTGTACCAGGAAAGAACTGGGTAATGTGGGCTGACCGCGAAGAGCGGTGCCGTACAGAGTCTTCGTACAGGTATAGTCTACCGGAAAGAACTGGGCAATGTGGACCGATCGAGAGGGCGGTACATTCGAACATAGCCTCTGAAAGCGTTAGATACCATGAGGCAAAACTGGGAGGATATGGCACGCCCACACTTGTGACGCACGGGAAATGCATTGATAAGCATATGGCCAAACGAAGTGTGACGCGTGCATGTGCTCTCGCTCATGTTACGTAACATGACGTGCACACTAGTCATCTCAACAAGCTCTTCGGCGTGGGCACGAAACATACGTGCGGCCATGGACTAACGTGCAAAGCACCGGGCTGCTTTGCTGGAAGTCCAAAGTTCTATTACACCGTCGGACACTTTGCCTTCCTTTTTATTGAAGAGCCCGAAACGGGGAAAGACAGGAACCTACCTACCACAAAGTGTCTTGGATATGAGCCAAGAAACGCTCCGCTCTAATATCACTACAATGTGTTCGGATTTCATAGGAACCAATGACAGGAACCATGCGCAACGCCTCAAAATAAACAAATAAAGTCATGTGAAGGCACGCATAGCCTGGTGATGGCACGTTGTAAAAATATTCTGGCAGAACCCACTTCACGATGAATGTCGACCCGCGATTAGCATTGAAGAAATGTAGCAACACAACGTGTTACCAACACCTAAACGCGTCAAGTATGAGGCGGACATATGCAGCCTGACTCCTCCCGCATGATGCACTCTGACACGCTGCGCCACGTAGTGGCACCGGCGTGAAGTGAGCGCGGAACGCGTATGTTAATATATAGCCTACTAAGATTGCGTGAACATATATAACACGGGTATCTATTGCGCCCACCACCACATAAATGTTAAAGGATAATGTTGTCATGGAAGAGCGGCACAAACTGGGTGTCACATACCTAGCGGCCCAAGTTGGTGCGACGTTTGGTTTCGAATCCAGTTTCCTGAGCAAAGCAGCCCATGGGATCATGATCTACTCAGTGTTCCACTTACCCAGTGAATTGGCGGGAAGGTAGTCATAGACAACGATAGATAGAATAAGACACCACAAAGGGGAAGAAGTCCCCTAAAAATGCCATTCGTATTAAAAAATTACGGTGGAACCCTTTTCACGATGAATGTTGACGTGAATGTGATTAGCACTGAAGCAGTTATGGCATACGTGGTATTGCATCTGACCTACAAAAGAGCAACTTAGATAACAGATTGCAGTATGTTCATGTTAATGGCGCACCCTCAGAGAAATTGGCGTTTCAGCATGATGTTCCTCAAGGATCAATATTAGGACCGTTATTGTTTTTAGTATATATATATATATATATATATATATATATATATATATATATATATATATATATATATATACATATATATGACATCGCTTACATATCCGAATCACCTAATCTGGTAATGCACGCTGACGATAGGAACATATTTTTTTCATCCCACTCCTTGTCCCAAATGGGGGCTATGGCAAATGCATATTTAAGGTAGCTTCATAACTGGTTACTGACCAATAGGCTAAGTCTTAATTTATCGAGGACAAACTACATAATTTTTCATCCTATTGATGCAGTAGAAAGGATCACTGTGAAAGTTGTCTACGAGCATACTGAAATAAAGCCAGTTTCAAACCAGAAATTTTTTGGTGTTTGGTTGAATGAGAATTTTTCTTGGAATTTTCGCAGCACCAAATTAAGGTATGATTCAAGTAAAACAGTCGGTTGTTTGTATAAGATATCTCATTTGTTGCCCCCCTGGTTAAAGATATCCATGTATTACGCACTCCTGTACTCAAGGTTATCATACTGTATTCTCATTTGGGGAACTACGACCCAGCAATTACCATATACTAATTTCAATTCAGAAACGCGCTCTGCGTGATGCTGAGAGGTTTCATGGCAGACTTTCAGATTTACCTACGTCACCGCTTTTTCAGAAACATCGCATCCTTAAAGTAAAAGCAGTATGTAATTTCTGTCTACTTAAGTACATCCATCGCCATAAATTGTTCTTTTCTTGTCCAGATAATTCCAAAAGCCGATATGCTTTCCGGACGAAACGTAAGCTTGTTCCAATCATACGCACCATTTGTGGCAAGCAAACACTAAGCTACAAAATTCCCACGGTAATAAATAAATTTCCCTTCGAAACTGAATATTACCTTCCACAAAAACGTTTTAAATCTACAATTAAAAAATGCCTATTGGAACAAACGGAAAGAGATGTTTATTCAGATGACAGACTTTCTATTTATTTGTATTTATTTGACAAACATTGAGATGTTTTTCTCTAGTGCACATGTTGCAAGCTTTATCATATGGTTTCTGGGTTATAGGACTGACATATTTATGTTTGTAAAAAAATTATGTATCTTTATACCGCTTATACGATAAGTTGTGCATGTCATTTACTTATCTTCTAGTACAAATTTCATGCATGTTAACTTACTGCGTCATGCTTTTTACAAAGCTTGAGAAATTCATTGTGAATTTGTTGTGAAGTGCTCGTGCACAATGCCAGCTGTACTACGGGTGTGACTGTGTGACGCAGGATTCTACGGTGACACTGCATAACACTAGGAAGCCTTTGCGGGCTGCGTGACAGTGCCCACGGAAACAGTTTGTGTGCACGTGCGTGCGTGTGTAGTTTCCTTTTAATCCCCTCTCTCATCTATCGCGTCCCCTTGCCCCTCCCCCAGTACAGGGTAGCCAACCGGAGATAATCTCTCGTTAACCTCCCTGTCTTTCCTTTGTCTTTCTCTCTCTCTCTCTCTGCACCAAAGCGAATGCAGTGTCTCATTTTCCATAGGGATCCGGAATAGACTTTCTCATTTGGCTTTATTCCTGGATCTTACTGTCCACTAGGTACTGCACTACGCTCCTTTCTGCGGTGCTTGACGCAATTGGCGATACCTTCTTGAGTTTGAGAAGTGGACGATTCGCAAGGTCTTTCTTAAGTTCCGTGGCATTTGGCTCCGCTGTTTCCGCTGTTTTCGCGATGTCAGTTGCTTTTTCCAAGGTGAGCTTCTTCTGCACCAATAGCTTCTGCTGCACGATGTTGTCCCGCATTTCACACACAAGGCGTTCCCTCAGCATGCGGTTCAGAGCTGTGCGGAAGCTGTCGTTTTCCGCCCTCTCTCGAAGTTCAGCGACGAAAACTGCGACGTTCTCATTTTCAAGTTGAATTCGCTTGTTGAATCGAAAGCTCTCGGCTATTTCAGTATGCGGCACAGCTGAAGTGGCTGTTCAAGCTCGCAATTAGCTCCTTGTACTTCTTTCCGTTCGGCTTTGCCAGTGCTGACAAGCTGCGTAGGGTAGCGTATGTACTGGATCCGACACTCGAGAAGAATATCCATTTCATTCTTTCGTCTTCTTCGATGCCGTTTGCATAAAAAAATGCGTCGAGCCGTTCTGTGTATGAGAGCCACGATTCGTTGTTGCCGTATTCCGCCATGTTGCTGAAGGCCGCCATATCTATACTTTTGCACAAGAAAGCCGCATAGTTCCATTCTTGTTCAGTGGGAGCAGAGTCACTTGCCTGCTTGCATTTGGGGTTGATGTCTTCACCCAGATGATTCGGCGTCCGCCATCCACACGCTGCTCGCCAGCTGTTGTATATTTTATACAGCAATACAACTATTTATTCACGTAGAGGTAAAAATATTACGATCGTCCCTGTGCTGGTTTCTATGATTGGAATCCATTTCTTTCACGCGGTGCACTGACACCTGAGTGGTGCGGACACTTGTGCGCCAGACACTTGAGCTCAGCGCAGTCACGTTGGTAAAAACCTAAGATCTAACTAAGTGAATAAAATTATAAGATTTGCCTATCTCTTGTTGTTTACTCCAAAGTCTAGCGACTAATACGCTGTACCACAGCGTATGTAGTTATTGCTAATATTTTGTTGAGAAATTACCACCAATAGAGTTCCAAAAGTGGAAGTAAACAGGCTTGCCCTCAGGACCTTTCCGTGGTAGACACCTACCAATACGCGTATTTTCGAGACATATATGAACATACCTTGGGCTCCAGAAAAGACGGCACGCCTTACGAGGAGCCGGAGGTATATATGTGTCTCGGAAATGCTCGTATTAGGAGTTGTAGCGATCTAGCGTCAGAATTGAAGAACATCTGGTAAAAAATTTAATCAATAGCTAACCTATATGTACACCCATAAGAGAAAAAGTATGATGAAGCATGATAAAGAAAAGATCATAGAAGCATGAAACATAATTTGCTCCACGTAATTTAGCCATTAGAAACGTAGAATTCAGGGGCAGTTGGTGATGCATATTTACAGCAAAAATTTGCCACTAAACGTTGACAGTTGTGAGTAGTGCTTGTCCCGTCTCTCTCACCTTCGTTTGATTTCGTCTCTGGTGCTTCATCGCTGACTAATTTAACGGAGAAGGAAAAATAATAGCGCTAATGTAATGTAATTCAAATTAATCGCAGCGTTATTTGTGTTTTTCCGCGTATGATAAGCTTTTAATTGCCAAGCAGCATTGTACTCCAGCACTTATGACACTGTTGCTACAATCAATCAATCAATCAATCAATCAATCAATCAATCAATCAATCAATCAATCAATCAATCAATCAATCAATCAATCAATCAATCAATCAATCAATCAATCATCTATCTATCTATCTATCTATCTATCTATCTATCTATCTATCTATCTATCTATCTATCTATCTATCTATCTATCTATCTATCTATCTATCTATCTATCTATCTATCTATCTATCTATCTATCTATCTATCTATCTATCTATCTATCTATCTATCTATCAGCATGCACTTCAAGCTCCTGCAATACCTAAACTTTCACGTAGTCGTTTTGCCTATTTGCGTACGTCTTACGTTGCTTCAAGAACATCAGGTAAAATTGCGCCAGCCAACCCAGGTTGCGCTTTTCCGTTCTGAATGGGGACTTACGGCCGCCAGCAATAAAGATCCTGCAGAGCACCGCTCCACACCACTGCAGCGCACCCCTCCAGGCACTCAAGGTGACAACGAAGCAACTACGGCAACTCATTTTCGGAAAAGCGCTTTGGGCGTAAGATACACGAGCAGAGAGCGCTGTGAAGAAGTAGAAATTTTACGCTGTGGAAAATTTATTTTACTTCTGGGGACTTGTGCTTCCCCTGGAGCGTCCCACGAGGAGAAAGTTTTTAGCAAACAAGCCGACGAAAATAAGCATAATGGCGATAGCGAGAGCAGCCCGGCGGCCCATAAGTCGTCGTTGCATGAAAAAACAGCTTTCCTGTGCTGCCTGCGAAAGTGTGGGTGTATCAAGCTGCAGGAGCGATGTCCTTGCAGGAGCAATGCTGGAGCAGCTCCTTGCCTTTGCTTGCCTTCGGTGTCGTTCATTGAGGCCTCCGGTTCCAGCTGCCAAGAATTCTTGCGGCATTCTGCATGCGCAGTTCCTTACGTCGGCTTTTCATGCTTTGGGGAAAATCCGGCTTGAATTGATGAGGTTCGTGACAGCGCACGCTTTGCGTTACGTACCCTTCCTATTGCGTATGAGATATGAATGCATTTGAAGGAAAGTGCCAGATTGCAATTGGAACTATTTCCATCAGAACACTATCGCGTATAACTGATAAGCTTACATTCCCTTATAATCATGAGTAATGCTGTTTTTAGACGGAATTTTACTTTCCATTCCCCCTCAGTTTCGTCAGAAATATATTTTAACACACTGGAGGACGAAAATCATGTTTCCGTACCGGCAAGCAGCTCGTTTCAAGACACCTCCCATAGAGCACACAGGAATGTATACTGCCACCAAGAACAACATGTGATTTAGAAACCGTACTTATAGGAACAGAAGTGCAATTTTATTACAGAAAGTTTGTTGGCGGTCACACCGCAGACAGTCTTTCAGCGCACGGGGGGAGGTCATTTGAATCGAACGTTAAGTTCATACTATAAAATTTGGGATTATGGGCGAAGCGAATTGACTGGATCACGAAAATGCAGAAAGACAACATGTGAACTGTTCTTCAAAGAAACCCTTTTACCAGCGAAATTTTCATCTGCTCCCCTTATTATGACAGCCCTAATCTCACCAGGAAATGCCCATGGCACAGAAGAGGGACCTGGCTATGCTACCGTATGTACACGGAAACGGGAAATGCATTAATAATGCACAATCCATAGATGACCTATAAGTAAATTGATGTATTCTCCTGGAACTACAACGAAATGTTAGGCCGCACAAAGTCACCTTTCTTTATGTGCGTTTCATATCGCTGTTATATCTGGTTGGAAGTAGGCCCACGGGGAAACTAGGCGCCAATAATAGCTTCACGTCTATACAGGGGTCTTAGGATGTTTCACAAAGCTGTACTTACCATGCATGTGGGCGGCCACTTGCAAGCCTAAACAAAGTTTTCTTGCAAGAGCATAATAAGTAAAATATGACATGAATATGAAAGATTCAGGCTTATATTCCCCGCACATATAGCTCATGCTGTCATAATGCATGAAGCGAGGGAGCCGACATTATCTATGCAAGCGCGGAAAAGTAAAGGATACATGATAGAGAGGAAAGCTTGGGAAAGATTACACGGAATACAGGTACTTGATTGGATTCTCTGCAATCCCACTTGGAGGTACAGAATTGCAAGATTAATGAATCAATTCGAAGATCCGAATATTACAGCTGCCGTACAGATATAAGCCTCACCGTCATATTGGTAACCTCAACTCGATCATGCATGCCAGTCTCTCAGGCTTGCCCTGCGGACAATCACAAGTTGTGTTTTCATTGGAGACTTCACGAAGACACATATAAGTGACCTTTGTTAATCTTAATCCGTCGTGTAGTGCATCGCTTTCTCGTAAGAAGATCGAGTCCCTCCAACACAGCGAAAGTTAACTCACCACTCACATTCATCAGTGAATTTTCAAAGCCTCCTCTATAAGCCAAGCTACCCAATTGGCAGCGCTTTCCGTGTTAAGTAACACCTTACTTGCAATACTGGAATGGTGTCACCATCCACGAGGTGAAAAGGGGGGGGGGGGATACGCGGAAAGGCCTCTCCTTCATAATTTCTAAGTAAAACTATTACTGTCAAATGAGCACAAACGTATAGGCATGTAAGGTTCAAAGTTTATGGCGATGAAATACATCAGGGTGCTTTTGACGAATGAGCCCAAAATAACATTCCATACAATAGTTTTTCTATTGAAGTGCTGAAAACGAAGGCGAGAGGCGGTGTTCTTATATAAATTTAAATGTTTTTTTTTATATAAATCTAGTGAACAAAGGAAAATTGCTGTCATGGGCCTCGAAGCACAATCTACAAGGCTCTGCGTTTTCCCTAGCCTGCGCTGCAGAGACACGTCATAGGGTTTTGTGTATACCATGCGCCTTTGAGAAACCCACGATAATGCTGTCTGCATCCACCTTATGTCTTCTACGTACCATCTTATACGAAATTAATGAACGTAATGAAACAACAAAAAAACATTTTAAAATTTGCCGAATTACACAGCAGGAGCTGCGAGCAAAACGAGAACAAGGTAAGAGCGGGAGCCAACGTTTTGATAAGCAGGAGCTATGATATTTGTCTGAATAGAAAGCAATAAAAGTAGAGGATCAGTGCTAGACTCCAAGAAACTGTGCAGATGGGGAAAATATTTACGGCACTTCTGGTCAACATGCCAGTGTCTCCATCCCTCATCTAGAGCGCGGTCAAATAAAGCGAGCGAGACCACAACGTGAATTGTCTAAATTTTACATAGCGTCAGTACATTGGCGTCAACATTCACGATGTTTGAATTACACTACTTGAACCGTAGCAGTAGGACTTGCTGTAGCTATACCTACCTATTCCTTATATATATGCTAGTTTGCACTATCTCATCGCGTCATTTTCAGGTTATCATAGGATACGTTTCACTGTTAGTCACTCTCCACAATATTTAGGCTGCAGATCTCTTTAGCCGAACAACATGAACTGTAGAAGAAATGATTAACAAAGCAGTTCCTCAGATATATTCGCTGCGCTCTACGTTTCCCCATCTACACGAACTGCACTGTCATGCAATCATGGTGTGAGTTTAACATGCAGTGATCCATTTAGCTTCCCCTGTCCTGTACCCATTTGTACACCTGGTGCTGAATTACGTCAGCTTTTCGTTGTTGGCGGAAAAAGGGATTCATGTGCAGAGACAAAGTTTAAAAGTAGGCTTGAACGTGGGCTGTTCAAGAGCAGATCTGTATTAAAGCCTTGAGATTGAATATTAACGAGGAAGTATTCAAGCCCAATGCATTTTCAGTGTCGTTTTTAGGAATCACAGTTTTTCAAGTTTTTTTTTATTATGCGTAAATTTTCTTTGCGAAGCATCGACACATTGTATCGCATCGCTCGGACACAAAGTTCGAAGCGGAGACGCCTTACCCTCAAGAACAAATGAACAGTATGTGCTTGGCTCTCTTCAGTCAGAACCAGCCCTTGCGCCATAGAAACCCAATAATCAATCAATCAATAAATGAGCACTGATAGTTTTTGAGGTTGGGCCAGCCCCGTTTAGACGCCGTTTAAAGTGTCGTACTTTTACTGATGCAAAGTTTATTAAGTGATTTCTCACCTTATAGTACGGTGCGAAAGAGCAAGCAATTTATACTTTTAGCTGTGCTTGACGCGAATACACCTTTATTTATTTTCTTTACAAAGGGAGGTCATTGCAAGTGATATACAGAACATCATTCGCACAGTGCAGACCATTTAGGCGGTGAACAGAAGACTGACCGAACATTCTGTGGCATCAAGTATGAAAAACCTGAGTATGTGTGAATCGCTGTAATGAATTTCTTTAAACTGTAACACGCGACTTATAAGCAATGCCGACCCACCAGGGTAGCTTAGCAGCTATATTGCGTTGCGCTGCTGAGCTCGAGGTCACGGATTTAATCCCAGTCGTGCATGAGGGCCGCATTCTGAGGGAGACCGAATAGAAACGTGTTCGTGTACTTAGCTTTAAGTGCACGTTAGAAAACCCCAGGTGATAAAAATTACTCCAGACTCTTCCCCTACAACCTGTGTCGTAATCAGATCTGGCAGGTAAAACCTAAGGATTTATTTTAACTTTTATCATTATGGCCCGAACTAAATTTAGGTGTTAGACTCTTCATTCAGACAGGGGAACCTCAACATACTGTTAAGTTCCCAAGAAGCTGATAAAATTAGAAAAGGCAAAGAAGGGCAACCAAGTATTACCCTCACACAGAACAAATCAGATGACAGATCACTTCTTTGTAACTGAGATCTCAGACTGCGGTATCGATAACCATTCCGATGTTATTTTTAAAAAGAGAAGTTTCATAAAAATATACGTTGTCGCGCTATGAATAGACAATTTGTGAAATTGTAGTTAAAATAATATAATAAACTCTGGAAGATTTATGACGGCACCATATAGCGATAACTTATCGAAAAACGCAAGCGAAGGTGTCAAACAAGAGTTCCACAAAGCAAATTATGACCGTGCACCTCTTGCTGCGCTAATACAAGAGGCTCTGAAGAGTGCAGCCGCGCTAGCTTCCTTATAGTCAGACTAACGAAGCAGTGCGTGGGAGTAAGGTACATCGATCGACAATTCCTTATTCCAACGCCCTCCCATCCCAAACATCGGTTGTTAGGAGAAGGGGTAACAAGCTTTACCTTCGAAAATGTGGTTTTGGTTATGTCCGCTCGCCTTCATATAAGAAGTGCTGGGAAAACACGTGCACCCAGAAGTTCTGTGGCGAATATATCTTCCGACGCTGATGCGTGGATGATTGCTTTTCCCTTACTGGGCGTTCGGCGGTGGCATTCAGAAGTGCAACCGTCAGGTTATGCTTTCTTGGTTGCGAAGTGACTGCAGTTGTAATCTCTCTCTTATTTCTTGCTCTTTTGGCCTCGATTTTGTCTTTCTTTATAACCCGCTCCATTAGAAGGCTGCCCTTCGTAGAAAGGCACTGTCAGGACATATTGCGTCCGAAGACTGCCCTAAGTTCACAAATAAAGGTCAATATAGGCTACCGAGGGTTCCACAAATCAGTATTGGTAGAAAACCTTTCTAGATTCGCTTTATGAACGTGATTATTAAAGCTGAATACGGCTGCTAGATACACCGGACGGAAAAAGCATGCTTTTCCTCTTTTTCGTTTCGTCCTGGAAGCTTTCAGTTTGTAAATTGCCATCGGTCATGAGATGAACATTTGCGAAGAGCTCGCAAGAAAGCGCAAACAGGCGCTATATGTAGCATACGTTCTATATCCGTGCCGAAAGTGTAAGAAAATCGTAGATATTCAGGGTGGCAGTGTTTTGTTATTACAAGAATGTATAGTTAAAAGAAGATTCAGTCTGATTAATTTGTTAGTCATGATGTATGGAATATATACGGAAACGCAAAGTTGGTTGATTGTGCTCGTACTTCAATAACATTTTGCAGCTAGCGAGAAAGGACAGAAGGGAGACGTCGACAGTACCATGTGCTAAATTCAACAGTTAATTCTCAGGAAAATTCAAAATTTCATATAGCATGTAAAATAGCTACACTCCTTGTCAACACCACAAACTGTTCCTTCCGAAAATGCCGTCCCTTTACCAAGAACGTAGATAGATTCAATGTTTACACAGAATTCATCGCTCCGCCCAATATTCTGTGCCTCTATAACTTCACGCACACCTTTAGCTTTGTACCTCGCAACAATAACACCATTAGTAAGCAAAGAAGTGTAATCGCACTTCTGACAGTGAACCGATAGACAACCACCCGGTCATGCCATCCAATCAAACTCAGCCTTCCCAGGCGGTCATTAGGCAACACTAGGTCCCGTTAGCCCTGTGTATCTCCTAACACAGATAAATGGCAGTTACTACACCTCGTCCTCTTTACAGTGAACAAAACGGTGTCGACGCCTCTCGCAACAACTAGACGCAGCTTTATGGCACGGGTTTGTCGAAGGACACACTTTTCTAAGTTTCTCTGGCGCAAAAACGCAACTCTAGCATTCATTCAACAAGCAAACTTTTTAAGACAGTTTGCTGTTCTATGTAGATAGCACACAATTGCAATCTTTCATTTATTTCAAGCCCGTGCGTTTACTGTATTTTGAGTGCTACTTTACATACGACACCTTTTCAGTAAGCTCCCTGTTACAGCAGAAACCTGCAAGGCCGTTGTCATGGACCGTGCTGCAGACAAACGTTCAAACCAGTTCCATAAGCATCGTCGACGAACTCTTCTTGACGGTTGAAACATCCTCCCAAGGAGCACTGAGGTTTTTAGACATGCAGATCGAGTTGAAATACCAACACACATGTTGGATAAATAAGTCTGCATCCAATGAGCCTTTGGTACCCTATTATTTTGCCTATTCAAAACTGGCCAGGAGGGGCATGGCGAAAATGTGGCTAGGCAATGCCACAAAAACGCCGTGCAGTTATAAAATTTATACAAGCTTAATATTCAGTCTGAACGTTTGTCTGCAGCAGGGGTTCTGAAGACGTGGCAGGTTTCTGGAACAGAGGGTTTGGTGAAAAGGTCTGTAGGTACGGTACGGAATGTAGCACTCAAAATACAGTAAATTAACAGGCGCCAAATAAATAAAAACGCGCAGGCACTGCATCGATCGACCTCCTGGACAAAGAGACGGCCTTTTTGGAAATAACAGTGTCACGTGTTGACGAGTACTGGTGCTTTTGTGCATGATGTATAAAAGTACATATATTCCTGGGAACAAACTGCCAAAGTTAGTGCATTGTGCTGTCTGCCTCTCCCTCCTGCCCTTACTCGACAGCGTGAAACCGTTATCCAAGTTCGAGTAGAAAAATGCCTGACATATAGCAGTGATTGTGTTCGATATCCAAAATATATATTGGGGCGATAAAAGGCTCTCTATTGGACGTTACTCTTGACGATGTGGTTTCCTTGATGCACACTTAAATCTAAGTACACGACCACTCTCACGTTAAGTCGCAATCGCTACTCCCGATTGTGAAAAATATGTCACAGAATCTCGTTCAAATATGCAACATGGACAAAGACACAAATGAACAGTATGCAGAAATACTGTGCCTGGTGACGAACGGGTGTACTGTGTGCTACAGAACTAGTGAAGAGCTATCACTAACAAGAGAGAGAGAGAGGTGGAGATAAGAAAGGAAAGAAGCCAGGGAGGTTCACTATAGCATTTGTTCAGCTCACTGCCCCACGCATGGGGAGGAGGATGGGGGAGAGAAAAATATATAGAGAGAGTACACATAAGCCTAGCTCATTCACACGCACTAAGCAACGTTCCGCGTATCTATAATTGAGCACTCAAGTCGGTCGCCTTCGTGTATTGCAGAAGAACTCGTGCATCATACTGGGCTAATGAGCTGGGAAGCCAGGTCACCGAAACCTTTGTTTCGGCAAAAGGCTTGGTCATCCATTCTACTCAAGACACACTGGATAGCCTGGCTTTGCTAGTCCAAGGCATGAACAGTGGCACGGCAGATGATCAGTAGGGTATACACATAAGTACGTATCACACATGAGTCAGTCCACTATTTCAATGTGATAACTGCTTGATTTAGTGAAGGCTACTCTGACCCACAGCCGACGTTACTGTATTGTGTCAAGTATGGAGAGTGTCTACAAATTCAACAAGCGTGAACAATAGCCAGAAGCCTAATTGTTTTATCAGACTCAATGAATTGAGGATGATAAAGGAAGTTAGACGCATATGGAAACTCATATTCAGCGCAGACATGCTCTCGTAACGAACGTAGTGAAATACAACGTCATTCAGAGTTTCCAAGCAATCAATAGTTTAGTAAAAAAATGAAGCCTAGCTCAACGCTGCAGCACCAGCATGTGCCAGACCTGTACCATTCGGATTATACCACGAAGCAATGCTGTCACACTCTCGGGGTTTTGACAAACACAGGAGTTATACTACTCAGCCTCTTGAAGTGACATATATACTGTTATTCACCTTTTTATTCGTATGAACGGACTTTACTAGGCATATCATCTGGAGCAGTGCAATTCGGTTGGTTCACGCGGGCTACCTAGGTGTAAGTTATTTGCACTGCAAAATCAAATGTCGAAGGAGATAATAAATAATAATAATAATAATAATGAACTTTTCACCGTTTCACTTTAGGGCACATGTCGCGGTTGCCAAATTAAAGTCGAACTGTACTGGTCATGTCTGCTTAGACGGAATCCTAGGACTACCGCCACTTTCAAGATATCCGTCCCCAAAATTTATTAAAAGGTTCGCCTGCCTTTCAGCTGATGTCATCCAGAACAGTTACAGAAATGTTTTTTTTTTGGTAAAGTGATAGGTGGAACGGCAATTTATTTTGCGGGGCATTTTAGAACAGTGATGTCGAGAGTGATGATTGCTATTGGACGTTTGGTGCTATTCGACTTTTGGTAAACACCTGGTACCTTGAACAGTACGAAGTCTATCCGGACGCCATGGCTGGTTTTCGACGTTACCGATATTCTGTCGACAACCTCATCAATCTGGTAACCTATGTTCAACACCAAAAGACGAGGTTACCTGTGGCAATGTTCTTAGATATAAAGGGAGCCTACGGCAACCTTCTTCATGACGCTAGACTTGAAGCATTGGAATCGGTGGGCTTATAGGCGGTCCATTATATCGTTGGACACGCAGTTATATACATAAGCGGACTCTATTTGTTAACACTGAAGCTGGCCCAACCTTGCAATATTATACGCACCATGGAGTTCCACAGGGCGGAACACCATGGGAACTCCTTGAGTCCCACGCTTTTCAACCTTGTACTCATTAGTCTCGTGGAACGACTTCCGAACACAGTTAAAACATCAATGTATGCCGATGACGTCTGCGTCTGGACATCTGGTGTGACAGGGCCGCAAGTACGCGCCAGGCTTTAAAAAGCTGCGACGTCAACATCGACGTACCTAAATGAATAAGGCCTCAAGATATCGCCAGAAAAATGCGCATTGGTCGTGTTTAGCCGAAAGCCAGTGAGGCTAAACAATGTAACAATGCAAGGTAATGCAATAATGTAATGTAATAATGTAATATAGAAACGTAATAATGTAATGCATTGCAATGCAATGTAATAATGCAACACATTATTATAGGCCCATTCGGCCTATAATAATGTGTTGTTGACTTACACAAATTTATGCAAACCTGCAATTTTGATGCTTGTTATTCATCTGCACCCCCCCACTGTAATGCCTGAATGGGCGCTGTGGGTACTAAATAAATAAATAAATAAATAAATAAATACCTTATATCAGGACGCACCGATTCTTAGGCGTAATTATTGATCGTGACCTCTGCTGGAATCCTCATCTGGCCTACCTAAAGAAGCGCCTGACGGATATTTCTAATGTGTTTAAGTTTCTTGAAGGAAAAGCCTGGGCTACGTCAGTATATGCAATGATGCACCTATACAGGACGCTCTTTCTTGCGTAATTGCGGTACAGCTTGCCTCTGCTGACCAACACCTGCAGAATTAATATCCGTACAGTCGAAAGCGTCTAGGCCCAAACACTTAGAGTGTGTCTTGGATTGCCACGGTGCTCGTCAACGGCTGAAACAATTGCCATTGCACACGATTTCCCAGCCAAGACCCATATAGTCATGGAAGCACTCAGAGCACACGCAAGACACCTTGCTCGAGCCCCTGCCCATCAACTAGCCTCACTGCCAGAGGATCGACCACATACCTCATTTTGGGAAACAATCATGCCCTATCGTGCATACCTTCCATCAGGTTATACAGTTCCAGCGAAAGTTCCGTTTCCCCCATGGTCCTTGGCTCAAGCAAAGGTTCGTCTAATGGTACCAGGAATACGAACAAAAGCCCAACTCTCGTCTCCAGCACTCAAGCAGCTTTCACTGCTCTTGCTGTACGAGACATACAACGAGCATCATCATCTATATACTGACGCTTCAACTGCGGTGAATGGGTCTGCAGCATCGGTGATCTTTCCTGCAGAACCCTCCACCATAAAAATTCGACTATCTCACCAGACTTCAACGATGGTCGCAGAGCGTGCTGCTATTCGTTGTAAACTTCGTGTAATTTCTGATGAACTACCGAAGAAATGGAGCATATTCAGTGACTCCAAGGCTGCTCTTCATTGTTTGGTTTCTGCCTTACGCCGAGGACCCCATGAACAACTTGTTCTAGAAATCAGACTGCTGCTTCACAACCTCGTCGAGCAAGGACACGACATCACGTTACAGTGGATACCAAGCCACTGTGGCATAACGGGCAATGAACATGCCAACGCAGCAGCATGATCTGCACAAGAGGAGTGCTTGATAGATTCCATTTCATTCTCAAGAACAGACGCTGCAATGAAAATTCGTGTGCTTACAAATGAAGCTAGCAGAACTTTATGTGACACACCAAGCTTGAAGCACAGACGTCTACAGCGACTGGACCCATCCCTTCGACTTCGGCCCTCATCTGGATTCTTTCCACTCGAGACAGCAGTACGTTGCCGACTGTGGCTTGGTGTCGCCTACACAAGATCTTTCGCCTTCCGAGTCGGCATAGATGAGAGCGCGGCTTGCATTCACTGCGGCAGCGAGGAGACTATCAAACACGTACTTTGCCATTGTCCTCTATACAGCACGCACCGGCTGTCTCTAGCGACCGCGTTGGCACGCCTTGACGACAGGCCACCTTCAGAACAGTCAGTCTTGGAATGCCGACATAAACTGCCACCGCAGCGAAAGTCGGTCAAGGCTTTATTGACGTGTTTAAAATGACAGTGGCCTATTAGAAAGACTATAATCATCCCATTCCGTCCCTTTTCATATTTTTTCTCATGTTTTTATTTTTGTCACGCTTTTCTTTCCGTGTTTACTTCCCCTTTCCCTTCCCATAGTGCAGGGTAGCAAACCAGAGGTTTTAACACTGGTTAACCTCCCTGTCTTTTTCACAGTTGCATCTCTCTCTCTCTCTCTTGGTAAGCACCGATTATTTCTGTACTGCTCGTCTTCAATTCCGTAGCTGCAGCGTGTGCCTTAAATTGAACGATTAAAAAGGCAATTATTGAATTGTTGTTATTTAAATTCGTGGTTTGAAATCTGCCATCATGACAGAGGTGGCTACCGAGTTTACTTTCTAGAACATTTTCGACGGAAGAAAGAAAGTCCAAGCAAAATTTGGGTCCCACCAATATTTTTCTAAAGATTATACGATAACATTCCACGCAAACGTTTGTCGCTAAGTAAGCAAAGTTTTCAAAAACTTGATTGGTCTGGTCTCGCTGCATGCGTGTCGAGGTTCATCTACTCGGGAAGTTAGTTTGATCCCTTCAATGTTTTGAGGCTTGCTTCTTAGTAGCACATAAGCGCTGCTTTGCTGCACGAAATGTTAGTCTGCGACGCGAGGACGTGCAAATGCTTCACAAAACAGGTAAGAATCTACGCGCTTGCGGTTGACGCGTGCACGAAGCGCGTGAGCTCACCACCTATTCAGCCGACGACCCTAATCGCTCAGCGGGGCGTCGTCATAATCCCGGTGCTATCGATCACTGTCAGAAAGGGCGCAGGCTTCATTACTGTTCTTCCGGAAAAGAGGCATTGTCGGTGAAATGGCGCCGCAGCGTCAAGATGGGCTAAAAGATTAGTTCTTTGAAAAAATTGTAAACATTGCATGCGCGCTACGACTCTGTGCGCAGATGAGATGCGGAAGGTGCTGTTTACTTGTGGCTACGTAAACGTTGGAAGCATCGAAAAAAAGGTACTTTTCCACAATGTACCGGGAAACCAAATCGGCAAACGAGGGCGCGCGTTGTAAACCTCTAAGTTTTAACGTGCAAGTTGCAGGTGTTATTTCTGCGGTGGCGCTTACATATCAGCTCGGTGCTTGTTTTCAGGCTGTATGTTTTCTCCTTTCTTGTATGGTGGCAAATATGCAAATTGATCGCGTTCATTGCTGCTCGTACTGAATAGAGAATAGCGAGTATATGCACCTGTAGGGAAGGGCGACAAAGGGCATATATAAACAGTGGTCATTTTTATGTTTTATGAAATCTTTAAAAATTGCCTGTGGCAGATAGCATAATGGATGGATGGATGGCAGCATTAGCAGCATTTTTTTTCGACAAGTTATAAACCCGCAATCCAGAGCTCAGGGAAAACGCGCGATGCGTTTGTACAACTAGACCACTTTGGTGGATAGTCGACCTGTCCCGCCTCAGATAGAATTTCAGAAACCTGCTTGCGTATGCAGTGCCTGCAATCAGGACAATGGTTGCGCCATTAACTTGCGAATATAATAGAGAACAGATGGGTTGTAAATTATTATAATGCAGAGAGCTGGGACAAGGCGTCGTTCTGTTTTTTATACAATCGCCGATCAGGAATTTGCTAGACAATTTGAATTACAAGACAATTCCATTGCTCGTTTGCGATTCGTGATATGCGCGTGCGTGCGTGCGTGCGTGTGTGTGTGTGTGTGTGTGTGTGTGCGTGTGTGTGTGTGTGTGTGTGTGTGTGTGTGTGTGTGTGTGTGTGTCTGGATTGAAGTGAGTGGTCGACTCTCAAGATATTTCACAGAAACCTAAAGCTGCTCAATCAGAAAGCACCGGGCTCTATGGCTAAGCGCATTGCGGCTCGATGAGGACCACTGCGTAAGGCACATCCGTGGGCTACATCAGTGGCATCTATGCTTCCACTATACAGGATGCTCTTCCTACATTCATTCCATGTCCTACAGAGCATTCAAGGTCAAGCACTTCGAACATGTCCGGGGCAACCTCTAAATGCTTCAATGGTGCCAACAATTACCACCGCGAAAGACCACCCAATAATGACCTATATCTATCGACGCAGTCCGGGCGCATGTTCGCCATATATCGAGAGTCCCTCACCCCCATCTCGCTCGCTTGCCTGAGGAAAGACCCAATCTCCAGAGCCTGACCACCGCGGCTCTCAAGCAGATCACATTGGAACTTTTGCATTGTTCATACGCTAACCGAATCCATGTTTACACGGATGGTTCCGTCTTACAAAATTCGACGGGCGCCACTGTTTTACCATCTCAATCGGTCGTCATCAAGTTTAAGACTTCACACGCAATGAGATCTACAGGTTCCGAACTGGCCGCTCTTCGCGCTGCTGTCAAATACATTGAAAAATAACCGGCCAACAAATGGGTAATGTTTTGTGATTCTAAAGGAGCCCTCCAGGGCTTGCGAAGTTTACGACGTGGCAATTATGAACAGCTGGTGTCACAAATCAACAAAACCTGCCATTGCGCTTCTGAACGAGGACATGATATCATATTTCAGTGGCTTCCGGGACATTCTGGCGTTGTTGGTAATCACCTCACCGATGACGCTGCGCGACGTGCCCAGGCTGGCGCACCGACACTCCTTGTACCTGCTGCAAGAGAGCTTCGCAGTCTCGCTCGTACCATCACATTAAGTTACTGGCATACAACTCTAAGTGTCGTTTATACAGCCTCGACCCATCAATGAAACCTAAATTACCATCGAACCTTCCTCGACGTGACGCAACACTGCTGTGTCGGCTATGGGTAGGAGTAGCATTCACCAACTCCTACAGCTATCGTATAAAAATGGCGGACTCACCAATGTGCGCTAAGTGCAAGTGTGAAAGTTCGATCAGTCATCTTCTCTGCCACTTTTCTCGCTTCGATAATCAACGTCAGACTCTCCAGCGTGCCTTAAATAGACTGGATGACAGGCCATTTACGGAAGCGAAGATCTTGGGAGCCTGGCCTCACAGTTCATTAGCCCAGAAAGCAGTTCGAGCGCTTTTTCACTACCTGAAGACAACAGACTTGAGTTCCCAAATACAGACTTCCTACACCTCAATTTTCTCTCTCTTCTTTCACTCCCCGCTCCCCTCCCCACGTGTAGGGTAGGAAACTGGACTCAGTCTGGTTAACCTCCCTGCCTTTCCTTCTTTCCTTCTCTCTCTCTCTCTCGCGGAAGAGAAAGGCGGAAGTCATGGCGTCTACGTTAACATCCAAAATAAACTTTAAAGGGCGCGCCACGATGACATTTAGAATGCGGAACGTTGTGCCGTAGCCACTGTGCCGTAGCCTTCGCACTGCAAGGCATTGAAGAAGGAACGGAAACACACAGGAGGCCGTGCTTGATTGCCAATAACGCCGCTTCTAGTGAACGCATACAAGTTCTTTTTGCCGCAAAGCATTTCTCAAATAGCCTACTTTCATTTCAAATGCCTTTTTCCACTTCGTTGAAAAGTGGTTCAGGGCCCGTTTAGAGTGCAGGCTTTGTGGGCGGCAATGTTCACCTGGTCTTGGTGCGATACAAGGCCAAGCCAGCCACCGTTCAACAGCAAATGCCAATAACTTTTATCCTTGGGTGGACAAAGTTTTTGGCACCTCTCGGATCAGCGCTTAACATAAAGAGGGCGTAACACAATATTGTTACAGAGAATTTGTTAGAGTCCAACATACTACATGCAGTAGTAATAATCCAAGGACAAAGTTAAGGCACAATAACTGATAAATAGCTCTCCGTCACTCTACTGAACGAGTGCTTAGTAGACAGCGAACAGGTTTATCCGGGATACGTATTAATTTACAACTATGATAAAACTCTCTAAAGATGGAAAAGTGAACTCCCGTAAGTACTACATTTTATGCGAAAAACACCCTTATAAACGTTTTCGTAATGAAAAGTGCGGAATGATTGTTTATTTCCTCCCAGCCTGACATGAAATGATACCACATGAACATCTCCTGCGCAGAAAAAATGCAATAGAGAGTTTTATAACATCATTCTAACATTTCCCAAGATATTTACGGAACAAAGCGATATGCCCCATTGGTACAATAACTCACACCCATGGAGTCGTAGGTGTTCACAGTTGTAGCAATAAAAATGTCGCTTTCAATTTGAGAACAAAGCCATATGCGTGATGCGCAAGAAGGAAGAGTGGCGCCATTATTTTAATACAGTTAGCAATCTCAGCCTTTTATCCCCACTTTGGCGAGCTGATTTTGTAACTTCTGTCGCGTGACACTTTTAAACAAAAAGAAGCAGATCCCACTCCCTGTAGGAATCGATGCTATCTGAAGCATTTTGCTGGGAGCTGGCGACATCGTTTGATATTACGCAAACCATTACCAGATGGACCAACGCGCTGGTGTCAGACGAACAGCTGCGGCTCTGACGTGTGCGTGTGTGTGACGATGGTAGCTAGACGACGGTGACGAAGATAGTGTGACGCGGACGGCAGAATTTCCACTTCCGCCGTTCAACGCGAGTTTATGACAGGCCGACTGTTGGGATCTACGTAGGTGCCAAACGATTCGTCAGCCAGAGAAACACCGACTAGGATACCATGAACTACGTTATACCTCGGTGGCGCCTGCGTATGGCGCGGCTGCACAGACCCTGTCTTGAAAGCGATCTGCGATTGGGCCAGTGCGAGCCGAGCGCTGATAGCTTCGCGTGCGCTCTGTTCTCGCTGCTTCGTTCGCCTCAAAGCGAGATGTGGCACGAAGGTCGATTCGCTCGCTGCTGCTGCAGCGCTTTCTCACCCAATTGTTTTGACAGCGGGTGTATGCGGTCATCCAATGAGATGTGTTCGTGTTTCCTTGTGCGTGCGCGCGTGCGTGACGCCATGCTTCCTAATTTAGACCGCAGGCGATTATATACAAGTTTACACGGCCGATAAAACTACTATCCCTACTTCGTATGGCTGTATACTAATTTACTATCGCAATCGGTGCTTCGCTTATCGGGCGAAAGTGTGACTTGCTTTGTGACACATTAAAGGCGCTAAAGGTCACGCAATACGATAGGAAACAGCTGCACGTTGCCCCAGCTATGACGTCGATCTCGAAAATACGCATAAAACCGATGACAGAGCTTTCCTTGAAGTTAGGACATGCAACCTAAGAGGTTGCATCAGCAGCCGAGCTAGAAGAATGGACTCCTTATAACTGCAACTAGTAAAAAAACTCGCAGCAATGGAAATGTCAGAATGACCCCTAACAATTGTAAATAACAGTAACTTCTGCAATGCAGTGTCTCGCAACGGTGCTTCCATGCTAAGCGCATAGTGAGATGGAATCTGCCAATTTTCTTTGTTTATTTCTTCTTTATTTTATACCGAGCTTGCTCCAGATGGTAAGAAAGCTTCGTGTGAAACACTGAGTACACAGCGCTCACTGCCAACTGATTGTTGATCGCGAATGCTAATTTCAGCGATATAGATTACACTTTCCTGTGATTTTTATTCCTACATAGTGCCCGTTGCGGCATAAAAAGGAACTTAGGCAAGCTCTATGCTACACTCCAGGTGGTTATGATCTACCGACTGGCGTTCCCAATGTTCCTTCAACGTGCACAGCGTTTCTGATTTAATTACGCGTGCGCATTAACGCAATCCATCGTAGCTCTGGAAACAGTTATTGCTAAAGGGAATTCTTCAAACACACCGTTCCTGAGTGAAACTAATGGGTTACAGGATGAACACATCGAAACCAACCTCAGCACAGCAGCTGTACAATCCGCGGGAAGCAAGCATGTTTCTGATGAACAGTACAATTCCAGTACAACTTTGTGAGGCTTAGATCGGGGTCGACGCATGACCCTTCAGAGACAATCGGTGATTAAGTGCTTTTCGGGCAAGCTTAGGTTGCTGAAACTTCCTTAGTAGCACACAGTGACAATTGCGGAAGGTTGTTGCTTCTAACAGAAAATGCTCAAGCGCTTCGCTGGAGTGTTCGCAGGGGAGGCACGAAGGCCTCGATGCGCGTCCTTGTCCGCGAAGACTATGTGCGGCCTTTACACACCCGATTTTTAACTTGAATGATACAGTCCTAATGCGGCGAGTGAGAGCATGGCCAGCGAACAGTGTAGGATCCAATTCCTGGGCTACACGTTCATCCGGGTGGAAGCGATGTACATGGAGGAGTATAAGCAATCTAGCGTCATCAAATTTACCATCGTGGTGTTAACAGCGCAAAACGTAGACGGGACACGAGAGGAGACGACATTTTGCGCTGTTAACACCAGGATGGAAAACCAACAAGCCCAAGCAGCTATTCTAATCATATTTGCACGAATTGTCATCTTTAAAATCATGGTTGTGTTATGACCCCACCAAAGCATGAGCAGCCTCGTTTCCTGAGACACCAATGTGTGATAGTATACACTGAGTCATCACTGTTCTTGCCCCGGATGAAATTTGATGGGCCATTTTCAAATACTTCACGTGGAACAGGCGAGTCAGCATTGTCGCTGGACAGCCGGCTAGACCCCTAGGGGAGGCACTTACTAGAAGAGCCTATTATAATTTTGGGTTCGTATAATATACTTCCGAGCCTAAAAATCCTAAAAAGATAAAGAAATGCGTCATCCACTGTGAAGTCAAATTTTCTGTCTTTTAAATGACGTGATTTTTCAGCGCAGAAATATACCGACAAGTGTGGCGCCAGCCAACTCGCGCGAGAAGATAGTTATTGTGCCTCTACTATGTTTCTTCTCAGCAAGTATGGCTTCCTAAAAGGAGTCATTCGTGATAACTATCCCTATTGATGTCTAATATAAGCTTCAATGTGCCATACAACATGCCTGTTTAAATGTTTTGAAGGTTTCATTCAAAAATATTTCGATACAGGAAAGTATATGGTGAATATTAGTACAGCAGGAGGCCCAAGACTTTAAACTGCCGAGGGGACCTGCTGTAGTAAGTACACAAAATAACCAAATACATACCGACCGCGGTGTTGCAGATCAGTGAAACAGAATTAGCAAAGATATATTAAACAACGTGAATACATAACTTCATTAAAACATCATTATACAGAAAAATATACATAAAACGAATGAAGTACTAGACGGTGATACATAATGTAAAGCGTAAAAAGCAAAACAAGGTTCGTTGTCAATAAAGGTCATTTATCACTAACAGGCTGTTGATCACAATTGAATTTTAAAGGCTTTATGAAATGAGTGTTCTTAATCGACGCACTTGATGTTCATGGGCAACGAATACCAAAATATTATTCCCGAAAATAGCGCTGTCTGCTTGCCCTAATTTGTGCGTAATTTAGGTAAAAACATATTGTTTTCTTCCGAGAATCTTGTATTATTACGGTTGAGTAGTTGGGGGCAGAAATATTATTAATGACAGTACCTTGATTTCGGATGCGATAAATTAAAAGACCAAGTTTTAGCTGTAAAGCCTAAGTGAGCGGAAGGATTTTTAGTTTCTGGTAAAGTGGAAGGGCAGATGCCAGGTGAGGACTAAATGTAATCAGGCGTACTGCTTCATTTTGTAAGTGATGAAGGCATGACATGTGCGTTTCATACGTGTTTCCCCATGAAGTGAGGCAATATATCAGGTGAATATGAATGAATGCATACTACAATGACCGTAAGATGTGCTGCTGAAAGTAATGTCGAGATTTGATTAATACACTTAAACCAAAACGAATTTTTTTTTACAATGGGTGTGGTATGTTTGTTAAATTTCAGATGCGAGTCAAGAACGAAGCCAAAAGATGTGGTCGTATCAGATGGATAAATTATGTGGTTATTTAGATTAAGACTCGGAACTAAAGGCGTTTGCTTATGGTGAGCATGAAAAATCCTGAAGCATGTTTTTGTGGGGTTTATTTGCTGCGCTTTCGCAAGACACCAAGACGCGATTTGTCTAAGGTCTTAGTCTTAGTCCTGTTGTTAAGTTATTAAAATTTTTATCTCCAGCAAATATAGTTGCATCATCAGCGTAAATTATGCATTCTGAATTGTTAAGGCAATTAGGCAAATCATTAATATGTAAAAGAAAAAGAAGAGGGCCTAAAATGAATCCTTGTGGAACACTTTGATTAGTAGGTATTGGCTGCGATATGGCATCAGCGAATTGGACAACCTGGGTACGGTTAAGTAGATAACTCTGTAAAAGGGTTAGAGCAGGTCCAGTGATACCCAGTGATTCCAACTTATAAAGAAGTATAGTTTGGGTAATTGTATCAAATGCCTTAGTAAAATCAATAAATAACACTGCGGCCCAGCAACCGTTGTCAATGACGTTTTTAATGTTGTCAGTGAATTCTGTTAGAGCTAGTTCCGAGAAAAAATTAGGGCGGAAACCGAATTGATGGGGTGTCAGAAGGTTAAATTTTTCGAGGCACTTCATGAGCCGGTCAGCGAAAAGTTTCTTGATTAGTTTACTAAAGAATGGTAGGATTGTTATCAGGCGATAATTACGTAATACGCTTGGATCTTTTTGAAAACAGGCACAACGTTTCCGTGTTTTACTACGGAGGAAAAAATATTTCTGGTGAATATATTATTTATCAGGGTAGCAACAATTCCCGATGGCTCATGGGCGGTCAGTTTAATTTTGGATGGGTCAATGAGGTCTAACCCTGGGCCAGTGCATTTTAGACTACATAAAACACGATAAACCTCCTCCGGTGACGTAGGTCATAAATAAAATAATTGGGAGCAGCAAGCATAGTGCGAAATATGAGTCGGTTGGTTTGAGGTCACCGTTTAAAAAAGAAAACTTATTGAATGCGTTAGATATATCAGAAGGGTTAGTGCTACACCGGCAGGCATCATTAAGTTAATTTGCTACTGGTCGTTGTTTAGGCATGTTCAAAAATTATTTTATTAGTTCCCAATTTTTGCTATTAATCTCGCCGTTTTTAAACTCTAGATAATAGAGTATTTTCTGAAGCGATTTTTCAAAGCCAGAATAAATGTTCGCAATTTAACTTTTTTATGTAGGTCATCCTTTTTACGAATACATCGACGTAAGTTATTCGTGATCCATGGATTTCTGGGGTTCGAGCACAGTTTGTAAGTAACAGAAAATGACGAGCTTGAGCTAATTGTTTCCGTTATTTTAGCACAGGAATTGCTAAAAGCTGCCTCAACATTCGGTTCACGAAAAAAACGTTCCAATCAGTGTGTGAAATTCTCTGTTGAAACAACTTGGCGTCGAAGAACTTCCTTTGTGAAGTTTTTATCTTGCCTTGGTTGTGCGATTCAACCAAAAAGAAAATTTGGTAGTCGTCCGTGATATCAAAACTAACAACGCCAGCAATCTGAGGCGAAATAACGTTTGTTAGAACATGATCAATGGGAGTACCAGGGTTATGTGACATGCAGCGTGTAGGCGTATGTAACAGTGATTCCATTCCATGGCCGACAAAACAGTTTGCGTATTCTGCGCGACAAGTGTTCGTGATGTCTCTAATGTCTATGTTTTTGTCGCCACCCATAATTAAATTTTTGTTTTCCCGATTCAGACGGGTTAAAATGGTATCGAGTTCTGCGCAGAAACTCATGTATGTTGACGACGGAGAACGATAAATAGATGCAATGATAGTGTTTTTGTTAGAAGAAAAAAAACGCGGTCAAACTGAACCCGCAATGATTCAACTTTATCAAGGTTAAATGTAATGTCAGAGCGGTGTTTGTAGGAAAGCTGTTTTGAGATGAAAATGGCAGAACCATCGTGGCGGTCACCGTTTCGTTGGTTGTATTCCGCATCATAACCCTGTACTCCGAACAGGTTATTATCCTGAGCTGATAGCGATGTCTCCGAGAGACAGATAGTCCAAAAATTATGAGCTGAAAGAGTTAGAAAATTTATTACGTCACCCTTATGTTGGGGAGTTTGGATAACAGACTTGTGTGATGGGGACGACTTACTGAGTAATTGTTTTATTTGATCTACGCTGTAATAAGTGTAACATTGGCTATCTGAAGGCTGATTGTTTATGTGAAGACGGAAAGATCATTGATCCCCGAGATGCGGTGCATGCGACTGTCTTTGCACTTGCGAGCTAGAATTCTGCCGCTAGTAGTCCGGAGTAATTCCCACTGTTTCGTTTTAGCGCGAGCACTTGTACGAAGAGCCTCTTGTTTTCGGGGGTCAAGTGTTCGTTAATGTAGATGAGCTTTAGATGTTCATTCTGTCTTGTGAAACCGATAGCGTCAGCCGTCAATAGCGCCTTTCTTGCCGCTGCAGCAAACTCGGTTTTCTTGGCACGCGAACAGAATCGGTCAGTACTGTGCGGTCCTTCCTTTGCCGGAACACGGTGAATGACGTCAATGTCGGAATCGTTGGATGTCCAGTCAACTTTCTCGCCGATTTGCTTAAGACTTGTGGTGCAGCACTCGCCCTGTGTCGAAGGAACTCCTTTTATTTCTAGGCTGTTATTGCGGGAGTATACTGCTCGAGTTCAGCCACGCGCAGTGTTAGCTGCTGGTTAGCCCGGGTCAACTCATCCTTATCTTTGAAGCAAGGGTGGCATGCTTACTTTTCACTTCCTCGTAAAGCTCATTGAACATGGTTAGGCTTTTCCTCATTTCCTCAATGTCATTAGTCAAACTTTCAACAGATTTCGCAAGTTCTGCGTTCGTCGGCATCACGAACTAGCACTTCAGAATTAACAGCGAATGGCAGTACAGGCGCGGCAGGGAAATACGCGTAGGAAAGGTTTCGGCGAGCCACAGCCGACCTGCGCACAGACAAGAAGACGATAAGCTGCCGGAGCAGTGCCGCAACCCTGCTGCCATACTTTTTCTAGATCTCGCAGAATGATTTGATAGAACCCCGAAACAATGGCTTATGCTGAAGACCTCGTTTCCGAACCAAAACCCGCTTCCTGTAAATTAGTTTATTTGCTTTTAAACAGCCAGTGTTTGATTTCTGTTTGCTAAGAACCATTTTTGCGCACCTTTCTTTTATTTTTCACATGTTTCCTGGGGCATAACCCTGATTTACTTTTCTTGTTAATTTATTGAAATATTTTTATACAGAACTTCCCTGTTATATCCGACAATTTGTAGAACGTTTTCTTGCCGATAGGCTAGCATAAATTGTTCCGAATTTACAATCAATTAAGAAGACCATCAACGCACCGAAATGTGGTCCAAGCAATCGCTAATGAGTTTGAACGTCAGCACACATTTCTATTTTATTTCCGCCATGAGCGATCGTAAATGTTATGCGAATAGACCATGTTTCTCTTCAAAATATGATTCCTTCATTCATTTACTTAGATGTTGCTCTAATACATAATGTTACACAGTCATTTGATAATAGGATAAAGCTAAAGAATGCAACTGTACCCTTGATTTTGTGCGCCTCGATCTTCGCTTGATGTTCCCTTCCATGAAATTATTAGCCGGCCTCTCTATCGTCTGTCCGAAGCTGAAGTGTGTGTGAAGCATCATAAGGATGACCTCTAAAATATAATAAAGTCAGCTCAAAGACTTAAAGTTCTGTTTAGCGCTTCCGATAACTGATACATACAGGGTATCTAAGCTATAGTATGATACAAATTTTCTAGACCTCAAAGTTGCATTTAAATTGCTAGATTACGTTATTTTTTCGTTCTAGAGTTATAGGCTTCGCAGCTATAAAATCCCTGGGGCCACCAAGAACACATCTTTCCCTCCAAAAAAAGAAATAAAAAGAATTCACCAGAACCCCATCTATAACCACCCAATACGGTCCACTGCTCACCTGCGATCCTTATTGCGATAACTTCCGGAAGCCGCGCACCCCGCAAATCCACTTCAAGTTATGGATGCAATCGTCCAGACGCCACCCATCCCTTTTAGAATAAAAAAAAATGAATAAAAAACTGTCCACAGGAAGTGCTGATGCAATATGAAGATCACGCACGAAAAGATTATGCCGGATGGAGCCGTTCTCGCGCAGCATACGTTTTTTAGACCATTTATTTTACCCGAGCTGTCTTCAATATAGCGCACATGATCGCGAAGCAGACTAGCTGAAATAATAGGAAAGAAGTGGTAATGCAATAACTGCAGGCTGAAAAATTGACAAAGCGAAACTTCTCGGCAGTCTTAGCGTCTATGGCATATAGTACAGGCAGGACTTCACGAAGTCCGAATAGAAATATTTTGGGATAACTCAACACGGACAGCTCCGGCAACACTGCCGTTCACCATGTGCCGAGCGGGTTGCTATATTGTCACTCATCCGTTCTTCAAGCGCCGTTCCTCCTGGAATCGGCAGATGTCGTGGCACAAACGAAGCCACACGCCCGACCTCGGGTGGCCTAAGCTCACTTACCTCCAGGCAGCCACCGATTTCCCAGAGGTGCCCACAGTGGGGGCCAAATGCTTATCCACAGGTCTTGCCTGGAGGGTAATGTAAGGAGAGCGTTCCGGAACGTTGGTGGCTGGGTAAGTACACCGGTAGGCAGGCGTGGACGTTGGCACAGTCGTGGAGCACGAGGCCATGCTGGTGGACCAGGGTGCAATTGACACATGCAGGTTTCAGTGCTGCTGGCATTAAACTCTTAACGTTCCATTCCGCTTCTATTGGTGCTAGGTAAGCACACTGGTAGCCCCTCTTGGAGTTTCCCGGCATAGACCTAAGTATTCACCTGCACAGGGGATGGGTTGGGTACGCCTTTCGCCGCCTTTGCTAGATGCATACAAAATACCTACATTTCTCTTTTTCTTTTGTTTGTTGTAGTGCGACAAGTTTTAACGCTTTGGTTGCTTGACTGTCAAGAGGAAATCTGTGCAGAGGCGCGGCAGAGAGGAGGAGTACTGTGGAGAAAAGGTTCTAAGAGAGTGTAAATAAATAAACCTCACTTCATGCACTTGTGTTATACTTTGCTGTATCTATACTTTGATAATACTTTGCTACTGCGAAATTGCGACTGATTTTTTATTCTCAGAGAGATTTTTTGCTCACACAGTGCAGTTCACTGCAAACAAGTTACCCGTAGAAAGCACCGAGCACTGTTGGAGCTCACCCGCGCAGATTGTTTGTCGCGAGCACTGGCCTTAAGAGAAAACGCGACAGCAAAAAATAGGTTCATCTTCACAAATGTGCCTTTTATCGCACATTTCATTCGTGCGCTTTTTTCATATTTCTCTTATCGCACCCAGAAAAAATAGGCAACGCTAAAACATGCTTACATGTGGTTGATTTTCCGCTCCCATTTCTTCCTTGTCATACGCACTGCGGTCCCAACCATCACAGCAACCATCCACAACACAACCATCCCAGAATTTTCATTTTGCGAAATATTCGCTGCTGCTCTCAATATAATGCATTTTGAGCAAATAACAACAGTGCTTCTTCACTTTTATAATTTTCGGTTTCATTTATTTCGCCACATCAGTGCACAATCAAATAAACTATATACAGGTGAGGATAATACGGAGAAATTTGCATTTAGGAGCCTTTTCCTGCAGATCCATTCAGATCCAGTGCTCCCTGCCCAAATCTAGTCAGTGATAACACATTTAAAGGGAATAAAACAGCTCAAAGCACTTCATACGGAGGAAATATGTTAAGTGAACGACACCAAGTACTGAGAAATTCTAAATTTCTTTGTTTCATATTGGTTGTCAAGCGGTATCTTGTTGTGCGGCGTATTACGTTTGTCTAGTAATCTATACGCTCTTTCAGAAAATTGTTGAGAATCCCCAAAATTAAGCTTGCGTTCAACTTACCTTGTCATGTTGCCATGGTTAAAAAAGTTGCAGGCGTCAAAGGCACTACAACGTGTATAGTAATGGTATAGTAGCTTTGTTACCCTAAGTGCTCCAGACCGCGCGCATTGTGTCATCCACATCGTCGCCCCTCATTATCGCTATCCAGGTCATCGTCTTCACACCAGTCAGTGCAGCTTGAGTGAAATTTGACGCTTCGTTTTATATATCCTTAAATATTCCATGAAAACCGTGCAACCAACAATATACAGCCATTTAAAAAAACTTAGACATATTTGGCTTGATTAGAGAATGCGGACTAAACACTCCTAAAAAAGAAGCCATGGTAATTATCTGTGAAATATAAGTGCACTTGAGAGCGAGAATCGGCCGCACATGTTATAGTATATTTCGTTAGTTTACGCAAGTGAATACAAGAGAAAATTTACAGCATTGCAGCGCAACACCTGAGAGTGCGTTTAGATGTCTCCTGTCAAAGGTGTAGGAGGCTAACACTATATATCTAAACAAAAAAGCTATTTAGGTCTTGTAAAAGCCACTGCACAGGTGATAGTGAACGGTTTCATGACAGCACTTTGCGTAAGCGCAATCTCATATCCACAAATCCTTGGACACCTCTGCTTCGTCGGAACGCGTCTTCCACCAGCAATGAAGGATAGTTCTAGCCTAACGCTTTCTCCAAGCCTTTCAGCCTAAGATCGGGGGCGTACTCTTGTCTTATCGAGAATACTGACAAGCCGAGAGGTGTTGTCGTTCTAGGGGTCTCGAACTATTTTCCTCAGAAGTCGGTGAAACATTCGGAGAAGCTTACCAAACGCGAGCACCTCTTATATTTAAAGAAAAAGGTGGACGTCGATAAAAGTATGGACTTCTTGCTTATGCCCCCTGCTAGAGCAGTGAAAAAAAAAACAAGCAATACCGTTCAGGGTAACCGATCTGTCTTACTTTTCACACATAACAGGTTGGCTTCGACAGAAGCGCCTTGTGAGGAGAAAGGCTGATGCGTAGTCTAAAAGAGGATACTCGTAGGAAAATTCTTAGGCTTAATAACTATATCTCGATAGATGCATAAGAGCCACACGTATGTGGTTTACATGTAGCAGGGTATCGTAAATTGTAAAGATGTAAAATAATGAAATCGAAAATTAGCGTGTTCTTTGTTTTTCATCAGTTAAACCTGACTCTGGGTATACAGAGAAGAAGGCATTCTTATTTAGTTCTTTTTCTTTCCGACTTTTCAGATGAACACAATACTGGATCAGCTTTGCGCCTCATGCAGAATCTCGTCACATGTATGTTCTGTATGCTGAAGTTTCGTCTAACACAGGTTTAATCAGCACCTTATTTTCAATTGCTGGCTTTACAGCAAGAAAGTGCAAGACGCCCTTATGGATGATATTCGTTCTATAAATAAGGCATCCTTCATGTCTATAATATCACCGGAGAACATGCATGGCTCAATAATCAGCAAAAGACTCAGGTTGCTTGAGTTTAGAAGGCTTACATTAGCGCCTCACTCTAGACGTGTCCTTTGAAATCACAGATTGTCGTTTCATATTTCTTCGCACGAGCAGAAGTCGCGTGCTTTGAAAACATAGCACTTTTTTATGCCTAATTCAAAAGTGCTTGTTGTGTGATTCAAAAATACTTGTTGAACGCAGAAAAAAGGGTGTGCTGTGCCGGCCGGCCTCACTTCCAACATCATTAAAGCTTATTTGGCCTGGCGTTTTGAGACATGCTAAGCTCCTATATGCAAGCTTGCGCTACGGAAGATCTCTAAAGCTTGATCAGTGTTTTACAAAATATGTAATTTTGGAAATAGTAATTTATTACAAAGGTGCATCAGTGTCATGTTATCTAATGTACGTTATAAGTCTCAAATCTTCAGAATCTGTTGCATCGTACGTTGTTTTCTTTAATATTGTTTTGACATCTTGTAACTTATAAGGCGGAGTATGTGTTTTACGTTTCGTGTTTGCAATGCAGACTCTGAGGTATTCCATACTGAGTGTAGTACAGTTCTTTAGGTAACAGAGTGAATAGAAACTTCACAGAGCAGCTGAAGGGAAAAATAATACAGCAAGGACACAAAACACCTGTCACAATGATGCCGACATGAGTAAACGGCGGCCGAAAGCTAGGTAATAACAGGCGACTAACTTTAAGGGGTATTGAAAAGCATAAGCTCTGCATGAAAATTACAGTGATGAGTAATTCTCTCATTAATTTTTTTTCAATACCTACATTCACCTGAAGGCATTACAGTAGCGGTTGTTTGAAGTACAAAAGTAAGAGCAAACAAGTGCGCACGAATATAACAAAAAGTGAACAAGTGCTCTGAATAAACAAAACTATGTGATACAAGCGAATGAGAATAACAGGAAAGAAAAGGAGCATAGATATTTACATTGTAGAGCAAACCAGCAGTACCAACATAACTTTGTACATTCAACTAATGTTGGCTCAGAACTTCAATCAAAGGTTCTTAGCGGACAATGATCATGACGTCACATGGACGGCGATTTGAACACTTGATAGAAAACGGAAGAAAATAATTCATGAAAACAGATGCGCATGTGGTTATTTATTTTATCTTAAATGGATGGTCACAGCAACTACATATAAATGCTGGCGATCCTAAATAAATATCGCTGCTTACGGCTGTGCGATTATGGTAAATGCCGCTTAGGAAAATAATGGGGACAAGCGTCCCCCGCGTTTAAAGATGAGGCCAGCCGAGCGGATGTTATATTCGAGAAATACTACTAGGAAAGTTATAATTTCCAGTCACGAAACGAGCAGCACGATTATGAAGCGCTTCCAGGTGGTCATTAAGGTTTTGGCTATGAGGGTCCCATAGAATGGAGGCATCTTCAATAATGGGTTTAACGTTCGATAAATATAAACATTTTGTTTCTGTTGTTTGTGAAATGAGCTGATCATTCAAGTAATGACGGGCTGGAAGTGGCATGCGTTTTCTGGAAAAGTGTGTGTACTTGCACTTAGCAATGTTTAAACGGATAGGCCACGTGTTGCACCAAGTATATATTTTGTTAAAGTCAGCTTGTAATGCATCTTGATCGGAATCATTATTAATGTATGATTATTATAAGATGCAGTCCTCTGCGTAAAGCCTAATCTTTGATGTTATGCTCATGCCTATGTCATTAATATAGATTAGGAATAACAGCGGCTCCCGTACTGACCCCTGTGCGACTCCAGAAGACAGAGAAGTTGTCGCCGATTCCATTCCATTTATCGCAATCTTCCGATAGCGTCCACAGAGATAGAACTGGAGCCATTGAAGAATGTTTCTTGGTAAATCCAGAAAGGACAGTTTATGCGATAAAAGAACATGCGATTCCTTATCAAACGCCTTCTGATAGTCTAGTAATACACAGTCTGTTTCATGACCCTAGTCAAAAGTTTGTATATATATTGAGAAAATTCAATGAATTGTGTGGTGCAGGAGTGCTCTGCCGTAAAGCCGTGTTGATAATTCATAAAGATTCTTTTTTCTCTAAAGATGATGGAAAATACTCGAATATATGTTCCAATTTTTCACAATTGACACTTGCGAGGGATATTGGTCTATAGTTGAGAACACAACCACGATGGCCGCTTTTATGAATGGGAACTACGTTGCCCATTTTCCAATTCTGTGGTCGGGAGGTCGTATGAAGTGATACAGTATATAATAACGCGAAATATTTAGCCAGAACAGGTGCGCAAGATGTTAGATTTATGTACGGTATGCCACCAGGGCCCGAAGCCGAGTTAGAGTTTAAATTTTGCAGCAGCTTGAGGAACCCAAAGCTGTATATTGCTATCTCGGGCATAGATCCATGCTCGAGGCATGTGTTATCTGGCAACTCTTGAAGCGCAGAGCCAGAATAGACAGGGTCAAAATAGTAACTAAAGCAGCTTGCCTTATCCGTGTCACCAACAATGGCTGTGCCATCGTGCATAAGGGATGCCAGTATTATCCTTGCGGTTACATTTCACATATTCCCAGAGTTCTTATGGGTTACTTCTAATCTTCGATCTAAGAGATAAAAATAACGCATTTTTAGACGTCTTCAGTGGAAGTTTTGTTTCTTATCTCGAATAGGAGGAGGCGGGGGGGCGCATCATATAAATATTCTTACTTCTGTTTACCATATTGCAGAAATATGCACTCTCGCTTTTTTATTAGAGATTTAATGTCGTTTTGAACCATGGCTTACGTTTTCTTTGTTTTCCGGTAAGAATTTTAAGTGGGATATGTAGGTCAACAGGGTCAGCAAGCTTTCATTTGAACACTGACCATAAATCCACGATATTGGTTGTGACACTGACACCCTCAGTTGCTTGGAGGCATTCTTCCAAGGCCTGCATTATGGCATTGTACTTACTCCTTTCGTAGAGATAGACCTTTCTGGATCGAACGATCAAAGCCTCAGGCAATAGACAAGTTATATGTGCGACCAGACATTCGTGATCAATAATGCCAAGTATTTGGACAACAGAATCTATTACATGCTCTGAACTGGAAAGTAAAAGATCAAGAATGTTATCTGCAGAGGCAGTAATACGAGTACCTACACTGACAAACTCAATTAGGCTGTGGGTGTTTATAAGATTTCAAAAGGCACTTTATAAGGCTGAATGAGAAGAAAACACACGTATCCCATTGATTCCCTGGACGATAGGCGTGTTAAAGTCTCCTCCAAGTAAAATATAATCTGTATCAACTTTCGTTGACGTGTCAGGCAGAGAAGTAAAGGCATCAGGGCGTCTATCACTTGGTGGTTAGAAAGCGCCAGCTGTATGATATACACCAGGAAGAAACATTATCTTCCACCACACCAACTCACAACTCGAGTCACCGAAATCAATAAAGAAACTCGGTATAAGCTTTCTCATTGGAAGTAATACACCACCCCCATGAGAATTCCTGTTTTTTTGGTATGCCTAATATTCAGAAGGAAACACTCCTGTGCTCGTAATCATCTCATCAAGCCAAGGCTTCAATCCAATCACTACCTCTTCTGGGTAGATTGACGACAAAAGCGCAGGCAACTCATCAGTCTTATTTTTAATACTGCGGCAGTTTAGAAGAACATCTATACCAGACAATTTAGTCTTCAAGAGATTAGCATTCAGGTGAGGCTTCACCTGCCGGGCCCCTTGTTTGATTGTACTATAGTGTGAGATGCGGCGTCATAAGAATATACGAAGTCATCGACGATGAGTTTGTCATGACGTAATTTATATTTCAGACGCTGTTCTTTTCCGAACTGAGCAAGCCTTTTGTGCGCTAACCGTACTGCGTAGGACACATCTTCGCGTACCGAGAAATCTGTATCTCCCAGTTTGTGACAAGGTGGCGGTACAGCGTCCCTTTCTTTACACCTTGAAAACCTTACAACTATGAGGCGATTTTTGTTCTGTTGATAGAAGCTGATCCTGTGAACCCAATCAATGTTAATCGAAGCTATGTCAACGCCGAGTTTTTAGGAGCAGAATGCAATGATACGTTCCTATGACTGCTTCCGTGTTTCAGCTCTTATATCTGAGAAGCGGTAGAATACATAATTAGTTTTACAAAGAAATATGTGTATCGTGAGTGTATTATCGCACTGCATTGTAAACATAACGTCAAAATTGTGTATCTCTTAAAATATTTTTTTAATTTCTCAAATGCTGCTGGAGCTAAAATGCACTCAAATGTCACAGAACTCTTTATAGAATTATACAGGGCATGATAAAAGAGAGGCTCTGTTTGAAGCAAACACGGCTGCTTATCAGTTTTGTGTTGAACAACAAGGAGCCTTTTCCCTGTAGGTTGTACTGAGCATACTAGCAGAAGGTGAGTAAGTTGTCTGTATTCGTACATACAGAACACTTTAATCGAATGCACATTTCCAAAAGAACCAAATATGAGCAGCTGTTACTTATTTTGCAACTCACTCACGAATGCTATGCGAAAGAAGAATCCAGGTGCACTAACATTTTCAGTATCGTTCAGCCTAAAGGTCCACGATTATTATGCCCATTCTCCAAAGCAATGTGCATAAAGTGGACAATATTAGAAGCTCTACACGATCTAGAAGGATAAAAGAAGTCTCTCGTTCGAAGGCACTGTGCGTGGTCGAATGCACCGAAAATGCTGGAGTCTCACGCGGAGGCATACGCATTTACTAAATGAGAAATCTGGTGGTGTAGCGCAGCGGTAACGAGGAAACACTTCGCTACAGCTCCCTATAGGCAGTGATTTCATGCCGTTACTTGTCAGCAGCCTCGTAGTGATTTGATCTAGTGGCAGAGTACCTGAAATGACTTTGTAAGTGGCGCCAATACGCTTTCAGAGTCCAGAGTCACCCATTTAGCCCTTGCCGTATGCATTCGTGGTCACGCTGAGCTGAGGGTGGGCACAAGACGGACTGAGTCGTGACCTGCATAGGACTGGCGAAGGAGCTCCGAAGGACGCGAAAACACAGGGAACGCATGGCAGCGGAATGAAAGTGCCAATGTCAATACATCCACGGTCTCAAGCAGGTCAGATATTTTGCTATGCGGCGGCGTGCTCTTCGGGAGTGCGCCGTTGCTGCAGGATGTCGAGAGCATAAACAACCCGACCGTATGCTTTGATGGGATTTCTATCAATATCACTGCGAACCTGACACGCATGTGAACATGACCTTTCAATTAGACAGACGAACATGTCGCCGTACAGAACTCAAAGACGAAGATCGAATGGTTACAGATAGAGAGCAGTAGGGCTATTCCCCAAGTTGATGAACGGAGTGTCTTACTGCAGGACTTCAAAATCACATCGTTTCTAGTACCTTTGAAGAATCATCATGTGCGAAAAAAATTCCCGACGATTACGATACTACCTATGCGAAATTTCAACGCATCTCTATACAGGCTTTCATTTTGCAATTTGTTGAGGCAAGGAATTTGAGGGAGGCATGTAGCAGAGTCCGTAAAACATCTTATCTGCCGGTCAAGCGCACCAGCCCGTATGAGTTTCCAATGTAATCGATAGCGCCGCTTGGCTTTCAGAAGGTACTATACCATTCGTGTCGCGCATACAATCAGTTTGCAAAACAATCGCAAACCATGACAATGGAAACAACCGCAAATGAGATCAAACCATGCAAACCAAACAAGCGACAGCTGACTCAAGCTGACGATAACACGAAACGAACGATCCGGCTGAGATCAGGTACGAGTACGCATCGAGCGGTCGGGCGGATAAGCACGGAACGAATATCCTGCACTCATGTCACTGAAGGGGTTGCTCTCATAGGTGTCCGCCGTTCGCGGCTCGGGTCTTTCATCTGCCGCACCGCGTTCACTTTTTCATCTTTCGCTGTTGTGCTCGTTCGCTCGCGTACGCCACCACCACCACCCCTACCGACGACGATGACACACGCCGCAGTAACGGGTCCTTAAGAGCTGCGCTCTAAGAGATGTCGAGCAAGAAAGACCAGAGATGAAGGAGGTGGGTGAATCCCTTGCGAGATAAGAGCGTGTGTGATGTGTCAGCTTCGTCGTCTCGCGTATTACCTTCCGCTCTAAGTATTTAACAAAAATAGAATACCAACTAGCCCAGTTACCCATGCTATTGCAGTCCTCATGTCGTCGTCAGAACTATTGTGACAATATTGGAAAAGCAGGTGATTAATCTTCTGGGAACTCTATGTCATTTTTTGCTGAAATCATAAGTTCTGTTCTGTCTCTCACATATTCCAAATAAAATGGATCGACCCACTTATGTGATTGTTCCTTGCACACATCCTGGACTTTTTTTTCTTTCTTGGTTTGTTCGTGTACAGTGAGTAAAATTCCACTGCAACAAACAATGAACGAGCATCTGAAGATATACCCATTGTATAGCACAGACTTGATCTTTGTGCCGTTCTTGGTACTAGGTGCCCAAGTATGTCCAAGGCTCCGGAGATTGATTTTATGTCCAGTAAGTTGTAGCTAACATGCGAATATCAATACGTCCAAATGAGAGAGTGACACAAACAATATTAAGAACAATTCATGACACTTAGTGCATCAGCTTGTGGCACTTAGTACAGCACTATAGGGTGACAAAAACTGAAATCGATGGGAAATTTCGATGGGAAATGGTGCATCCAGAAGTTCATACACCATAGATGGCAGCAAACTATTCAAATTGTTCCTGACACAAACTTAAACTTTGCAGTTAACAAATATGCAGTGAACCTTGGTGAGCAAGCGGAGACCTTGTCAGGCCGCATAGACCTTCCTAAACTTTTTTTTACGCGCTCAATTAAATTTTGCGAATTTGAGTGATTGATGAAAAGTCTGGCACGTCAGCTAAAGACATTGTTTGGAGAGCCTTGCAAGTGTTTATGGGTTTTGTTTTTAAGAGGTTACGCTGTTTCGCGAGCCTACGTATACTTTATTAAGTATTTTACTTTCATCTTGCCTTTATCTTACCTTACCTTGGCAGCGGATGTGGAACATCCGTCATGAGAAGTTGATCTTTTGGGTGAAGGCCACCAGACAATGACCCACACATACCTTAAGGAATCAATATTGCCGGACTGCAGACCCTCGTTGTGTAATAAATGAGAAGAAAGGGAGTTAACCGAGGGCCCTGATTTTTGTTAGTAATATCATAAGAAGCCAACAAACACTGACACCAAAGACAACATACAGGAAATTACTTGTGCTTATTAAATGAAATAAAGAACCGATAAATTACTGGCAATGATCCCACAACCTTCGCATTACGAGGAGGCATTGTGCTTCCTTATTTCATTTATATATATATATATATATATATATATAAATATATATATATATATATATATATATATATATATATATATATATATATATATATATATATATATATATATATATATATATATATATACCTCTTGACCGACTTCCTATGCTTCAAACACGCACACACTTTATTCTACTTTGACAACGCTAGTGATCCTGCTTTGAAATGGCAATGGCAGGCAAGCTACATTTCAAACATTGACCGAGCAGTGGGCTCAACACACGCATTACAGCACAATATCGCGGGCCACCTCTGAATCCGGTTCACTGGCCATTTACAGGTGAGCGATTTATAGTACCCGCCATTCACAGTCGAAAATTCACTTAAAGAATGGCCTTTCATTTTAGGTCATCAAAGTTTATAAGTGAATTGAGCGCAGACTTGTGCTGATTTTCTCCCTTCGGATTTGCTTCTTACTGCTAAGTTTAGAACTCACGCGTGTCAAATGAAATAGCACCTAGCCTTCTGAAGAATATTTTTCTTTTAATTTCACTACTATGCATTTAAACAGGTCACGCCTGTTATACTCGGTAGACCGAATCCACGTTAGACAATTGGATAACACCTCTCGATGCTTTTAGTACTTACTTATTTCCTGAAAAAAATATATTTTCAGCATTCTTTCCTACGTCCTTTTCTCTGGAAAGCGACGTAAAACTTTAGGGCAGCAATCAGAAACTTGCTTCTTGTTAACTTCACTGCCTTCCCTTTTTACTTTAAAATAATATACAAACAAAGAGTAAGCTAACCAAAACTAATCACATCGAACCCGTGAAGGTGCTCACGTAAAGCAGTTTAGGAAGAGCTTGAAACTCGAATACTGTCGGATGTTTGGTTAAATATACTTGCTTGATGGTGTTACAATTTTGTTTTGCGAGCACTTTCAACGTTGTTAAACATTCTTTCTAGAAAATAATCTAAATATCTACATAACATCGCATCGTACATTTGCTTGACCGTATTTTCCCTAAAAAGGATTCATTCGCAATCTTATTTTGAAGCAGAGGATGATAGTTGGTAAAGTGTCATATATTGACTATGACATGCTTTTAGCTCACGTTGTCCGCTACCTTTAAGTGACCTCGCACTAAAAGCCAGAACCCTTATGCGGGCACTCAAAGGAGAACCTACGGCCACTCAAACGAGATCATCCGAACAACCATTCAATACGGCATTACCTAAGCTGGGGACTTCCCAACTAAGTTAAAAAAATATATTGATTTCAGCCTCTTCCAAATTTTTGTTCACAATATCACTCAAGCTGTAACTTCTAGTACGCTGAAGTTTTATTTATCATTTCCAACAGGCGAAGTTCAAAAGGCAGGTACGGGGCACTATACACTTGATTGTCATCTTTTGGCGCGGAGACAGAGTTGCCTCTGCTCGTCTCAACGCCAGCGTTCCGTTAGGTACGCGGTGCTTCCGGCGCGCCTGCAGCGCTGGTACCGTCTGGCGGCCTCGACGTCAGTATACCGTCCGGCGCAATGCGTATGGCTGTTTGACTGAGGCGAGACTTGCAATGAGGTTCTCTCCGTGACAGGAAACTATTGTGCCTATATGGCCCAGTGCACAGTATGGCGTGGTGTGGTCCGCTTTGCCAGTAGCCAGTTATTGCTTACACCTACTCTCGATAACGGTAGAGCCAACATTATTTCTGTGGTTGCTTTGTATTTTAAAGTTTATGAATATTGTGGTGCCCAAAACCGGTGGGCGCTGTGCAGCATCCCAAGATTAAGACCAATAAAGCAGATGGTCCTGGAGAAACACCTAGACAACAGTTTTCAACTCAGTCTAAACAAAATTCATTCATAATACGTCCTGTCGCGTCAGTTGCTTGTAACAGTAAGTTCACGTTGAGATTCCTCATCATGTTGTTTCTTTGCTATTGCCTTCCATACTTTCTATCTTTCATTTCTATGCTTCTGTTCTATCCTTGCCGAAAAGTAGACAGGCGTCTTGCCCCTACCAATGGCATTTCCTAGCCTGTTCTTTGCTTCCTACTTTTCTTTGAAATGCATATGCGCTTAAAGCCACATAATATTAATTATTATTGCACCTCATTATTAACTGCACTTGTTCGAGTCTCTCAAGAAATGTAAACAGAATATCGACAAGCAACGGCGGGGTACAGTGAAGGGGGGGGGGGGGTTGCTAGTGCATTTAATTATTACTGTCACAGTATTGGTTGTATCAGATGCTTGCACATACACACCAGGCAACGTAGCAACGACAGGAAAGGGAGATGTCATTTACGACTTGGTGGTGACAGTCAACAAAGTTTTCCAGTGCCTCTTATAACGCTTGCGACAACAATTAGGTATCCTTTTTATCAACTTCGTGGATTAGATTATAAAGACTCGAGGAACGTGCTAATTTATTCAAGTGCTTGCAGGCAGCACGATGCAGCTCGCTATACTGACGACGCGCCTGTTAGCATTTGGAAGAGAATCGAACAGCGCAAATAACAGTGCCGATGACAAACACGGAGTCGCTGGCTGCGTCCTGTCTACTGCACTGTTCGATCGCCTTCAGCATGCGTCAGCCAGCTCAGTTCGGCGCACAATTTTCAGCATTTCTTGTAACAGTGAAAGGTTGTAAGGCACTATGGACATTTGCGTGCACACATAATCTGCTATTCTCTTCAAAACGGCAATATAAGCGAGTTATGCGAGTGCTAGGAGGGTGTCGCTGCATTGAAAAAAAGTAAAGAAAAGAAATTTCCTTTTCTTCGCCTGTATATTCCGCGTTAAATTATTGCTTTGTGTGTTGCATGCTTCTATTTCTCCTATTCATTGCTTTCCGATTGGGCACCTTGCGCAATAAAGGTTCAATGAAGAATATGCTCAGTAGCTTTCTTTTTCACCACACGTGGATCGACTGTGCGTTCTATACTGTCATTGCGGTCCACTGACTCCAACGGCCCACGTCTCGCAACAGCCAAGCTCCACAGCACGGCCGTCGCAACGGCGATATCGCAACTTTTGTATCTGTCTCAGAGGGCCGAGATTCGCTCCCCACGCAAGCCATATACAGCCACAAGGCCGAATGTGTGTATTCGCGTTGCCAACGCGTTAACGTGGTAGTTCATATATATAACAGCAGCAACAACAGGAAATAGTACAGTAAGCCGACAGACACTTCGAAATAAGAAACGTCTGGCACCGTCTGGACGCTCAGTGATGTAAGCGACGAAATATTAGTTACCTTATGGCGACACGTGCTCCTCTTCCTTGACATTTCGAAAGGACCTCCCAGTGCGACTGTTTATAGCAAGTACAGACAGACGTCTGAGTCGCAGCAACCATGGACATCGCGTAGCAAAACAAAATGTGGATGCTATGGAACGGGTTTGTTTATATCTGTTCGGTGCGAACAAGTGGCGTGCTTTTGAACCAGAAACACGTTTGCGACATCATGGCTCCTGTGGCGCCATGGGCGATGCGATACCTGTCATGGTCAGCTTTTCGTTGCGTTTCATCTTATCGGGCAGTTTGTTTAGGTTTTCGGGTTTGTGTAGTCAATATTTGTCCGCTGAAAGAACGTACTCTTTTGACAACTTCATTGAGCGCTTACGAAAGCCCTCTTTCTCGCTAGGTAATGAAGGATAGCAAACTGCATCTCTGCGTTTTGTTCGAATCCTTCACTGTTGATTTTCGCCCTATAAACATAACATTGATGAAAGTTTAAGTAGATTAAACATTCATCAAACATTCATCGCCCGCATATCGTGCCAGGGGAAAGACGTTCTCTCGCTCAGCGTAAATGCTACCACCGCAGAGGTGCGCATGCCACTAAGAGACACTTAAGTCAACGATTAGGCTCGCCTACCAATTTTGTTTCTTTACTTCAATTTTTTATATCTTGCATTTCATAGTTTGAATTTCTTCTTCCAGAATAGCAAGCAGGCATTGTACTCCTTGCGGTGGCAGTTTCCAGCGTGCTCCTTAATTTATATATTTTTCCTTTGTAAATTCCATTCATCTTTTTCAATAATATAATAATATTACTAATGTGTTAATAATAACACTAACCATAATTGTGTACGTGACACCATGCTAACGGTAACTGCAGTTTACACTGCCCATCGAGCTACGGCCTTTTTTTTTTTGGTAAGCCACAAAAGTGGGAAGCCAGGACCCATAGGGTGGCAGTATAAGCGAACACTCACTTATACTCATTCACCATTATTTTTTCCAGGCTTCGCACTCACTCACGTTCACACTGACAATTATTGACACTCACGGGTATCCATTCTTGTTTACACTCAAGGGCTGGCACGCTTACTCGTACCATTCACCTTTATGCTAAACCCGCCGTAGTGGCGTAGTTGCCTTGGCCTTGCGATGCTAAGCTCGCGAAGGCGTGGGATCAAATCCTGGCAGCGGCGGGCGCAACGCAAAAACGCTGTTGCAGAGTGCACTGGGTGCAAGTGTGCACCCAGTGCATCTATGCACCCAGTGCAGAACCCACCTGGGGTTCTGCACTGGGTGCAGAAGCCTAGGTGGTCGAAATTAATGCGGAGTTCCCCACTACAACGTGCCTCATAATGATATCGTGGTTTGCACGCGTATATGCCCAGAATTGGAGATTTTCAACGTTAGTACTCACGTCCACCGACTTTGACAGACAGTCACTCATGATCAGACTCATGCCTTTCAAATGAGTGCTTGTGCGAGCGATTGTGCTCATGAATTTGCAGACCTATGGCCAAGGGATCAAAAATAAGTAAAGATTACAGTACGGACATGCACCATAGCGTATCTGCCAGGAAAAGGCTGCGCCTAATGCCTCTGTGGTTGCCTACGCTACCACCACACAAACTATTTAAAGCTAAAGTCGTCTCTTCCACCTTAATTTCTCTTTTCTATTTCTTACGGAAAGAGAAATATAGAAATTGGCATATCTCCGTATGCCTCTTCACCAAGTCGGCAAGGAAGAGCACGTTCGATCGCTTTTGCATCAGGAAGGCAGGAGCTACTTTAAGTTTTTAGAAGCTAATAGAGAAAGGTATCTAGAGGTTCGCGAACACTTTGATCTGCCGCACCAGAGCGGCTGCACGGATCAGAGCCGTGGACGTTAAAGGGCTGCTCAAAGGCGTGGTTCGGCACTACGGCGAAGCTCCAGTGGTGAAATTTCGCTCTTGTAAGCCGCGAAGGGCTCTGGTTGCTGGTTGCGTAAGACGTGCATTCCGGCAATGGATGCCTGTTTTATATAGCTGGTTTCTTTAATTCTTTCTTTGCGCACTCTTTAAATCGTGCGGCCAGTGGCGCTACGAATCGCTTGGTCTTGAGGCATATAGTGGTAGAAGGAGCATTTTATGTTGAAAGGAGTCTTCTTTTTTCCACCTACAAGTCTTCAGTTACTAAGAAAGTAAACTTTCGCACACCCGAACGCTCACGCACCTGAAATTCACTGAAATACCGCCCCCCCCCCCATGCCCCTAGGAAGAAACTTAATGAGGAAGTGTGCGATGTTGTACATGTGCAGTGATCGACGCTTTGAAAAGAAATAAAAACAAGCAATCAATACAGGGTGCCCCTAGCGCTTCATTCTAGCTTGAAAATTATGTACTGCAGTAATTCAGCGATGAAAAATAATGAGTTGGAACACTAATGCGAGAAAGGCTTCGCTGTTCACAAATAGGACGCAGGTGCTTTGCATCAGCAACGATAAGATACGCTAAAGCAGTGGGCGACACCTGCACTCTTCCAGGAACTGTTATTCCAAGTACTTCGCCGGGGAGAAGAGAGAAACTACATTAATCAAGTGTTCCTTTAAGCGTTGGCAGCTTTAAACTTCCGAAGCACACTGTACTTATGTTCTAATTTGATGGAAAGAAATCTGTCACTCAAGAGGGTTCGTATATCCGGAGTTTATTAACAAGTAAAGACCGCATTGAAAGTTTCAGCTAATGTTCTCCCTTGTGCTTTCGCTTCCGTAATCACTTCTTTCCTCAACTCCTCTTGAAGTACACCACGAGCGAATTTCGCATGAGTAATGACTCTTTGGGCACATGTTATCCTGACGCATACCGGCTAAGGCAGTTGTCTGTCCTCGAGCGCCGTCATTAAACGGGTATACCAGGATTCAAGCACAGTCAAAGTGACTGAACACAGAAAAACATCATTTATAATGTAGCCCGACTAGTAAACTTTGGTTTTTCACTGCTCTCTGGAACTCCGATCAAGAGTTTTCGGGCTCTCGTTGGACAAGATGATGGACGTTTTTTTTTTTCGCGTTAGATCTGTAGCACTGTTTCCGTGTTCTCGCGTGGCTTCGACAGGCTAAGCTTTTGTTTTGGTGCTGCAAAGTAATGAATGGCAGTGCTGTGATCCTCCGTCATAGTGTACTTATCGCGAAACTGACACGTGAACCGTCGTCCAAAGATTGGTGACATGGACTTCCTCGAAACCGAAAACATGTTGAAGTGCACACTGCTGTTAAATATCAGCTCTAAACAAATTGCATACCTAGAATTAAACAGACCTGCTCTGAGTGTAAAGAGTATAGTTATTTTCTTTAGACAGCTCGATTTTATTTCAAGTGGATAGGCACACATTCGCAGCATTAGCTTAATATATGCAGATGCGTAATCACGGGCAATCACAAGGGCTTTATTTATAAACAACTACATCATAAAAAGCGCCTTATTTGTTACAGGCAAATAGTCACATTTTTGTTGTGTAAAGTGGCTACAAAAATAGACCCGGCAATAATTTACTGTTAATATAGGTACCATTGTAAAACATTCGTGTTTTTATTTCATCTGCTTAATGTTACTACATTTCAGCAGGACTATGAGTAAAACGAGTGCAAGGAAGAAGCGGGAACCCACGTTTCGACAAGTGGACTTGTCTTCTTCAAGGCCGCATATGCTTTGCCTCCATGAAAAAGACAGGCATATGTCGCCTTGAAAAAGACAAGTCCATTGGTCGAAACATTTACTCCCGGTTTCACCTTGTTATCATTATCATTCTGCTCATTGTCTTGAATGCCATCTCCTGCCTTCCCATTGTTTTTTATACATTTCAGCAGATTGTCTTGAAGTCGTATTTTCACGGCAACTCTGTCTCTGCTGTTCATTTCAGTAGCCAAAGGCCGTTAAAGGTGTATGGTACAGTACGTATACTCCGAAGACGCTTTGTCACACGGAGTGACACAGGCGTAAGTGAATTTGTTGATCGCTAAAGAAATAGATCGAAGGCGTCGTTACAATCTGTTAAATATCAGAAAAAAAATGTGAGGTCTCAAGGGTTAAAGTCACAATCGTTGATTATGTGGTGGGCTCCGGATTAATTTACACAGCAGCTTCTTTTTATTTTGTTTTTGTTTACCATACACCTAACTACACCAGTGATTTATTTCTCATCTCGCTCCCATTTAAATGAAGGCCGCCACTTCTGGGAATTGAACCTGCGACCTTGTGCATAGTAGTGCAATGCCATTGCAGCTAAGCCACCATGGGCGGACATTACACTCTCGACAATACATGGTTTTGCTTCCAGGGACTCCAGCAAGAGCGTTCTCACAATGACCACGTTTACATTGCATTTCTTCAAAGGACAGTGCAGTCTATAGACAAGGACACTCAGCTATGGGCCGTCCTGCCGGCCCGGGGTGTGCTTGAAAAGCGCATGCCTCATGACCCACCACAAACGGGCCAAACTGGGATAGCGAAGAGTAAGACATAGCTCCGGGTCGACGCTTAGCCAGCGTCGCGACGCGTTAAATCTTCGGTTGCCGGCATTTTAAAAAAGTTTTTCCTTTCCTGCAGTAGTACTACTAGATCTCAACGCACGCAGCGCATTTAAACAGGATTGTCTACCTACTGGAAAAAACCTACGGCAAAGTTCAATGTCAACTCAGGTGTCGACACCTCTTCATCTATTTTACCGTAGGTTCCTACGGCAAAGAGGTGATGGTCAACATGCTTCATGATCAGCTCCGAATCAGAGCACCCAAAGAAGGCGAACGGAAAATAGAGAGAGAGGGACAAAAAAAAGGGGGGGGGGGTGTACAGAGAGGTTAGCCAGTGTAAGTACCGGCTGGCTACCCTGTGCTGGCGAAAAGGGATTTAAAAGGAGAAACAAAAAAAACTGAGAAAAATTCACGCAACAATGCGATTCCACGCCCTGCAGCATTCAAAGGTGGTCGCACAATTCACAAAGCCTTAAAAACTTAACAGAGCCCTTAAGGCCTTGAGTACGGAAACCAGTCTGGACCACTGTCCTAGAGCTTTTTCTTCTGTGAAGGGGCGATTCTCCAGTATTTCGAGCCCGTTCACGAGCAGTTTCCTTGGCACATTGTAACGAGGACCGTCATAAGGTAGGTGTTTGATTGTTTCCTCGTAGCCGCAGGTGTCGCAAGTAGGGCTGTCGGCCATTCCAATGCGGAAGCATTAGGCGTTCATGAATATCACGCCGAGGCACAGAAGTATTGCTTCCGTTCCTGGTAACCCTGGTGGAAGATAGAGTTGCAGACGTGGATCCAATCTGTGGAGACATGCGTTCGTGAATTCACTGATTTTGCACAGAGCCGGCGTAAGCTCGTGTGCAAGGGAGCGAGGACTTGTGGATGCATCTTTTCTTGATAGTGTTATTGGTATAATACAGGAACCATCGCAGGCCGATCGGGCAGCGTCATCCGCACTGTGATTTCCCTAAACACCGCAGTGACTCCATATCCACTGGTAGATGACGTTGTGCGCCTTCTCCATTGCGTGATAGTGGAGTACTCGGATTTGTGCGACTAATTGCACATTAAGTCCATACTTCAACAGGGGCAGCAGACACTGGAGAGCTGTGTTTGAGTCACAGAAGATGGACCACGAATGTGATGACTTGTGACCAATAAACTCCAGACCAGCGCGCATAGCTCCGAGCTCCGTATGCAGCCATCAGTGATCTAAGGTGAGACATCTTGAATTTGATGGTGACATATTTTACGGGAATTACCACTACTCCAGCTGAACTTTTGAAGGAGACAGAACCATGCGTGTGAACGTGGATGCGTTCTTTGTGCTTCTCTTGTAGGAATAAAAGTACGGTTTGTTTGAGGGCGAAAGATGACATCTCCGTTTTCTTTTTGATGCCATGAATGACAAGGAGGGTCTGGAGTGGATGCAGGCAACACAGCGATAGAGATGGTCGTGTTGCAGGCGTGAGGTTTGACGGTAAAGTTCCATGGTTGGCGGCAATAATCCTGCTAAACGCTGAAGGAGGTCGAGCGGCATTAAGGGAGGCGGGATGATGCTGTGGAAGTCGAGCAAAGTGCCTGATGTGTGCCATTAAAGAGTCGACATGAATATGCGCATTGATGGGGTGGTCATCTGCGATGGCCATTATTGCTGCCGCGGATGCACACCTGTGAAGGGCAAGACTTGTTCGCAGAGCTTGAGCTTGCAGAGGATGGAGAGCACGGAGGTTGGTCTTACTGGTCTCACCCAGTACAGATAAGCTATAAGGTAAGCTAGACCCAGGAAAAGTACGTTATAGAGTTTGAGCATCACACTCACAGACGCAACTCATGACTTTCCTGCAAGAAATCTGAGCACGTCTGTTATCATCACTAGTTTCCTTTTTAGGTAAGAGACGTGAGGACTACAAAGAGGTATCGATCTGTTATCACGCTTGAAAATCTCGTGCCTTTTCTCGTAGGTAATAGGCTGTCCATTAATTCTGACAACATATGGCCCAAGGCGACCAGGGTGGTTCGATGGGCTACGTTGTCATAAGTGCCTCTGACGTCCAGGAACATCGCCACTGACAGCCTCCTTAGGCTTTTATCGTGTTGAACAGATGAGACAAAATCTGTGACGTTGTCTATAAAAGAGCGTCCACGTCGGAAACCTGCCATAGCGTCAGAGTATATCTTGTAGTGTTCTAGATACCACTCTAGACATGTCAGTATCATCCTCTCCATCACCTTTCCTAGACAACTGGCCAGCGCAGTGAGATGATAAGGGGTGATCTATCTGGTTTGAGCATCGACACAAGGTGGGTGGATTGCCATGCAGCAGGAACAACTCCTTCATGCCATGAATTGTCGCACACGTCTAGAAGAGCATGCCGGTCTCTTTCACCGAGGTTGCCAAGAGCTGCGTGTGTGAACCCTGTCAGGCCCAAGTGATGAGGAACGTCTGCACGCTGCCAACGCCAATTGCAACTCCTAGATGGAAAACACATTGTCCATACAAGAATCCCGCGAGATTGGAACGCTATGGGGATCATGATGCAGGGAACGAGGATGGTTGTCCAGCAACCTTCCAACAGAAGTACTTCGCTACGTCTTTCTCTCGGCCACCTTGGCAGATAGCCAAGCATTTGAAAGGGTGGCGCTGTTGCGGTGTTTTTGGAACATCGCCCACCGTTCTCCATATATGTGATAGGGGTTTATGTCTATCAACAGAATCACAGAAAGTCTTCGATCGTAAAGACTGCAGAAAGTTGATCTGACGCTGGACCTTCTTCTGTCTGCGTCTAGCCTCCCTTAGGTCGTAGATGGACTTGGTGCACCTGTACCTACTACTTGTCTTCTGCTCAAGTTACTTGCAAGAGAGAACTGGGGGGTGTCCACACAATCCATGTTACAGCTTTACAAGGTGTTGTTTGTTGGGTTCCTCCGGTACAGCCTACCTGTTATAATTAACACCTGCAAAAACAATTTGCGTGCACTTCACAGCATTCAACCCCAAGATCTGATGATATGCCTTGGATCACCACGCAGTGCGTCAATGGCTGAAACTATTGCCTTTGTTCAAGATTACTCAATCATGGCACATATAACCGTCGAAACAATGCGTGCACATGTCAGGCGCATTGCCCGGACCCCTTGCCACCACCTTGCCGCCCTCACTTTGGAAAGGCCCCGCACGTCATTTAGCACAACTGCCAAGGCATATCATGCCTCCCTTACATCGGGGTACACACATGGGGCCAGGTCGGTGTCTCCTCCATGGTGTTTGTGACATCCTGAATTACACCTCAGAATTCCAGGACTTCAAAAGAAGTCAGATCTACCACCGTCTGCAGTAAAACCATTCAGCTTACTCCCGTTGTACGAAAGATACAGTAGCCACATATACATACACACTGACAAATCGACTGCATCGACCAGTTCTGGTGTTGCTGTGTTTATGCCGACGAGAGAAACAATACTGCGATTCAAGACGTCTCATATCACGACGCCCACGGCTGCAAAACTCCCCGCTCTTCGCAGTGAACTTTAATTTGTTGACAGAGAGAGTCCTGGAATGTGGCCCGTGCTTTCTGACTCGATACCGGATTTACACAGCATGTTGTCGGTTCTCCAACAGGGACCTCGCGAACAGCTAACATACGACATTGTCAAACTTTACCAGAATGTCGAACAGAAAGGCTACGAAATTATTTTCTAGTGGGGACCAGGCCCTTGCGGGATCAGTGGAAATGATCAAGCGGACAAAGCTGCCCACGACTCACATCAAGAAATAGCGTTCTCATTCATTCTTCTTAGGACAAACGCTGCAAGGCAGCTTCGTCACCTGGAGCGCGAGCTCTATTTAGCCGAGTGGAACACTCCAGATATAAGGCGCGCCAGGTTGCACGAACTGAACCCTTCGCTCCAACTCCGACCTCCACCGGTGCTTCACCGACGTGAGCCATCGCTTCTATACACAATGTGGTTGGGTGTGGCTTTCACGAAGGCGTACACTACTTTTATTGGAATAACTAACAGTGCTGCATACGACGTCTGCGGCATGGAAGAGAACAGTGAATTTTATTTTGCCAATGTCATCGAGAAAACATTTTTGTGTCTTCAAAGAAAGCCTTGCCACCACGGTTTTCTTTGAAGACACGAAAATTCTTTCTAGACACAGATGCCAAACCACGCGGGAAATTATCGAGGCATTCCACATAAAAAGATTAGGGCACACTTGCGTCAGCCATGCTTCGTTGTCTTGTTAGATTGCGAATTTCAGTACCTTCGCGATACGTGTACTAATCTGAAGTAATCTTTTTTGTTCTTTGACTTCCACACCCCCTGATATGTTTAACTGATGTTTTTTACCTTATCATGTTCTTATGCTACGGTTTTTGCAATCACCTATATATATGTTCTTCGTTTCAATAAAAAATTAGTTGAGAGTTAGCGCTCGTCCTGTCTGCTCCTTTCTGTGTCCGTGTTTTAGTTCGCGCTAGAAGCCAAGATCTGATTGACGTCATCAGGTGTCAATGTGTGTAAAACATAGGCGAAATTGCGTCTGACGTAAAAGATGACTTTGCTTCTGTTGCTTCAGATGGCAGGCATAAAAGCTTCATATCCTTATAGGCGGCTGGCGCTCTCAATGTGTTGCTCACGAATGACGATGATTGAAAATTTGTTCTTAAAAACAAAGAGAAGTCCGAAATGCGGGATTTAAGACTTCTGGCATTCCAATGGCAGATAAATGCTTCGTTGATTTCTTTAAGGAACGAGTGCAGGGGAGCAGCCATTATGCTTCTTGAAACTGGACAGTACCGAATTCAGGCCATCCAGTATTTGAAGCGCACTTCGAGCCGTCGGAGTGTGTATGACAGTCAGTAGTACTCGTAGCGTGTTCATAAGGGCCCTGGTCATGGTGACATCTTGTTCGTCGTTGTCTTGGCTGCTGTCAGAAAGTGAAGCCTGATTCGGTGAGCATGCTACCTCTCGCTGCTCCACTGCTTGGTCTAGCCGTGGCAATAACGACCACACCTCGCATGAGCCAATGATATTGGAGACCTTCTGATCAGAATCCGCGCTGCTGGTATTGCTAGTTGTCTGTGGAGGTGTGTTGTCTGTCAGTGGACGCGGTGCATCCTTAGCAATGGCAGTGGATTTCGTAGATATCCGGCGTTGTGAATGCCGACGTCGCGCTTTAACGACAACCTTCCTGTGTGACGAAACTATCCCTGGTCATTTACCTCAAGACCTTAATCGCATTTTGCACATGTGGGCAATTCTTTGAACATGCATCGTGAGAGCCTTGACAATTGGCACACTTTTGGGTTTCTGTTTTCGGATTATTTCAGTCTCATGATACGGATCCGCGGTCACTACCTGCACTAAGGGAATACATCTACTTAGGGCAGGAAGTGACCGCGGATCCGGATCATGAGACTGAAATAATCAGAAGAATAAGAATGGGCTGGGTGCATTTGGCAGGCATTGATGATCGTCTTGTTTATAGCAGCGTAACGTTACTCAAAACAACTAGCGCGCTGTGGTTTGTGATATTTATAGCGAGAATGTTTCTACGGGCGTTGATTCTTGCATCTTTACTCTGACCCGGAACAAGGGCCTCGTGTGACACATATATAGCTTGGCAGTAGAGCCGGTTTACATTTTCGCCAGCAGCAACAGGCACAAATAAAATGTGGTGGTCCAGTGACTTTCGCGTTGGGATCACAGTCGTCTGCCTTGTGGAAGGAGATGTGTTGAGGACTCATATCTCTGTTTTGTGCTTTGCTACTAGCACGAAGTCACTGTCATCCTAGGGTTCATCACTGGTCGCCGAGTAGATCACGGTGTCCTCACTGTCGGTTCTTCGGGCGACTAGACCACTTTCTCGGAGCGGCCGCTGTTGACCTGGAAGGACCCGGCACATTTCCAGGTGACTCCACGTCCATCGCCGTTGTTAAGGGAGTGGCGTCGCCTACAAAGTAGCTTGAAATTCGTACATACAAAAAAGAAGCGTTCCACACAGCACACACTTACTCGCAAGCAACTGGCACGATAGAAAAAACAACCGCACAAACAAGAGACGTTTAACAGTGGGCAAACGAGTAAAATCTCAACCCGGAGTCAATATTTTGGCAAATACATGACTTCATGAGAACAAAGACAACTTCTGTGCCCTAACGCACCATATGGGAATGTTAGCTGCGACATCAAGCTTTCCTTGCTCGCCCACGGCTAATTGATTCGAATCTCCGTACTCCTTCCACCTTTTCGTCTTGCCTAGGTCGAAACAAGAGCTCTCCGTTGTTGTTTACATGGTTTCATATTGCGGTAAACGTTGTCCATTCTACCCATCTCGCTATTGTATTGCAGGACGTAAATGGGTCTATTCTTAGATCCATGTGGAGCTCCAAACTGCGCTGAATGCAGAGCAACTGCCCGTGAAACGTCAGCACAAGTCGGCAACGACGGGACCATGCTTAGAGTAAAACGTCATTACGTTGCGGTTTAGGACAGCAGATAGCACGAGCTCTGGAACAAATTACCCTCATTTCTTGCAGCTGCTGCACGGTACTGAAGCGAAGCCACCGTAAGCAGTTAAAAGACCCAATACAAAAACTTGTTTCTTTTTTTCTTTCTTTTTTGACGTTTCTGTACCCGCACTGATTTGATCTCTTTGGTGTGCCGTGATTGCAACGGTGTGCCCTTTTCTCTGAAGGCTTATAGCCAGACAGGGAAGAGCAGTTCTTTCCCATCTCGTTCGGCAGTACGGAGGGCCATTGTAGACGCCAAGAGGAAGTGAATTTTGCGGCATGGCCTTCATTAGCTAGCAGCAGGGCACCCCGTGCCTTATTTTTCGTTTACCGAACAGGCTTAGTCAAAGCAGACTGCCATTCGCCGCACACTCTAGCAATTTGTTTCGTAGCTAGTTGTGCCATAGGTCAAACTAAGAATGCTGTGTTACGTAGAACCCGGATCCGAAAATTGTGCTATTTCTTTAGAGAGTAATTTGAGGAGCATATGTAGAGCGAATGTGGGTAGCGCGTTGCCATGCATGCACCAGAGGAGATTCTGCGGGAGGCCATACCTTGATAAAGCCCTTTGGAAAAAAATTGTATTCGAATGTAATATTTCTGGTCCGTAAGAAGACAGTAAATAATCTCTAGTACAGCTGGGATCTCCATGCCTGTTTCTGTCGCCTTTGCAAAAAAGTTTAATTGAGCAATATACTAGGGAAGTTTCATTAATATCAGTAAATAAGTTATTGAGATATATAGAAGGCGAAGGAAAAATGCGCAGTAATTCATAGTTCTAGTTATGGCATGATTAAATAATAAAAATAAACCATATACACGGTTTATTTCTAGCTCTATCATTTTTTTTTTAATAATTGCCGTTGCAGATAGCACAATTCTAACCCTTGAACTTATTTACTCAACGTGGCGGCCATTACTTCTGCGATAAATGAAAATGCTTATTGAAGTAATTAACATAGTTAGGATAATTACGCCCTTTGTACTTCAAGGGCATATATTTCAATTTACGAATTGTGGCTAGTGAGCATGTGAAGCATAGTGACGTAAAATGAGCTCTGAAGGGCCAACGTGGGAGCGGCCCACCTTGGCTTAAGAAGTCGAGCTTCCGGACCTCATTACAATGAAAGTTTTCACACACACACACACACACACACACACACACACACACACACACACACACACACACACCGCTTTCGAGATAAGCGCCGTCAAATATGCGGTAAAAATGCAATTTTCTTCCGGTTACCACTTCAAGAAAACGCTATTTTATGCACTGAAGCAGAAAAATAATTGGAACGCCAATGCATTTTGTCGGGCACATTGAAAATAATTTCTCTAAACTAGCGTAGCCCTGAAAGTTCGTTCTAACTTGATATGCTCTGCACAGTCACAAGCTAGAACTCGTAGATTGAAATATGTGCCACAGAGAAAATAATCAAAAAAGCCATTACCGCAATTGCATTTATGCAATTAAGCATTCTGATTTCTCCTAGAAATAATGGCCGCCTCATCGATCGAATAATTCAGATGAAGGGTTAGAATCGTGCTGTCCACCACAGGCAATGTTTAAAAATTTGCGGCCGCTAAAAATAATACCCTGCATTTTATTAATTATTTATTTTCAGTTTAAGCAAAGTGGCCAGTGACCACTTGCGCCATCCTGGCCGTCGAGCATTGAACTTTTTTAAAATAATCGTTTAAGTTATAATTGCGTTTTATGGAGCATTTTTCTTGAATATAACACCATATTTCAATCAATCCTAATGTAAAATAAGGACAATACACGCATTATTACACAATATTTAACTTATTTGTTCATAAACATTACATAAAAAGCTATTGACATCTAATATATGCCCATGCATTATCATTAGCAATTTGCCATGCCTTCTCGTGCATACCCATTGTATGTCAAAATATAGTAATGGTTTAATACTTCCTATGACGGAGAAATGATAACCCGCCGTGGTTGCTCAGTGGCTATGGTGTTGGGCTGCTGAGCACAAGATCACGGGATCGAATCCCGGCTACGGCGGCCACATATCGATGGGGGCGCAATGCGAAAACCCCCGTGTACTTAGATTTAGATGCACGTTAAAGAACCCCAGGTGGTCGAAATTTCCGGAGCCCTCCACTACGGCGTGCCTCATAATCAGCAAGTTGTTTTTGCAAGTAAAAGCCCATAATTTGAAAAAAAAATTATAACTATTTACACTAGTGGCATGGCTTACAAAAGTGCAAATTGTGCTTTCTCCTCTTCCGAGCATAACATTTGCTGCTTGTGCAGTCAATAACAACATGCAGCAATTGTATCTGGAGAGCGTTGTAATGAATTTTATGGAAATATAGATCGTGCTTCCGTAGTCGCCTTCGCTGTGCCGTTTTTGCTAGCTCGAACCGTCTCATTTCTTTCAAAGTTCGGAGACCAATAATGCACAGCAGCATAAACATAAACGTTCCCTATTATGCTTACAACGAAGAAGAATAGACGATGGTTTGTGGAATTACTCTTTCGTACTTCGAAACTAGCAGAATAAGGAAAACTAATCGAAATTTAGTCAAGTTTATGCTCGGCTTATCTCCTTTTTAGGAAGAAGCTCGGGCAGTCTAATGGATTTCGCCGTGATATTTCACAATTTTCCGGCAGTTATATCTGGAAATGACAGGTTAATCGCTTACACTGTCGCGGGATGTTTTCGGCTACGTGCAGTTGCCCCAGCCGGCAGTGTTTTCATTTCTCGAGTATTCTGACGCGCTCGCACACTGTGAGATCTGCAGACATCAATTATGCTCGGGAGAAAACGCTTAGAGTTTTAGTTCACATTGAAAGAACGTAAACAGCTGCAAAGGAATGAAAATTGGCAAGCAATTTATATAGACAAGCCGGAAAGGTGAGTGTGCAGAGTATTCGCGAGGAACGTGGGTTCATTTCAAACCAATTCGAGTGTATCTTGACCGAACTATTTTTTTTTCTATACAGCCAGAAGCTTGCAAATAGCAAAACAAAGATATGATGTGGGTTGACATACATACCTCGCCGTGTGCTGTAGAACGAACTCGCCGTGGTTAATCAGACGAGCAGTGTATAGTACTTATCTTTCATCTGCAGTTACCCTATCATTTGTAGCAAGTGTTCTGCAGATTTCAAGGAATAATTACGATTCAAGCGAAATCGTCAGTCTGCTAATGGGAATTCGTTTCTGTCGCGCAGCTTCGTGCTGGTGAAGGTGAGAACAATAGGAATACTAAATTCTGAGCCTTATCTAACTTTTGAACAATTTTCCTGTGGTAAACGTCTTACGTCACCACGTCCAAGGTCACAAGTTGAATAAGAAGAATACTCACTGTGGTCTCTCCGCGTCCATGGCGAGCACGAGGCCAATGCGCGGTCGCGGTGACTGCACACACACACACACACACACACACACACACACACACACACACACACACACACACACACACACACGCACACGCACACGCACACGCACACACACACACACACACACACACACACACACACACACACAGGCACGCACACACAAACACACGCACACGTACACATACTCACGCACGCACACGCACACACACACACGCACACACACACACACACACACACACACACGCGCGCGCGCGCGCGCGCGCGCACGCACACACGCACATACACACACACACACACACGCACGCACATATATATTTGTGTGTGTGCGTGTGTGCGTGTGTGTATGTGTACTAATCATACTTTATAGCCTTGCGTCAACAAAGGAAAATTCCACCAGAAACAAGAAATATGGATGTTCGCTCAGGCACTGAACATTATACTTTTCAGTGAAAAAAGCTTCTAATGCTACACGTGCTTTTAGTGTTACGCTTCTTCCGAGAACCTGACTACCAGAAAATCGTTGATCACACCCACATGACATATTCAATGGCAGAAAGCATGGATGCGAAAAAGGAACACGAGACGACTTTCCTGAAGTGATCCATGGGAGTAGTTTACTCTTTTCCACTATCATGCGGGAAAGTGCATTGAAGCAAAAAGAGATATGGTTGAATGACCGGTCAAGGAAGCATGCGCCAAAGATAAAGAGAAAAAGAGGGCGAGTATGCGCATATTGTGGCCCACGTTCCATCATGTGGGTGTGAACCGTGATTTTCTGACACGCAGGTTCTCGGAAGAAGCGTAACACTAAAAGAACGTGTAGCATTAGAAGCTTTCTTCATCGAAAAGGAAATAATTTTCAGTGCGTGAGTGAAACATCGATACCTTAGTTTCCGACAGAATTTTCCTTTCTTGATTCGAGGCTTTAAGGTCTGCTACTTTTTTGTTTTCGGGCATGTTTGGCTTTGATGCTGATCACTGAGCATGCGTGTCCTGTATAAATATGGGTTCAATGCCCTAAATGAACCTTTGGTAGTGTGTGGGTGGCGTTCTTGAGTGTATGCGTGTGTGGGTGTGTGCGTGAACTTCGGAGCGCTGAATTGCGCCTAATTCAATATCACTGCATTACGTTGCAGCCGAATGCGAAAACACTCCCACGCCATGCTTCAGAACAAGCAGGTGATCAACACTATGTATAAACAGACCAGGCAGTAAAAAATACCATGCATTTTGTCCTACACAAAGGATGCACAAGATGGGGCACCTCGTCGCGTTTGCCCTTTGCCTGAGACAAGCTCAACGTATTTCGTAGCTTCCGACGCCAAGCTGCAGTTATTAGCAAGGCACTCGGAACGTGGAGCACATTATCCGCATCGACTGTGTCTGTCCGCCTAAAATATTGTAGTCGCGCTTTGTAGCCTGACATTGAAATGGAAAGAGTGCAAAGTGCAAAACAGCGGGAAATGAAGAATACGAGCCCTGGAGGGGGGTTGCAACTGGTTGTCTTTATTGTGGTAAAGGAGCAACAAATGATACAGGAAAAACAGCAAGATAACAAAAACAGCAAAGAAAGAACATTCAAGGCGGGTAAAAAATGCTTTCCGCATCCTGTAGTGTAAGCTTAGATGCTCGAAGGTGGGGCGAAGGGAAGTAGTCGAGGGCACGGACACAGCTGCTGGATGAAAAATAATGAGGAGAAAACGGTCCGGCCTGCCGCTTCTGGCGGGCTGCAATGGCGGCGAGCGTGACAGCCATAGTTGCATTCTCGGCCACTTGGCTGGGCCGAATAGCGCTAGTTGCGACATGTGTCGAATTATTCGAAATAATGAGTTAAGCAATGTCGGCAAAATGAACAAATTCATTTTTTTCTTTTGCTTGAAGTAGTCTGCCGTGTTCTGGTCTCTTTCGTTGTGGGAGTTAATCGTGTTTTTCTTGCTTTTTCTTTTTCTTTAACTGATGTAGGACATTAGGCAGTACAATAGCGAAAGCTTCGTACGCAACCCACCGCCCCATTCCAAAGGGGACGCTCATAACATCCATCCATACATCCATGCGGGGGACAGGACGCATCGACCGACGGCATTCAAATCTTGTTCCTGACGCATTTTCTACGCCGATTCCAGACAAACAGTCCCGGCTTGTGGCGCCGCGGTGGAGGACACCGTTTTCGATTCACGCGACAGGCCGCACATTTGATACGCCGCAGCATCAATGCGATGACGCCACTCCTTCAAAGTCCTTTAAAAGCGGCAAGTCTCCGAAGTAAAATGCCTCCGTGTTGTATCGAATTTACACAATATGCTGCAGTTGAGTTCTTTCCTATATACACCTGAAGCAACTAGTCCGGCTTTTCTTTCCTATATACACCTGAAGCAACTAGTCCGGTCGCACAGCTCCGACGCCTGTCGTACAGAACACCAAAAGTGCGCCAATTGTCAGGGCTCTCACGATGCAACTTCAAAGAATTGCCCACACGTGAAAAATGAAGCGAAAGTCTTGAGGAAAATGGTCAGGGATGGTTCCTCGCACAGGGAGGCGGCCGCTAAGGTGCGACATCGACGTTCACATCGCCGGAGAGCTAGGAAACCCACTGCTATTGCTAAGGATGCACCGCATCTACTGACAGTCCAGAAACTTCCGCATACATCTAGCAATAGCAGCAATGAGATTCTTCAGCAGAAAGTATCCAATATCATTGCCTCAAGCGAGGAGTGGCTGCCATTGCCACGGCTAGATCCACCAGTGGAGCGACAAGATGTAGCACGCTCGCCGAATCATGCTTCACCTTCAGGCAGCACCCTAGACGACGACAAACAAGTTGTCAGCATGATAAGGGCCCTTATGAACACGCTACGAGTATTACTGACCGCCATACACACTCCGGCGGCTCGAGGCGCACTTCAAATACTGGACGCCCTGAATCCAGTACTGTCCGGTCTTGAGAAGCACCATGGCTGCTCCTCTACACTCGTTCATTAAGGAGGTCAAGGAAGCGTTTCTCTTCCAATGGAATGTCAGAGGCATTAAATCTCGCATCTCGGACTTTCGTCCGTTTGTTTTTAAGTACAAATTTCCAATAATCGTCATTTGTGAACCAAACATTGACAACGCCATCCGCCTATCAGGATATGAAGCTTTCATGTCTGCTACCTGTAGCGAACGCAGCAAAGTCATCGTTTATATCAGATGCGATTTGACGTATGTTTCACACCCAGTCGCACCTGATGACGACAATCAGTACGTATATTTGACGATAAAATGCAAGAACGTCGCACTCACGCTCGTAGGTGCCTACATTTCACCTTCGAGTCGATTTGACAACGCGAGACTAAGTGCAATTTTAGCAGTGACAGCTGGACCATGGATTATTACCGGCGACTTCAATGCGCATCATCCGCTATGGGGAAGCTTAAAGATGGATTGCCGAGGAAGACGCCTACTATCCTTCGCGTCGGACCATGAACTCTGCTGCCTAAATGATGGCAGTCCTACTTTTCTGCGGGGTTTGACATACAGCAGCTGCCTGGACTTGACTTTTGTTTCAAGATGCCTCAGTGCCAGTGTGAAATGGTTCACGGACAACGAAACGCATGGTAGTGACCACGTCCCAACATATATTAAAATTGATGGCATACGCAAGACACAGTCGACCACAGTTCTTCGTCACATTGACTGGCCTCAATACACGCTGCTCATGGAGAAGAATTGCCAAGAGATCCAGGACTGTCTACCTGGCAACATCTACAAGCTAATTAACGCCGCTGCTCAAGAAGCCACAAGAGCTTTTAGGCCTATTCCTAAGTTTTCTCATTTCGAAGCAGAATTGGAGCGGCTTCGAGCAATCCGCCGTCGCGCGGAACGAAGGTACAGGCGCACCAAGTCCATCTACGACCTAAGGGAGGCGAGACGAATACAGAAGAAGATGCAGCGTCGGATCAACTCCCTGCAGTCTCTAAGATGGAAAACCTTCTGCGATTCCCTTGATCCGCATAAACCCCTGTCACATATATGGAGAACGGTACGTGGTCTTCGAACGTCACCGCAACAACGCCACCCCTTCAAATGTCTGGCTCTCTACCAAGGTCGCAGAGAGATCGACGTAGCGGAGGACTTCTGTGTCAAGGTTGCTGGTCTGCCGCCATCGTTCGTTACACGTGATCCCTGTGATGTTCCAATCTCGCGGGATTCACGTATGGACATTCCGTTTTCCATCGAGGAATTGCAGGCGGCGTTGGCAGCGTGCAGACGTTCCTCATCGCCTGGGCCTGACGGGGTGACATACGCAGCTCTCGGACACCTCGGTCAAACAGCCCGGCATGCTCTTCTAGGTGTGTACAATAATTCATGGCGTGAAGGAGTGGTTCCTGCTGCATGGAAGTCCAGCCGCCTTGTGCCTCTGCTCAAACCAGGTAAATCACCCCTAGACGTGGCGTCTTATCGTCCCATTGCTCTGGCCAGTTGTCTCGGAAAGGTGATGGAGAGGATGGTGCTGACGCGGCTAGAGTGGTATCTAGAACACTACCGGTTATACCCTGACGCTATGGCAGGCTTTCGACGCGGACGCTCTTCTATAGACAACGTCATCGACCTTGTCTCGTCTGTCCAGCACGAAAAAAGCCTAAGGAGGCTGTCAGCGGCAATGTTCCTGGATGTTAAAGGCGCTTATGATAACGTCACCCATCGAGCCATCCTAGACGCTCTGGGCAATGTCGGCCTAGGCGGCCTTGTTTTTCGGTGGATACTCAGCTTCTTGAAGGACAGGTCATTCTTCGTGCAAACAGAGGATGGTGCGTCATCACAACACAACACCTGCCGTGTCGTACCACAAGGTGGAGTCTTGAGCCCCACTCTATTTAACCTCGTGCTCATCGACCTGGTTCACGTCCTTCCGCAGTCCGTCCGTGTGTCGATCTATGCAGACGATATATGCATTTGGTCTTCAGGAGCGACGCGTCCCCAGGTGCGGGCCAGACTTCAAAAAGCGGCCACACTAACATCAGGTTATCTTCGAGCGCGAGGCCTGGAGGTGTCCTCCGAGAAGTGCTCTATGGTCGCTTTCACGCGCAAAGCAATGAAACCGTACGTTGTCAAAATTAATGGACATCCGATTGCCTACGAGAAGACGCACCGCTTTCTAGGAGTGATCATAGATCGAGACCTCTCCTGGAGTCCTCATGTCTCGTACCTAAAAAGGAAATTGCTCATGATAACTCACGTGCTCAGATTTCTTGCAGGAAAGTCGTGGGGTGCATCTGTGAGTGCGATGCTCCAACTCTATAATGCACTGTTCCTCGGTTTCCTGCGCTATAGCTTACCTGTACTGGGTGGGACCAATAAAACCAACCTCCGTGCCCTCCAGTCTGTACAAGCTCAAGCTCTGCGAATTTGCCTTGGACTTCCCAGATGTGCATCCACGGCAGCAACAATAGCCATCGCGCACGACCACCCCATCGATACATATCTTCAAGTCGACGCTTTAAGGATGCATATCAGGCACTTCGCGCGACTTCCATCGCATCATCTCGCCTCCCTTCCTGCCACTCGACCTCGTTCAGCGTTTAGCAGGATTATTGCCGCCAACCACGGAACTTTACCATCAAACTTCACGCCTGCAGCACGACCATCTCTACCGCTGTGGTGCCTTCATCCACTCCAGGCTCTTCTTGATATTCCTGGTATCAAAAAGAAAACGGAGATGTCGTCTTTTGCCCTCAAACAAACCGTGCTTTCATTCCTACATGACAAACACAAAGAACGCATCCACGTTTACACGGATGGTTCTGTCTGCTCTAATAGCTCAGCTGGAGCAGTGGTTATTCCTGCAGAGTCTGTCACCCTCAAGTTCAAGACGTCTCACGTAACATCATCGACGGCTGTAGAACTCGCAGCTATCCGTGCTGCTTTAGAGTTTATTTGTCACAAATCGTCACAGTCATGGTCCCTCTTATGTGACTCGAAGGCAGCTCTCCAGTGTCTGATGTCCCCTTTCAACCACGGACCAAATATGCAACTAGTGGCAGACATCCGACTACTCCACCATCAAGCAATCAACAAAGGGCACAACGTCATCTACCAGTGGATACCGGGTCATTGCGGAATTGCGGGCAATCATCATGCGGATGATGCCGCCCGATCGGCCCACGACGGTGCCCGCGTTGTACCACTACCACTGTCACGAACGGACGCAGCCACAAGTCTTCGCTCCCTCGCCCGCGAGCTTACGCAGAATCTGTGGAACACCAATGAGTTCACGAACGAACGTCTCCACAGATTGGATCCATGTCTGCAACTCCGCCTACCACCAGGGTTACCACGAGCGGAAGCAACACTTCTGTGCCGCCTGTGGCTCGGCGTGGCTTTCACGAACTCCTATTCATTCCGCATTGGAATGGCCGACAGCCCTACTTGCGGCACCTGCGACTGCGAGGAGACGATTCAGCACCTCCTTTGTGACTGTCCCAGCTACAAAGTGCCAAGAACAGTGCTCGTAACCGCGCTCGAAAAACTGGACAATCGCCCCTTTACAGAGGAGAAGGCTCTAGGACACTGGTCCAGGCGGGCTTCGACACTCAAGGCCTTAAGGGCTTTGCTGAAGTATCTAAGGACTTGCGAATTGTGCGATCGCCTTTGAGTGTTGTATCGCGTAGTATCGCGGTACCGCGTGAATTTCCTTAATTTTTTTTTTCTCCTCTTCTTCTTCTTTCTCCTTTTATTCCCTTTACCCCTTTCCCCAGCACAGGGTAGCCAGCCGGTACTTACACTGGCTAACCTCCCTGTCTTTCCTCCTCTTTGTCTCTCTCTCTCTAGTCCGGCTTTCAATCCTCACGATAGCAATAACGGCCTGGTTAATTGACGTAGTCCAGTTCAAATAATAATTATTATTTTCCATTTGATGTAACTAAAGACTCAGAGGTAGGCTCGCAACTGCCTATGCCGAAGGAGCGCATGCACCGCGTGCTTCAAAAAGGAGGATATAGGAAAGTCACACCGAGGTAATAAAAACATGGCAGCAGTATAATTACTTTTTCAATGAACGCGCCACCCAAGGGATCAGGATTTGCTATCCAGTATTGGAACAAAGGAACTCGTCCAGAAGCTAAAAATGCACTTCAGCCCACGAGCACAATTCTGCCGGAAGTGTCTTTAAAACAAGAGGACTAAGAAAAGCAGGGCCTTGCGTAGAGAGAGATTACCGAAGGAGATTAGCCAAACCCTTGCATGCGTTCTGCCTCCGCATCGGTTAATCCTAGGCCTTGGGTCCGGCCTTTGGCGAGCGGCCCGATTGTATTTTATGGCTAAAGTGTAGAGCTAGTGGAAACTCCCATCAACTATGGGCCGACTCTGCACCGATATATCCCAGATGTGCCTAATGGCACAGCAGTAGATCTCGTTGATGTAGCCACAACTATTTCCATGGTGTACCGCTGAGTACGTGTCTTCACGTTCACGGCTTAGCGTGCAAGTTTATTTAACAGCGTTTTCGCTATTCAGCACCTCCGTCATTTCCATTTCTTTATAGACTTGCAATTATTTTTAAAATATTTTTTCATTTCTCTAAGCCACTGCCTGTTAATAATGTATTCTATAAATAACGGTAGTGCGGCTTCTAGAATTGATACAAAGAAAACAAAACAGGCTGATTAAGAACACGCGCAAGGAATTTATCATTGCGCAGTGCTATAATACAGCTTTCGAGCTTTGTGATGTTTCTGGTACGGAACACATTGCGCTTTAAAACTTTTCATGAGACGTATAGCCGAAGAGCACAAGGAAGTAACTTTGTAGAAAGCCGAAAGTGCTTTACGTCGACACGGGTGTTCCTCGTAACCCAGAATGCTGAGCAGAGTTCTAAAAGCCTCTAGATTGCTATTATTTCGTCTTTTTCTTTTTTTTCTTTTTTTCTTTCTCTTTTACTTTTGTGTTCTTTTATCTTTTCTTTTTTATTTGCAGAGCCCGTTTTGCGCTTAGCGCTTTGAAAGCTCAGTCGACTCCTGTCAATTTTACCCTTGCAGGGCCGCAAGATTTTTGTCGAATTATTCAAAACATTCAATTAAGTAATAGTGGCCAAATGACCAAACTCTTTTTTTTTTGCTCGGAGCTGCCTGCCGTGTTCGACACAGTACTTGATTACGCTATCATAATAATTATACACACCTTCACCAGTCAATGGCCTACACACCTCAATACTGCCGTAGGCGCTACCCGAATCCTCCAAGAGGCGTCGCCTTGAGCACAGCACAAGTCATTATCACTGCGAGTCAGGTTGCTGCCATCCCCTTCGCCACCTGAAGAAGTATCTCCCCCTTCTACTCTGTTTCTCTTTTTATCCCTCTTAACCCTTCCCCCTGCGCAGGGTAGCCAACCGGAACTACCTCTGGTTAACCTCCCTGCCTTTCTCTGCATTATTTTCTCTCTCTCTCAGTAGCACCGTCGAAAGACTGTCCTGTGTTTTCTGCGCTTTAGTAACCATGGTATGCAAGAGGAGGCAGCAGTAGGGCTTGAATTAACAGCCCTTCGACGAGATCGCATTTTTAGTCCAACAGCACTGTATGGTTATTATCCGGGGCTTTTCAGTGCGTTAGAATTAAGGTCGGTGTATACCACAGGTCTTAAAATAGGAGTGCACTGTATTCGCTTCAGATTTCAGTTCCATTTACAATACACGAGCGTACGATGAACCGAACTTGACGTGGGTGTGCCTAAGTGCGCTCCCGAGCGCCACGACGTATCCATCGTCCCGATGATTATTGCGAGCTACAATCGCCTGTCTGTAGCTCCATTGTTCTCAATTTTGACATTGCGTTTTTCATGTCCGCAGTAAAGCACCGGTCGAGCTGCTGCTTTGTGATGTTGTGTGGATGTTGAGCAACAATGTGCAGCAGCGGAGCGTGAATATACTCATTTAGCAGTGTCCGTTGGAGAATTGTCGACCGCTTTAGAGCAGCAGGAAGCTACAAACGCAACAAACACATGTTTCTCAGAAATACGCCTCCAGGGACAGACATAAATTCGTCCTTGACCGAAGATCGAACTGAGGCAAGCGTCTATCTTGCGTGTTCGCACTGCCATCCCAGTTAATTAGGAGGATAGCGGACCACAGGGTGAGGCCGAATAGTACAGCAAATGGAAGCGCGGGGACACTGTAATTGGCAAATTAACTCTGCGGAAATCGACAAATTGGAGGAAGTTTACAAAAGGGAAACAGTGTCATCTAGTAGCGCGATTCTATCAAGAAAACTCAGACTGGTTTCTAGGAAAGAAAGCTTTCACATATGATAAACACTTCCTCATGGTCAGTGGAATAAGACTCAAAACTTCATCGCGTGTGAGAAGTCCAAGTTTACCTTAGAGCTACACTTTAACTTTAAATATTTGCAGATTACATTGGGCACACAACAAATAAAAAAGAACAAACAGGCAAAACTTTCCTTCAGGAGTTATGTTAAAGTCAACACATCTGCAGAGCACTGCATTGAATGGTACCGTGGACAATGTGGAGCGCCAGTTTTCTTTTTGGTGTTCGCGCGTCGCGTTTTCATCATAATCTACAATGAACCGCCATTCGTGCGAAGTATTCGTTAAGTTAGTTAGCCCAAACGTGCTTGAGCGTGATTAGCTTGCCTTTTCAGTTTTCTTAGACCGAGGAAACGATGAATAGTTTTCGGAGTTGACCCTTGGCGCAGGAAGAAATGAAAGAAAGACATAGGAGAAAAAAAAGCCGGGCAGCCCCTCAGCAGAGATTCATTGAAGCACAGCTTTTTGGCACCTTAACTTTCTGCATGAGTAGGATCTTGACGAGAGCTATAGTTGGTTCATATTTAGAACTGAGGTTAAACAGCGCGAATAAAACAAGGACACAAGGAAACAAATACCACAGACAAGCGCTGTCTGTGGTGTTTGTTTCCTTGTGTCCTTGTTTTATTCGCGCTGTTTAACTACAGTTCTAACTTTCTGCGCACGTGCTACCATTTTGCATACGGACTTCCACTATGCGCACGGTTGCCTCCTCAATCGCTTTTGGGAACTGCATGCTGGCGTTCTTCACCGTACGTGTGCCTATTTAAAAAGGTGAAAACTCTTCGCCAGTCGCCCCCAACTCTCTCTTCACGTCGCATTTGCTCAGTTATACGAATTGCACCAAGAGGAGTCGAGGAACCTGCTCTGTCTTGAAGTTGCTCTTTAATTGCACTGAAACGATGAAGTATGATGACATCAATAAAAGTACGCTGCTGCTTGCAGTCAATGAATTTATCTCTGTGCGAAGGCGCCAGGAACATCAATGCTTGAAATAAGAAGCGTAGCAGAACCTAGGCATAGTAATGAGTCATGGTGATATTATACGTTAATTATAACAAACGTACATGATCTTATTAGATGTGGTAGTTAGTCTGCCTATGGTATGATACCTCGGCTATGTCGCAAGGCGTAACTTGCCTCACCGAACCTTGCCTGTAAGTTTTTCTCAACGTTACCTATGCGGGATTAATGAAGTAAAAAGGAGAGCGGAGGCGCTACTCTGGGATCCAAAAATCAAATATTGAAATCTACATTTCGTACTTCGTTCTATAGCATTTCAGACTTATACTCATGTATCCGTATTCCTTAGAGCTTTTAAATTTGTTTTATTTTTTTTTCTTTGTGATGCACCTTTTATTGCGAATGCTATCGAAGCACCCGGTACGTGCGGACTAAGTACATTTAGAAGGCGAGACGTGAATAAAATATCCTGTAGTAATAAAATATGAGCAAGTAGCGCTAAAAAGGACTGCCATGGGGAATGGTTAACGCGCAGACCGAAGAATTAAGATTAAAACAATGTTTAAGTATTCACTACAAGTAGAAAAGGCACATTATAACAATGTAGACACCTCTGGAGACTACACAGCGAGAAAAGGTTGCGAAAGACGTTATGCCGCAAAAGCGCAACTCGGTCCGCAGCGAGCGGAAAGTCGTTATTTTCGCTGAAATATACCAGTAAAATCAATAATGTCAGGAACCCACGAACGACGTTCTTTCTCCCTTAAGCACGAAATTCGCCACTTTATTAAAAGCCTGTCTTGGTCGAGTATTTTACCATCCTAAAAACGGCATTACAGCGTCAGTCAATTGTGATTACCATGAATTGTGATAACCGTTTTTTAACGCAGTAACATTATAGAATAATTGTCGAGTGCTCGGCGTTTTGGGTCACCATCAGAAACAGCTGGGAAAGAGAAAGATAGAGGTACATGGAGGCGTGTAAGCCCTTGGAGGGCCCCTGGAGGGGAGGGGGGGGGAGGTGCGGCGGGAAGGGCGAGGAGAAAGCAAGCGCAGGCGATACTTAGGCGTCAGTTCAGAGCGCACAATTATTCTGCTAAATTGCTGGGCGGTGCTGGTCACCTCGCCGAATGTATCACCCTCACTAGCAGGTAGTCGTTTGCGAGGAGGAGGTGGCCTCCGCTGCTGTGGAGCGTCGGCGTTGCTTGTCAAAGTGGCATGGTATGCAGTGTTCTTTCATTCTTACTTTGAACTCTTTGCTTTTTAAAAAATGCCCATAAGGTTTGCTCGAAGCACATCAATACAGAATCATTATGTAACCGGGCAGACACATTTGCCAGAAACAACAAAGCAATCAGCTTACTAATAAACTTAATACATTAACTTCTCAGGCACAAACTTTGAGACATATTCATATTACAAGGTTGCATTAACATCATCATAAAAGTTTAATTTCGTCCTTCCACTTCTCAAAACGGCCATGTAAGCTGAAATAATTATCCTAAAATTGCTTGTTCATGTGACCTAACTAATCACGCAGCACTAGGAAGTGCGGATCACAGAGAAACCCTCATGTGACCTAGCAGGGTAGCATAAACACAAGCGGCAGTCGCACTTCCCTCTACCCGCGTTCTTATTTCGATGTATTTATTTAATTATTTATTCAAAAAAACCTCACATGCTCCACCAGGAATATTGTGTGAGGGGGCGCTGAAACAATATATATGTTCATGAGTGCAAGCATTACAAGGAATCGAAAGAGATAACCAGTGTATGAGACGTATACTAAGGTAAATAAAACGAGGTGACGCGACATAATAGATAGCGCAACGCAATATACACTATCGGAATGAATGGCAACATACACAATGTAAGGGTGCATCATTTAACAGCGTCAAATTTTACTGAAGTAATGTAAGGGCACATCTCTTGACATTTTCAACTACAGAAGTTAGCGATTGGCAAGTAAAACCCTTGCTTGGGTTAGTTGGTTCATGCTTAAATTTAAAGGCCAAGGCGCAATAGACCAGGACATGAAGAAGAACACAAACGACAGAACGTTGTGTTCGTCGTTTGCGTTTTTCTGTCCTGGTCTATTGCGCCTTGCTCTTGACATTTAAAGCGATTGGCGCTGGGGCGCGCAATGCTCCCGATTGCATGCCTAGCCTCTTAGGCCGCAGAGGCGAAACGGAACGCTTTATCGCGCCCTGTAGCCCAGCATGCATCATTTTATGCCGCCATGCCACGTCAAAGGAAGGTTGCACCAGGAGCGGCTTTTCACAGTGGTGCGTGGCGTAATCGGGAAAATTCTGCAAGTTGAGCCCAATTATTTGGCTTACATGGCCATTCTGAAACGTTGAAACACGATACTAAACTTTTATGACGATTTACTTCAACCTTAAGATATGAACATGGGCCTTAATGTTTGTAATAAAAATGTAATTATCATAATTACCATGATAAGTAAACTTATTGCTACGTTTTTTCTATCAAATTATATTTGCCTGCTGCAACACAATTACCCAGTGACGTGATTCCAGTAACGTTTGCAGGTATAAAAAAAAATAGTGGCTGAAGTATAAAAAAATAACTACGCTTTTTTCTGCCGGTACGCCCGAACAGCATGCCCCTCACCTGGATCCCGCTCGGTCATTTAAGATAGGCCGTTTCGAAAAGGTGACGACTCAGGAAGGCGAAGCTTCTTGCCGTACTGACAGGAACTGAGATGGAGTGGCGTACGCGAGACCTTGTAGCAGCGCGAATCGAAACATGAAGCCTCAGGGTGCACGACAAGTCAACAAAGTCAAAGCGCAAATCATGATTCTGCAGAGCTTTCGTGCGCAACAAATTAACGAGGTGGTCGGTTTTCGGAGGATGACTTCGATCACGCTTGCGCTGTCTGCAATATACTTTGGTTCTGATAAAATTTAGAGTTGCTCAATAACATTAAATAAATTACAACTCGCTGGAAAACAATTCGAATAATATGGATTTGGGACTTATAGCCTAAACTCGTGCTCTGCTGAAAGAAATCTTGGTGGGATTCTCGAAGATATGTTTCAACATGTACTTCATGGAAAATTTGAGACTTGAAGAAAGCCTTTGATTGCCTAGTGGGAGATCATCAACTGATATCCTAAAGCATGGCCGTATCACATTTATTCGAGGTGATAAAATCAGGTTACCGTAGATTATTGAAATGGAGCTCCATTTGCCTTTTTTTCCTGGTTTCGCGTGACTACCTCGCTACTGGGTGCTGTGTGTCTTTAGGTTTGTCACTATCTGGGCGGATGTATCTGTGGTTATATAAGCGAAGATTATATTAATCTACCAGGAAAGTGGCTCATACAACCCTTATATGCCGACCGAGTATGCCAACAAAAAATTGTATATTGCATTATCTTTCTATATAAAACCTTAACGTATGATGTCGACCTACAGGCATCTCTAAAGCACATCGATCTGTTAATGGGATGTTGAATTATATTTAATTGATCTGTCGATTTACTTTATTACCATTTTTAAAATTTAGCCACTCATTAACTGTCCCTGGGTGTATACCTATTCTTGGCCAATGCTCCAGAACGAGCACCTTCTGCTATGATTTCTGCATAAAGCCAGAACATTTCATCTCAGCTCGCAGATATCTATAAAGCGCACCGATTAGTTAATATAATCACGTATTATATTTCAGAAATTCTGTGATTCACTTTTTTTTTTATTTAGCCATTTGGTAGGTACCTGTGGGGTGTGGCCTTTATTGGTCAATCCTCTCGACTTAGTACGTCCCACTGTGACACAAGAGGCACAGAATTCCTGTATGTTGCTTGGTATTAGTCGCACTTTCATGTGCCTACACCGTTCTTCACTACTCTTCCCTCAATAAGTATCCTACATTGTCTTAGCCCTTGTGACATTGCTGTGTATAGGACACACACTGTGCATCTGTCTGACTTAGAGTTTAGAATGTGGCATAGCTTGTGAAATATACAGTGTATAAACATAAGATGACAATAATGTTCTGTCATTTGGGGAGAATAAACACAAACATTTCACGAAATTATTCGTCGCACAGAATGAAAGTAGTAAAAATTGTATGCATTGCCATTCGCTGTTAAGCATTTAAATAAGCGCTTTCTTTCACTTAGCTTCCTTTCACGTAGATTTCAGTATGTGCGTTGGACGCGCATATTTTTTCCACCCTGCATTCCATTTTAACGTGATAACTTTAAAGACCCTATGTCGCAGAAAATCCGGCGTCGGCGTCCGCTGACGCCGTCGAGCGTCTTGCGAGCGAAAAATCATTTCGAACCACACATACCGAAACACGCAGACACTTCGTGCAGCGTGAAAGCGTTACTGAACTAATTGCATTTCTCAAAGTAAACTGCGTCAGCGAAATCGTAACGTACGACCTACACACAACGTACAGACATGATAGCGTTGGACAGTAATTTGAATATACGAGAAAACATAGTTCTTTTATGCGGCAACTAAAACAGAAACCCCTTTTCCAGCGTTTCTACCATTCATGAAGCGGCGCGCCCGGTTCATTGCAACATCATCCAGATGGCGCTCGCGCCCACGAATCCACGGCCCACGCAAGAGGCCACGTTTCTACGAGGAAGCTCGCCTTCGTGCATTGCGTCCGTCTCCAGCGTTTCCCGCTGAACATTACGGTTACATAAACTCCAGTTGCGGGGAAGCTCGAGAAAGACAGTCAGACATCTTTGAATGCTACCGCTTTCCACTTTTAAAGGAGAAGCTTAAGCGTCCTGCAAATTTTCTTCGCATCTGCGTTATTTACCTTCGAGCAAGTCATGAGGCCCCGAAGGCTTGTAGAATTATAGCCTCCAGAGAAATGAAGTGTACTATGTTCATCATCCCAACAACGCCGTCCAATAAAAACAACATGTGGTAATCACATTAGGGAAAGCTCAACCTTTGCAAGGACTAAAGCACGGCTGAAACTGGATATATATATATATATATATATATATATATATATATATATATATATATATATATATATATATATATATATATATATATATATATATATATATATATATATATATATATATATGTCACGTAGGCGGAACTGCGCAGACTGTTCCAACAGCTCGGAGGAGCTTCGCAATTGAGCCCCTCTTGTGCACACTTGGGAGAATACGTGCTTCGCGAAAAGCAAACTTTGCATTTGAACTCGTGGCAAGAGCTTCAATATCCGTGAAGCTGGTCAACCCGCCCAGTCGTTACTCTCCTAATGAACCCGGCCATAAATAAAATATTTCTGCTTAAAGGAGGGCTTCTTTGATATTTTGTTAGATCAAGAGCGTGCGCACCGACCATATCACCTATGCATCGTCAAGATGTCGTGGCCATCGACATTTCGCGCTCACAAAGCACTGCCGAAAAGTACGAAGATTTTAGAGACTCTGCAGGGCGGGATGAAGTGCATTGGGCCAGATGATAGGCTTTGAATTCCAAGCCTGTCATACCACACGAGAGTGTTAGCTATGATGCTAAGTACGATTGCGATTATAGCACTTGCAGTGGCCGGTGGATGTACGGAAAGCTATGCATTATCCTAAATTTCGAGTAACCTTCCACTGATATCGTGGTGCCCTAATACACTTCTGTATATGACGCTAAAAACCATTGAGCATGTTGTATAGTAAGAAAATTGGCACGGGATAAATCCTACTAGAGCAAAGGAGTTAAATATTTTTTAGCGAAATGTTAAAACGGTCAAGACATTAGATAGCGCGGCAGATTGGTTGCACTTTGAAAGTACCCTGTATTGAAATCAATAAAGAATAATGATCCACACGGAAGCATATGTTGCAAAGAACACAACCTAGCACTTAAAACAATCCTCAACCACTCTCTTTTTTCTTGCAGCTCACGAAACAAGAAACTGATAAGATACAAGTTCAGAACAAGTCCTAAGAAATTTGGTTTTCGGAGTTCTTCAACGTATAGCTAAACTATCGCTAGTATACAGGCGCGTATTTTCTTTTGTACGCCAGTCATTTTCGTTCGATGGCTTTCGCAGGTGTTGCGACACTTGTCTGTAACCTTAATGGGCGAGAGTTCGTAGTTGGAGGACTTCTGATGTGCCACGAAATTAGGCACGGCTTTGTTAAAATCGATACCTTTCTAAACTCTGTCCTCGATGTATCGACAACTTCGAACAACGCCAGTGGCAATCGAAGTCTTCGATGCACTGGGCACTAGGCCGATGAGGCACGTCGGTTGTCGCCCATTTCTTCAGCCTTCCGCAAGAGTGCCACTGTGGGAATTCAGGCGGCAGCCTAGGCGAAACTCTGCCACAGCCATTTTTTTCTTTCATGTAAACTACGCGCTTTTTATAGTCTCAATAGTTTCCAAGGTTCGATAAAAGTCACTAACGCCAAAGAGTAAGTGTCAGTTAGATCAGAGGGAAGTCTATGCAGAAACCGGCTTGCACTTCGCGAAGCATAAATGTTGGTGGTTCCCTTTTCATGTGCGCTTGCGCTAGTCTTTCGATGGTATTTGTGCTTTTCAACTACGCTGGTGCCACCACGCGGATTTTCTCCCAAGCCGTTAGGTGGTGATGGGTTCATGTCTAAAGAGATTTCCCTAGCATATTTCAGCGCTTTTGTAACGTCGATAGATGATCAGTTAACGAAAACTGCGTTCCAGTGAATCAATGGTACATATTTTGCTGGAAATAAAAGCCCCCGACCATATTTTCAAGGATGAAGACGGGATAATTGTGCTCAGAGATTTGAGGGAGATAAAGCGGGGGATTTGAAATGATCTAAACTACGAAATTGGTGGGCAACGAGTACTTCGAGAAAAGAGACTTGTTTTGGAGCTACTATGTTTAATGTTATTTTATGTGGCGCCACATTCAGTGTCCCTATTCCACATTTTTTAAAGTTAATTGTGAAATAGCGTTTTCACGACGCGTTGGAGACCATGCAAATGTGGATGATGGAAAACGCTGTCCCTTCTCAAAAAAAAAGAAAGACAGAAAAGAAGCAATACTACGTAGCCTGGAGTGTTTACTAAGAAAACGCAACACCAAAGCGTTACGATTTCCATAATTCCCTCCGTAGCATGTGAAAACGCTACTATTAGGCACGTGAACAGTGCAGACAGCGCTTGCTCGCACAGTATATTGCTTGGCTTATGTATTGCATTAAGTTCTTGTAAGCTATTTCCTAGTAGTTGGAGACTCTTAACAACCATTGCACACATAACCTTTAAATAGCAACGTGATTGCTAGAAACTTGTTAATTGCGTGCTAGCTTCGGTCACCCCGAAACCGGGCCGCGTTCAATGCTCCAATAACTGTTGAGTACCCACTCTCCCACACAAGACAAGAAAAGAGACCGTGATAAATACTGCACTGACGATTGCGGTGCCGATTGCGTTGCCTTCTTCAACCTGCATGTATGGTACCCAAGCGAAGAGACTCAACCCGGACTAAGGCGCACACGGTCCTTTTAAATCCACGACATGCAACATATAACTGGCATACCTGCGCACTATAAGAAAGGTGCCGGGAAAAACTAGAGTAACTGGACAATTTATAGTCCTATTGCAAAGGGCGCTTTAATTCTTGCTTCTTGAAAAGGTGTAGCTTCAGGGGTTTAGCCCCTGCGTTAGGCTTTATGAGGTATCATTATTATTCATCACCATCATCATCATCATCATCATCATCATTATGATGAACAACAACAACAACAATTATCAATCAATCATATTTATATAACGTGCCCAGTAATAACCCTAAGGTCTGAGTGCTCAAGAATGAAAAAATAAATAATAATAATAATAATAATAATAATAATAATAATAATAATAATAATAATAATAATAATAATAATAATAATAATAATAATAATAATCAGTCAAACAATCAATCAATCTGAGGTGTTTATTCAGTGCCCAGGAACACAGCCTCGAGGGTCTCGGTGCCGGCGCACTCTGCAAGCCGATCCACCGGAAAAATAGGGCACGCCCACACACATGTGTGGGCTGAATCGCTAGCCCTTCGTATTCACACACGATCTTTTGCCATCACATTGCTCGCTATTTATAGGCCGCCAAATCAAAGTGTTAGAAAGTTTGTGGACGAATTGCATCTAATTGCTTTTCCATCTGGTCACGTGTGTATGATAGGTGATGTTAACATTGACGTGCTGAAGAAAGAACGACACATTGTAGCTGATTACTTGAACACGCTTGCTGACGTTGGAATAGATTCTATTATCAACCTTCCCACACGTGTCGAAATTTTGGGTACATCGCTTGTTTCTTCATGCATAGATCACGTCAACGTTCGCACTGAGAACGACCAGGTACTTCCGTTTATTATTGAGCAAAAGCTATCCGATCACTTCTATGTTGGGTGTAGCTTTCTATCGTCTCAGCATGCTGCGGCTAACAACCCAGTATCACAGATAGAGGTTATTGATAAAAGGAAGCTGGACTCGTTGTTGCAAGGCTACGACTGGAAATCTTTCCTAGCAGAAGTTCCTGCCAGTCACCTGTATAAATCTTTTATTGCCGTTTATACGCAGGCAGTGCACTCTTGCAAAAACGTAGTCGTCTTAAAGCAACGAAAGCCGAAATGCCCGTGGATAAATGGAAATGCTCTAACCGCGTTAGCTGAAAAAGAACTAGCCTGGGCGCGTTGTCGGCGCTCACCTAATAATCAGTATCTTCGTGAAGCTTATAAGATGGCTCGCAATAAAGTCACTGCTGTGCTTAGAGGTGCCAGGCGACAGCACTTCCAAGGTAAATTTTCTGAATTTAGAAAAAACCCGTCCAAGACTTGGTCCGTGGTTAACGAATTAAGGGGTCGTCCCCGGAGAGGCCCATACCAAACTATTGCGAAGAATTTCGGTCCACCATCTATAACGTTAGCAGACCAATTTAATTCCTTTTTCTCGTCTACTGCAGCAAGCTTGTCCGGTAATACGGCTAGTTATTGTATGCCGCAATCGGTAGTTGACTCTGCATTTCTACCTGAGTGTACCGAGGATGATATTCGCTACATCTTATTTAACTTAAAACAGCACAAGTCGGTTGGATTAGATGGTGTATCTGTGGACGTCCTTCGCAGAAATTTTGAGGCCCTAAAGAATGTTCTTTTAGCAATTATAAATAACATTATAACCACGAAAGAAATACCGCCTGGCCTCAAGGAAGCGCTTGTAGTTCCTCTCTTCAAAAGCGGACAGGTCAATGTTGTCACAAACTACAGGCCAATTTCGATACTTTCGTGCATTGCTCTTATACTTGAAAAGCATATTTTTCACGTAATGCAGAGCTTCATTGACGCGCACAACATAATGTCGCCTAATCAGTACGGATTTACTTGTGGGCGTGGTACTAGATTAGCATTAGATGAATTAACCGATTTCCTTAATGGTACTCTTGAAATTAGTGCATTCGCTTGTGCATTATTTCTGGACGTATCAAAAGCTTTTGACTCCGTCAACCATGAAATTTTACTTTGTAAACTTCATAGCTATGGCTTCCGAGGGCCTTTTCTAACTTTCCTTAAGAATTATTTGCACGGTCGAATTCAAGTAGTAGTTCTCGGAAATATTAAAAGCAAACCTAGACAGTTGAGCGCTGGAGTTCCCCAAGGGTCGATTTTAGCTCCCCTTTTATTCAACTTGTACGTTAATGATCTCAGTCAAGCAATTTTTCGCTGTCGGGTGTTTCAATACGCAGATGACACGCTTTTAGTATCTCGTCACACTAATTACCATCAAGCCGTTGCGGAATTACAAACTGACACTACAAATGTTATCACTTGGTACCGTAAAAACTTAATTTCTATTAACCAGAATAAAACTAAATTAGTATGTTTTCACGATCCACTGAAATCTATTCCTGTCATCACTCCACTGTTTCTTCATTCTCCTCTGTGTAACAATTGCTCTTGCTCTCCTATTCCATACCTCTCAAGTGTCAATTATCTCGGTGTTCATTTCGATTCTAACATGTCCTGGAACACTCACTTGGCTAACGTTTGTGAAAGGCTGCGCAAAATAGCCTGCCTACTGCATTCTATTAAAGCACTATGCCCAATTTACGTAAGGAAAACAATAGCACATGCATTAGCGTACAGTGTGCTAAGATATGGAATCTGTTCTTTTTATTTCTGTTCAGTGTTTTGGCGCAATAAAGTTGATTCTTTACTAAAATCCATAATTCGGGCGGTGATGTATGGTGTGCACATTACTAACAATTCCAGTCTTTTTTCATGCTCGCACATGCCCTCGTTCAGGCTGTTATTCAAAGAAACGGTAATCCTTTTGTATATATGGAACAATGAGTTCTGCCTCCCGTATGTCCCCGCCAGAGCATTACGTACACGTGACCGCTTTACCTTACCAAGAGTAAGGACAAGATATGGCAAACGTGTCCGTGCCTTCTATGTACCTGATGTATTAAATGACCTGCCAGAAAAAGTTTTATCTTCCAGCACACGGAAAGAAGTTAAATCTTATATTTTTGATTTGTATGTGTAATTTGGTTTCTTTTCTTCCTTTCTTTCTTTCTTTCTTTCTTTAGTTTTATTTTTGAGTTTTGTACATAACTGATTTACTGTGCCGCTCCCTGGCTTGCTCCATTCTGCCGAGCGCTGCCCCACAAGCCCATTGTTGGCTTGGGCAGGCTCGTATTTGTATGTAATTTTCGAAATAAATAAATCATTTATATATATATACGCGCGCGAGCACACATGAAGAACTTTATTATTATTATTATTATTATTATTATTATTATTATTATTATTATTATTATTATTATTATTATTATTATTATTATTATTATTATTATTATTATTATTATTATTATTCAGGAGAAGATGAAGAAACGCTCCTTCTCCTTCGAGGACGCACCTCTCTTTATGAATACCACAGATCGTGCCATAAGCTGCCCAGCTGCTTCTCGGGACGCGTGCGTTTCCTTGACCCCTCAATCAACCCTGTGCCCGCCGTATTGAACTTCCGTAGTGACCTACAGGGCGATGGCGAGTGCGAATAGGAACAAAATATTATAGCGCGTAGTCAACCACAAACTTTTTTCGTTTTCTTTTTTCATCAACACGCAGCTGTTCGCTCGTTCCATGCCGTTCGATTGCTCCGAGGCGCCCTTGCGCCTTCTGTTAGAGTGCTCGGGCTTATGCCGCATTAGTTTGGTCTTACAGTCCGCTTCCAGGCATACGCTTGCTGTACTTAGTAAACACGGCTTTGGAAAATAGGGCAACGTGCGAATAAGCGCTGAGGGACCAATCGTTTTCGGGGCCACGTGGCTGCCCTAATCCACCAAAGTAAAGCAAAACAACATAGGCGGGAGATGGCGAAGCAGGCTTGTTAGATAAATATTATTGCTCAGACGAATCTTTTGCCACGTTAGAACAGATGTGGAGAACGTCTCAAGGACATTAATAATAGATGAAAAGGAATATTTTGGACCACGTTTACTGCTTTTGGAATGCGTGTATTCATGAAAGAAGCGTTGAAGATACGTGAGCCGTAAAAAATAACATCTGAAGCAGAAAAGCACATTTTCCTCCCGCAGTGCGACAGGCTTCGATTCGAAACCCAAATATTAGGTGTTCAGAATAGTTAGCGGCCGGTGGCGTATCAAAAGAACCTAAGTTCACAGGTATTAAGCACAAGCTTGGAGCACGCTGCTGTTAGATTAACTGCAATAGTTCGACTTGAGAGTACCGCACACAGAGAGGCAATATTGAAGTGCTGCATACAGCATTCAAATCATCCCTCCTATCTGAACTTAAATTGCGAGGTGTCTATAGCAACGTTGTTATTTCTCTATGTCAGCAAACTCTTTTCCCTTCGAAAAAATAACAAGTGCACATCTCCGTGGCACTGCAACACTACCTAATGTGAGGCCATACGCTCACGTCCGCGGTTACACAGTAAAATTTTGTAATCTCTGAGGGTGCTGAATTAGAGTTTTTCTTGTTCGCACCCTCCATTGCATTTATTTGACGTCAACGTCTGCCGATAATACCTCATAATATGTAAGGGTGTGAGTGAAAACATCACTACAATATAAGAACATTAGCACCCTGAATGTTCTGAGTTCGTGTTTTAACATCTGCGCACTCGTGTTTCGCGCTTTTTAAGCACTTCACCTGCAGGGTGTTTATGAGCAACCTACAATGGGGGTATTCCTACATATATTAACGTCCTCGCTTATGCTGAAATTGGCCTTGTAGCTATACAAGGGGGCTACAGGGAGATTAGGGACAGGTTTGGAACGAACGGATGGAACGAATTTTCTGGGATGAAAGACGCGATCTTAATGCAACATTTCCTATGAAATAATGCAGTTTGATGACAGAACACACTTCTTTCAAAATAATTTCGTTCGTGTAATACATGACACAGAAAAAGGATCGTTTTGCATGTGAGTTCATGAATTTATAGGTGTTTTTTTTTAAATAAATAGCATTACTAAACTTTTCAGTCAGCTTTACTAGTCCGACATAATGAGAAATCATGAGTCTTCAATATAATTATCTGGCATCAACGTGTCGTGTCTCTGCAATCACTCACACAGAATCCATGTTGTGTTTCTAGCCACTCACGTCCAACTCTAGTATTATCATAGTTTTTGATGTGCCTGAACACCACAGATGTAGCAAGAAAACATCATCCAATGTCTCGAATAAATAAGGTGTACGGATATCCACATCCTGAGCGTTGCAATGTGTCAGCTGTATGACGCAGTGGCTGGTGCCTGGCTTCCACGTGAAGTTCTAGGGTACGATTCTACCTCCATGGTTTTCTTCGGCAATCTGTCTACGGATCAATCATTTTTTGTTTGATTGAGTACGTGTAGTACTGTTTAGTAAAAGCGCGGAAAGTAATCTGTGAAAATGAGAACATCAGTTTCAATATACCTATACTACTTGCAGTTACCATGTTCAGTCAGTTTACGACGGTCTCCTATGGAGACGCTCTTCCAGCTTACGCTGTGACTGTGCTGCGTGTGTCACGCAGGCCTGTGAATCTTTTAAAGGGTGCTTCCGCAACAACCATTTTTTAGGGTGTTTGCATGCCACCATATGGGATGGGCACGGGAGAAAACAAAAGCACCCTTGAAGATGTCATAATTTATACAATTTTTTTTTTCACGGGTGTGTTTGATAACGATCACCTGGCCACCGGTTCTGTCAACGCCTCTGTCCTAAATGTATGGCACGCCAGCGGCTGTTCATGACGCCGCTTTGTCTTGCGGTATCAAGTTGCGGCGATGCCTTCCTGATTAAGTCAACCTCTTTTCAACGAACGGGGACAGAGAGGGAGACGAAGACGCAAGGCTAGGGAGGTTATCTAAGGACTTGCCCGGTTCATAACGCTACACTTGGAAAGGAGAAAAGGGGTGAGAACAGGACTTCGGAGAAGAACTGTTATGTCTATCCTAAGGTAGATCTGCCGTCTGGAAAGAGGGGAAGCTTCCTTTCTATCGCTTTCTACGTCCCTGCGGCCTGCCCCTCTCATATGTACATTATGTTATGCTAACCTCCGAATTTAAAATCCCCCGCCCGCGACTGCACATTATAATTTGTAATTTAACAGTTGAAACGGATATCCCTCCTCCTCCCAAGGAATCGGTAGCTCTCGTTTTCTATTCTGTTCTTCGAGGATTTGTCGTACGTATAACTCAGAACTGACACAGACTTACAGACCAAAGATGCGATGTCCGCGGTAACGTTATCGATTCATTCAGGAATATTACAATAAAGAAATAATTGCTCGACTATAATGTGCTTTTAAGCCCCAAAGATACTGTACACAGCGAACGGATGTGTGCATCAGGTGTCCCCCGTAGCTAAAAACTCGTTGTTTATACCAAATCCACAGTGTTATCTCTAAGCGTCGAAGGGATGAAGGAAGGCGACTCGACCACGAGGTTTCTCAGAACACCTTGGACTTCATGTGCAACTTCCTATAGCAGTCCACAATTTGCAGTTGTTAGACACTGTAGTATTAACGAGCCATCTGTTTGGGCTTTTTAATAAGCCACGAGAGCGGGTATAACAAAAAAAAGAAAAGAAAAGAACGAAATCACCATAGTCAGTGTACCTTCCATTTTTATTTTATTTTTGTCTGGCTTGCGCAATGTCCAACAGGCTTTTCACTGGTCTTCTCCCGTTAATTGCCTTTGGAAGGGCTTTCCGTTTTTTATGGTAAAACAGCTCGAAGTCGTCTTTCTTCTTAATTTTCGGGCCGCAAAACTGTCAGTAAAAAGCATGCTTGTTGCCTGAGAAAATTTTGTTCTCTTATACACGGCCTGGCTTCACGATGTTTAATTTTTCGGCTGCTCGAGCAAGTTCGAAGAATGTTGTGGGTAATGAACGGTTCAGAGCAGTGTTGGCACGCCGCGAGTAATAATACTGTCCGAAATTCCTGGCTCTTGTTATCTACAAAAGAACGTTGCTTGCTTTCTCACAAATTTTGCGTGAAGGCAAGAGAATTGGGCAAGGGAGTGTTGGAACATAGTGTTAAAGTTGACTGTCGGCTCTCTTTTTATCCGTGTAACAAGTATGGAGGGAGGAGTAAAATTATTGAAATTTTGATGTTTTACGGGCCAGAACACGATCTGATTATGAGGTACGCCGCAGGCTGTAGTGAGGAAACTCGAATTAACTTCGGCCATGCGGGGTTCTTTCACGTGCAACCGAACCCACGGTAGACGAAAGATTCCACGGATGGGATCAAACGCACGAACTCGGGCTCGGCAGCTCAATGCGACAGCCAATGGGCTACTGGTGCGGATCGTATGTATCCTGTATCCTGTATTCATGTATCATGTTACAGTTGTAGTTTTACGCGCGTGAAATTCAAGCTTCATAATGTGTCCATTGTGATAACGCTCCTTATTACTGATTCAGCATCAACTTACTCCAACTTTGTCATTGTTGTCTTCAATCAACTCAATGTAACAAAAATAAAGTTGAAGAGAGTCGAAAGCTAATATAAGCACATGCACGTACTTTGGCGTCTTGGTTAAATTTTTTCATATTGAGACAAATTATAAAAGTGTTTGTGTCATCACTCTTTACTAAAGCACAGTGATGATGTGCACACAGACAGAAAGCCTGAAAATGTGCTTAACAGGGCCGTAGGATTGATAGTTTTGCTATCAAAATTTACGAAAGAGTATTTTCGTCCATACCGGGACCAGGCCATCGAATATTGTTTCACTTTTTTTTTACCACTTTGTATAACCTAATGCCTGAAATTTTTCTTGCGAAACGCAGTTTACTTGGTATTCAAGAGATACAAATGTGTTGAAAGAAAAACAACGAAAATAAGTGCAAGGCTAAATATAGGCATCTCCAGTTCGAGTCACATATACCCGCCCAATTGCGAAATTGTTTCTATTGAAACATGACCTCCCACGTGATAGTCACGAAAGAGACAAATGTGGGGAGCCCGATGGCGTCTCCCGGAAGGCCTAGAACGGTTTATTAACAACGTTGAAAAAATCGAAACAAACAACACAGAATTGAACTAAAAAGAACTAAAAGAGGCCTTGACATGAGCTTGAGTGCTCGACAGGATCATTCGAAAGTGAAAATAAAAAGAGTATGAAAGAAACAGGAGTGAGTACTGCGCGAGATTAATCCAGCGAGTGAGCCAAGAGGCAGGTTTGGCAACAGGTCACAGCAGTTTTAATCGAATCGACGATGGCACTCATTTCTCCTTTGCTACATCTGATAAAATACATTCTACCTGGGTGTCGCGCCTTTTCTTTGAGGGCGCTTCCTCTCTGCCACGTTGCGTATACGCACAGACGCAGCGTTGGGTGCTGCAGGGGCTCACTGTTCCATTACAGATTCCTCCCACCTCTCTTAAATCCAACTTTCGATATCTAGACAACCGGCAGCGCAGCAGATGTACCAGCCATGAAAAGCCCGTGACTTGGAAGCACGCGGCTGAAAATGCTCGGCTTACAGAAGAAGTTATTTCCGGATTCATTTCGACACCCCGTGGTGCTTGTGTTATACCGACGCAGCCCCAAGGCGGTAACTATGCCACGCACCAAAGGTAGTCGATGTCGAACTAAAGTTTTCGGGTTCGTCATTGAATTTATGTTTTGGGTAGGTTCATGTGTTCGTCTGATGTTTCAATTATTGACAGTCCTTTGCTATCACAGTTGACTGTGCTTTACTTGGAGAGACGTCCACACACTTTCCGCCTATGCACCACTCTGGCACTACGATAGAATGCAAAAGGAGAAGTCTTGTCCTCATTCCTTGTCAGGAGCTCTGTCGGAGCTGTGTTTGCCTTCCTCGCCTTGGTATAAATTCTTTTCGCGGTGCTCGCCTCAAAATCGCAAAGTGAGAGTGGTGCAACAAGAGCTGCGAGGTCGCAGGCATACCTGCAAGGCTGACTACAGCCTGGCAAAATCAGTTGGCCTTTCTGGCATCCAGGCCTTTTTCAGCCACACCTATTTCCAGAGAGGTATGCATTCAAAAAATGCCTGCGTGTAATTCCCCGTGTTTTTAGTTCATGTTTACCATGCTATTTACACCTGCCGTGTGACCTTTTCAGGCCAACGAGTACTGGGGCTCTATAACGTAAATCTATTCCAATATGTTTTTAATCCAATCTCCTGACGTCAAGTTTGCGTAACCGCCGACGCAAGCATCCGGTGGTCGCCTGCAGGGTTGTCTGAACAGACCAATCAAACGCTCTCCTCGTTCATAAGGGGTCACTTTTGTTTGCTTGAAAAACGAATAACATTGCTCACACTGAGCGACTTGTCTTATCTAATTGGCTAACAAGAGGCGAGCAGCACGCTCAAATGGAGTGGGATTCAATGGGGCGGAGCCACTGCACTGAATATCGATAACCGGATGAAGATGGTGCTGCCGACGGCTGCGATTGATCCGCTTTCTCTTACTTGGCTTGCGGTGGCTAGTCGAAAATCGCGGTGGCATGATGCAACGGAAGCCTAAGAATGACGCTAAACGGATCCTCAGCTAAATATAGTTCGCATAACGAGATCGTAAACGCGCCGAAAGTGCTCGAAAACGTTACACGGCCGCGCAAAAAGTTTTAATATATGCAAATAAACCCATGCTCTCCGGCAGGTTCGAATAGCCAGTGCTTGAGCGATCGACGGCAGCCATCTTTTATTCCTTTCGGAATGGGGCAACCTGCGGCTATTCAGAAGAAAATTTAGTTTTGTTCGGCATAATAATGCATCTTTAACGCCTACACGTCACTTTGACGGAGTGAGTTTTTGCGGTTTTGTGACGTCGCGTGACAGGCAGGTGAAGTGGGTGCAGTCCAAAAACTCTTGACCAATAGCCGAGGGCTAATGGCGAAGAAACGTTGAATCAGAAATAACTGCTTTTCTTTTGTTCGGTGAAATCATGCATAATCAGTGGGCACACGTCCTATCAGAAGGGGAGCTATCGTGGTTTTCGTGACGTCGCGTAAAAGGCAGGTGAAGTGGGGGTGGTCCAAAAATGTTTTTGACCAATCGCGGAGGGCTGATTGAAAAATTGTAATAGAAAAGTTTGGAATAGTTTTACGTTGTAGCGCCCCTGGAAAAGAATCTGTTGTTGAGAGTTAGCGCTTTGTGGTTGTCAAATGTGCCTTTCTGTTCTCCCTGTCATTCAGTTTGCGCTACAATAAAGTATGAAATGCCACACCAACCAAGCCCATATAGGGGACGTATTCTGAAACGTTCGCCGCGGCGAACTTTTCGCACTGGCCACGCCTCCGCCGTAGCGGCGCGCGCTGAATGGCTGCTTTGACAAAACCGGAAATTCACTTGCGCCACCTGAATTTCCGGTTTTGTCAAAGCAGCCATTCAGCGCGCGCCGCTACGGCGGAGGCGTGGCCAGTGCGAAAAGTTCGCCGCGGCGAACGTTTCAGAATACGTTTCTAGCTACCCTCTTCGGCCCACAATTATTGCTTAGGAAACCGAAGAGTTCGGCAGGAATGCAAATTTCTTTCGTTCGTGCCACAATGATTCAGCCCTCTATTCGCACATGCGGACGTCTGTGCGAAATGATCACGTAGGTAATGGAGCTGAAAGCCCGGACTCATAACTGGTGAACATCTCTGCCTTCCTTTTATCTATATCGCTCTCTCTCTCTTTTCTTACGGCATACTCGACAATCCGGCGCCCACCGGTGTTGCTGGTTGAGGGTATTAAATATTCAACTTTTCAAATTTTTTTTCAAATTACCGAGACGAGAGGTCAATAACCTTTGGTTACAGTTCATATTTTGAGTCCGTGAGAGAATGGGGAAAGTAAACGTCCACTTTCCTGTCTTTCTGCAAGCCGATGAAATTTGTCCGCTCCTGGCTAACACCGCCTCATCTCCACAGCCCGACATGAAGCGATGATTCTATTACGTCTTAGTAAATCCTGCCATTAAACTTCAATAAATGGTACACTACTTGATCCATAGGCCACATCACAAATTCAATCCAGAGATCGAAGGGCATATTGCTTATTGCAACGGGCAGGAAGCGTTGGAGCAGAAAGGAAGAAATAAAGGTGACGCTAGGCTAGTAGGGGCTGGCTTCGTGTTAGGAAGGAGACCTAAGAGGGAGGGTTTAGTATAAAATTTCTCGCAGCATTGAATATACGTTTTCTTGTGATCTGGATTTCACATTTATTTCTTTGTCATTGTTTCTGACGCAGGCTTTGCCTTCGGGAAAGCCATGTGCTCCTAGAATTGCAAATCGGAAAAATGCAGGCTTTCAGCCAGGTTGGCTTCTATGTAAAGGTTGTTTCTACTAGAGCTCGATAAAAATAGAAAAATAAGAATGAAAGAGAAAATGAAGGAACGAGAAAGGAAAGAGAAAAGAAGGAAGACGACGTTTGTATTATCGATTCTTGTGGCATACGAAGTGGCATGAAAAAAGAAGGAAAAAAAAGAAATTCGGGGCCTTGAGTAATAAATACGCAAGGAATTATAGGCCATATATTTACATGAGCGTCATACAACGTCCGCATAAGGTGCATTTTATGGCGGCTTTAAGCGCGACTTTCGCCGCCGGATCGGACGGCGTCCCATAAGGCGCATCTGCTGCACACGCATGGTATCGCGCGTTGGCCGCCTTGTGAAAAGTAAACCTCGAAAGAACCGAAGCTAAGAGCGGCAAAGTTGTGTCGTCGTCAGCGACTCGTATTTTTATGCGGCAACGTATAAGTTAGGACCTCAGTTCCGCATTGCAAGCGAATTTTTCATATATCTTAAAGCTTAAACCGGGTGTTGGTTAAGCTTTGTTTTTTGCTCTTGCAAGCTTGGAATCTAACGCGGCCCGACAGGTTCGGCTGTGAGAGCGCTATGTTGCGATTTTGTCACCTGGAAACCGCCTTCATTTTACGAACTCATTTATCAGTATATATAGCGCTGGTTATTTGTCTTTTATATACGCGAACAGGGCTCAAACAAAGAACGGTCCTGCGCAGTGCCCGACGTGAATTTTACGAGAGCAGAGATTTCTCAGCGAAATTTATGGGCGAATTAGGTATAGGAGTAGCTGCCGTGTTTCTAATAAATAAATCACGGGACGGACCGTTAGATCTTCCGAACTGGTATGCCGGGAGCTAATTATACAGTGATCCTGGGCCACATTGATTTCAAAGCATTTACATTGTTCGGCCCTATACTACACACGTGTAACTGGTGTACGATGAAAAAAGCAACTTAATAGTTAAAAAAACAGCAAAGGTGCTTATAAATTTAAGATAAGTATTGCAGGTTGGTAATAACTTTACTTTCTAGTGATCGACCACTAGGCGCGTGCCAATATCAGCGTCAAAACACTTTGCATTAAAATATTTTCTTTTGGAACCAATTACGATATTTGAAAGTTGGGTTTCTTGAATGAGTCAAAATTTATAACTTCTTTTCTAAGGTATTCATTCTGTCGTTAATACTAAATAGTAGGGGTTTCGTCTTTCTTCTTTTAAGATTAACTTTTTTAGCTACCTTTTCATTTGTTAAAGTAAATGAAGTTAACGATGAGCCTGGCAACATAAGTTATAAGCCATGAAGAACCACGTTCACCGTTTTGCTTAACAAGGCACGGCGGCACATGAACGTGAAAGCGACTGTGTCTAATGAAATGAACTGGGAAAAATCGAACACCAACGCTCGATTAACGTACGCATAGTTTTATAGGAAACCTACTGCTCGGTTTGTAAATTTGGATAATGATTGCAACATGATTTGTCAAACGCAGATGCTCTTGTGCGCATACCACTAGTTTATCTCTCAATGCCATTACTATAGAATAATAATAAACAAAAAATTCTGGTGGTGCACCAATTTTACCTGCAAACATGTACGCACAACAAGCACATCCACAGAACCTCCACATTTTTCATGCCGAGACTTCGATGGCTTTTAGCCTCTGAGAGATGTTTTACTGCATGGCTCAAGCCTTCGATGCTGCCATATTTTCTCTACGACGTGGTATTTTTTTCTGGTTTCTAAAGAAAGGTACTATGATTCCTTGCGGATTGATGAAAAAGAAATGAAGCAAACGAAACACTACCTTACTAAATAAACCAAGTTGGAGGACGTGCAAACATCTTTGTCATGGTAGGAGCGACGCTTACGAGAGTCTCAGTAACCTGCTCACAACTCTGCTGGGATTCGCTATTCTAGAAAAGGTTCGACCTCGATGAAAACTTTAATTGTGTCCTCGTGGGACTATAGTGAGCCTTCAAAAAGGGCAAGACTTGTAAAGGTGGCCATGTCGAGCTGTTCCGACGAGCCACTGCACTTCCCTGCCATGGCGGAAGTCGAAAATAGCCAGGTCATTGTGCAGGTGGTAGTCGCAAAGCACAGAGAAAGAGTGGGCTGCTGGTAAATTGGTTTAGTGTACTCCGAACACAGTTTCCCATCGCGCTAACGCAGTTGCATCATGTCCTCGCATTGCCGGTCCAACGGGAACTCGGTAGAGCAAAATGATAGCCTACACCGGTACATTAATTACTCGTTGTACAGAGTGCATTGCTAGATACCCTTAATATTATCGGGAACAAGCTCCGAGATGTCCCTCTACACTTTGGACATAACGCAGGCATGCAGCGGGAGCACTTACTACTCTGAAAATATATTTTGCATAATAAAGGAGAATGAAGTTGTAATTATCAATGCGTATCCACACACTTTCGGAATACCAGATAAGAAGATATAACGTGGGTGACACGAGCACGCACAGATTACTGGCAATATCTTACACCGCCGAAATTTGAAGCAGTCTATACGCTTGTTTAGGAGAGTGGTGAAATATACTCAATGAATGAATGAATTAATCAATGAACCAATCAATCAATGAATCAATCACTCAACCAATCAATCAATCAATCAAACAATTAATCAATCAATTTATCCTGGCCAGAAATAAATCTATGGTCTGAGTGCTGGCGCATACATACAGAAAACCACACAAAAAGACAGAACAAGAATATGCAGACTAGTATAAGTAAAGAATGAATATATAAAAAGAGAAGTTATGAAAAGAATGGTGGACATAAAAAGAACGCATATAAAACAATTTTGAGATGAACAGTTTACGCACAACAAAACACAAGTTAAATGGAAAAGAAGAAGGATAGTAAAGGCTGAACAATGTGTACAACTATGAAACAACAACTCAAAGCTTGGAAAACAACAATGACAGTGAGTTATGAAAGATATCATGATCATGAAGGTAAGCACTACAAAGACTCCGTATTCTGGGGGTGGTTGAGTGTTGGTGATGACAGGCACAAAAATGGAAAGGTCTATGTTCTCTGGTGTTCTCGTGCGAAATACGAAATACGATAAAACTAAGGAGTTCGGGTAGGTGAGGATATCGCGAAGGAGTTTGAAAAGGAACGGAAGTTACGTGATTACGTCGGCAGCCAATTAAGATAAATTAAAATCAATCAATCAATCAATCAATCAATCAATCAATCAATCAATCAATCAATCAATCAATCAATCAAACAAGCATTCATTAAATGTTTTATTATAGTGTTCAGAAAAATTTACGGAGCCCTTGTACTGGTGCACCTACTACGCGAGACAAAAAGTACAGAGAAGACAAATGCAGACAAAACAACGTGAGGTAAATAAACAAATACGGGAACAGAAAACGAGGAGGCGGGCGAAAAAGGGAGGAATAATGCAGCATGATTTTCTACCAATAAGCAAAACACTGGAAATTAACTCTGAAATATCTCCGAACAGGCAGAGTCTTTAATATATATGAACGAGAATAAAATGGGTTAACCAAGAGGCCCGATATTTATTAATCATATCATAAGAAGCCAAGAAACAATGACACCAAGGAAAACATAAGAGAAATTACTTGTACTTAATAAATGAATTAATGATATGATCACTTAATGGAAATGAAAGTGGATCAAAGCATGACTTGCCGCAGGTGGGGAATGATCCGACGTCTTCGCATTACGCGTGCGATGCTCTGCCAATTCGGCTACCGCGACACCGTTTTCCCATCTTCTTTCTTGGGTATTTGTTTTACACTCCCAGGGTTAGTTATAGCAGTAACCACACTATAGAGGAACGAGAGGTCTGTGTTAATATGTCCTGTTTTATTATAGTAGGCAGGATTTTTGTTTGCAAAAGCTTGATCAAAAAATATCTGCGCTTCTTAAAGGACCAATACAATTCGTGGTTGCGTTAGTTTAACTTCGGTACGATGTTTAACCAACTTATTACTGTAGGTTCTCGAAGCCGCACCTATTCTGCCTAGTGTCCTACATATAGGGCGCTGCTGTCTGAAATGTTGTAAGTCACGAAAGTATAAATACAGACAATAGATATTCGGTCGAATATGAATGTTGTCCCTTATGGACATGTAAGCCCATTCTCAGCAACAATCAATTACATTTCAGTTGTTATTAGTAACTTTTTGCCATGAGGAGGCGGGCGAAAAAGGGAGGAATAATGCAGCATGATTATCTACCAATAAGCAAAACACTGGAAATTAACTCTGAAATAAGTCCGAACAGGCAGAATCTTAAAGTCCTAAAATTCAAGACGTTGCAGCGGTCTTTATGCAGAAATGATCAGAAGCACACTTACCAAAGTTTGCACAGGGAAGAGAGATATGACGTGATGGACACAGGCTGCCAACCGCAAGTGTTTACATTGGCAATGTAACGAGTTACAGCCAATCAAAGAAGTGTATTACATGTAGGACGCTAGGCATATATAGGATAATTTTAGGGGTGTGCGTTAAGCTATATTTCAGAAGGCTGGACTATGGTAAGGAGAACGGCAGAGTGGTGCTTGAATATAGTTACTCATTTCTTCTGGAGGTGGTAAATGAGATATGAATTATATTTACAGGTTTCGCCTCAAACTACAGAGGCATGCTCTAGTAGTGGAAGGCAAACAGTACAATACAGTTTCAGTAAGGCAACAGGGGAATGGAAATCAAACAATATACGACAACCAATTCCAAGACCACGAAGGACACGTTAGCGTTTTTTCGAAGTACACACCAAAACATTTATTACATAGACCCTGTACAGTGGAGCATTCGAAAGGATGTATGAAAATTGCCCTTTGTACAGTTTTCACGTATACTTCAATACCATAGATTTTAATAAGCGTATAAGAGTAGGTTATTGTTTCTGCACCGATTCTAGGGTGAAAAACATCTTTTTGGAGGTCAATGCAGTCGTTAACATTGTTGATAGTTTAATACGTTGGAATATAGAAGACATGAAGAGTCGAATTGCTAAAGAAATGTCATTTATGAAGAGTACTAAGAGAAAAGGGCCAAGAATAGATCCTTGAGGAACTCCGCTAGTAAGTACATACCTAGGATAAATATGTCCTTTATACCAACGAAGCACGAGGCATTGCTTACGTAAAGTGATACCGGGGTAGTGATGAATGAAAGTATGTTCATTTGAGTGAGCTTTGCAATGAGGAGCTAACGGCAAATTGCATCAAATGCTTTACTTAGCTCTATAAGTAAACCAAATTCTGGGGTTTTATCTGCCAAAACCACAATATGATTATGCGGGACGCTTTAGTAGGGGACTATGGATTAATTTTTCACACTGTGTGTTCTTTAATGTGCGCCCAATGCACCTTATGTTTTTGGATTTTGCTTCCACCTGAATGCCGGCGTTGTGGCCGGGATTTTATCGCGCGCCATTTGTCTTAGCAGTTCAATGTCAAAGCCACCACGCTACCACGCTTTTCTGCGTTGCAGGCAGATGGGTAGTTTCTAAGTAATTTAGTTCGATTGAGCACTTGCTGGTGGGCGAGTTGGTTGTGCATGATTAAAACGAAGGTGTCAAATAAAACAACAGACGGAAATAAAACAACAACAGTGCATACGCAGTTGTCTCGTGTATCCTTCCTTCGTCCTTTGTTTTATTGCGCCTACGTGGTTGTCTCGTTTCTCCTTCCTTCGTCCGTGGTTTTATTTGGCGCCTTCATTGTAATTAGTTCGATTGACCTGTTTGTGCTGCTTTCTTAAATGACATTTTAGGCTAGTTACTTCTGTTGCTTCAATAATAGTAATAGACTAGATTGACAATACTAGACAATACAATGCTGGACAATACAGTGTGCTTGTCTTTCTTTTTTTTTACTGTGATAACACTTGTTTCAGTGGCCTGCTAATGTGACAGGTTATTATACCACAGTAATGCATGTTCTTATACGAGTCATTGCAGGAAACATTACTCTGTCCACTGCACAGATGTTGAACGTACGTTGGCTAATTTTGGCAACTGCTGGCGCACTGACACTCTGCGGGATCAGTATTCTCCACTGTCGTAGCTATGAAGTAGAATCCTGGACTGGCAGTCTGTGGTCATAAGCTCAAATCCCAGCGGCGGAATAACAATTTTTCTTTCTTTGTAATTTTCTTCATAATGATTACGTGGTTATATCGCAAAAAATTTCCGGAATCCTTATAGACACATCGGGAGAGGCGGAGGAGGACGAAGGACAGAGGTCACTAACCTCGTAAAGAGTCTGGCACTTTAGCTGCTGTTCACAGTTTTGAGCTGTATGACCTAAACAGTGGCTGCATTCTGTTGATTTTTCACTAAGTTCACCTAGCGTGCCCTGGAGATGCCGCTCGAAAATTTGCAGTTATCATAGTAAAGGTTGGGCGTGAATAACGACAGACAATAGACAAGTGCACAACGAGAGCGCTAACTTGAAAATAAAGTGTTTTAAATATTTTGTGGTTTCAAGAGACGATACCACAATCTGACCATATGGCACGTCGTAGTGAGGAACTCAGGATTCGTTATCACCCCTTGGGGTTCTTTAACGGGTGCCTAAATTTAGGTCCATGAGCATTTATGCATTGTGCCCCATATACATGCAGCGACATCGAGCTCAGCAACCCAACACTATAGCCACTGGGCTACTGCGGTGAGTGAGTATAATTTATTCGATAAAGAAGGAACATAAGTTTTCAAGAGAGAAAATGAAATATTATTTTAACGGAACTAGGAATAAACATAAACCAACGATCGCATATCACAGGTCACTTTCCCAGCAGGCGGTCAAAATCAGTAATACCGCACAGACAGCGAATTTATTTTTCTGACGACGATATTGGTGTTCAGCTTAACAGGCATCGCTATATTTATGACTTGAAAGTTCTCCGCTATCTTCCTGGTGGACTCGGAAATGAGGCATCGAGAAATACGACAAATAGTGAAGTTCGCAGTGTGGGAGGAGTGGTGGCGTGGGCGGACGGGGGGTCTGTGCCCCCCACTCCGAAATTAGGTGCATTAACACTCCCCCCCCCCCCCCTTCCGCCCATGCCACCACTCTTCATACAGATTCCGAAAGCACCGCCAAATCAATGTTGAAACTTCACAGGTCTACGGTTGTCAAAGCTGGGCTGCTGTTGCAGTACAATTATGTCCGAGGCGTGGAAGTGATCGCTCATCGGGTCAACGGAAATGACACTGAACTGAGGTCTTGAAACATATTGATATTCTACCCACTAAAAATGGCGGAATGTTTTAGCCTTTCGCACTATTTTGAGGTTTGTCCCGAAATCTCAAGGTGCCACTGCTGGAAAGGCCCCAGTGATATCTTTTCAACGATCTACATTTCACAGCCATCGCAAATCATTTCAAAATTTCAATCATAACCTGCAATAACCACTAAACCCGTTAAGTCACCCGTTACGCTGTCTGGTTTTTACCCAATTGTACACCACTTCTCCTTCAAAATCGGCAACGGAGAATAAGAGTAGTAAGGTAGCGAGGAGTTGGGAAATTAAGCGATATACTAAGGGGAGGGAGCCAAGGAAACAACCAAACAGGAAGGAAAGGCAAAACTTTTTGTTGTTTGCGAAAATACTCATGGATCAAAGTGTTTGTGTTTAAAAAGGAAGTATAGAAAACGCCGCCGGAAGTGGAGAACGATTTCGTGTGTTCTGAATAACGCTTCTGCAGTTATCAGTCGAGCCGCCCGATGTACGGGCACTTATATGCTGTAGTTATGCGGGTGCTGTTTTAACCTTCCGTGGTTGGCGCAGTGCAGAACAGCAGCGTCCTGCGCTATGCGTGGCTGTACGGGACTGGCGGCCACGCATCATTACGCAGATTCCCAAACAACAATACTAGTCGATTTTGGCATTAGACTTGGTGCAGCAGCAAACGAGGGATACAAAAGAACTGTGATTGTTCTGCAAATATATGTTTCTCTATAAAAGCTAATCAGAAAACGCTGCCAGAAATCTTTATTTTACGTTTTCGCTTGTTTGCTTGTTCTTAGCAGTGTTCTTCCTGCGTTCGTTTCCTGCGTGAGTCCGCTTGATGTGGTTCCCTGTTTGCCAAGTCAAGGAGAGGTGGATCTCACAGGTCGCCATAAATGCGCGTAAACCCGCAAAGGGTAAATGAAACAAGGTGTATATCACTGGCGTACCTGTGATATACACCTTATTTCCTTTGCCATTAGCGTGTTTACGCGCCTCTATGGCAAATGGTGGACATTAATGACGTTTGCGCTGGTAGAAGTACCCCCACCCCTCATTTGCATAAAAAAGTAACATGGGGTTGCCCCCACCCTCCCCCGAAAAAAAATCCTGGCTTCATGCCTGAGCCTAGCTGTTTTTTTTTTTTACTATACAAGCGCCACAGAATGCGGCGCCCAGGAACACGTAACACACTACTTCGCGTTGTGTCAATAAATATATTCGATAAAAAAGATCGATAAAAACAGTCAATACAAATGTCAGGCTGTATACGCGGATAAGTCCTGTATGTACGTTCTTTTCTTTTTCTTTTTGTTTTGACGAACCGACGAGCATACATGTGCGCGAGTCCTTACATATAGCAAAACAAAGACACGTAGAAATTCTTACCACTTAAAATATTAGAACGCGGCTCCTCGTGCGCTACAGTGTGTTTACGCGCTACCACAATATGATTGATGGCACGTCAAAGCCACCCGTACGCCGGTGTGGCGCGCCAGGTAAACGACGCCGTGGGGACTTAATCTCGGCGGACCCCTTCCCGCGTCTTGCTACCTGTCCGTCACAGACGCGAAAGTAAACTTAGTCTGCTTCTTCATTCTGTGTTTGCTCTTGTCTAAATCGTATAGCGCTTAACACTTCCCAGGCCGTTTGGAAAATATAAACCAAAACTGAAAAAAAAATTGCGTATCGAACGTGCATGTTGGAGTCTATACGAAACAAAGCTTTCCCCAAACGATGTGTATTAAATTCTATTGAACATACGGTGGCCCGAAAGCTTTTGTTTAATTTCATCCTATGAAGCATTCAACATCGCGTAATGTTCCTTTATCGACCACCAATGTCACAATATGAATCACATACAGTTTTTTTTTTATGTTTATAACAAGCTATGCCCGAGTTCCAACATCCAATTAGGCGGCGAAGTGTGCTGCGTCCAGCTTGCGATATGACGAGGACGGAAGCGATGTATCGTGCTTGGCGAGAATGCAATGAAGAGGAATGATATACACATAAAGAATCATGACAAATATCTAGCTACCTTTAAGCACTCTGAAGCTCTTGTGTCACAGCAGGTGGCACAAACTCGTTGAATAGGTTCGCACAGGAAACCGGCACACACAAAGGGCCACATATCGGTGGGTAAATTAAAGATAATAATCATGTAACTAAAAAAAGCAAAATTAAAATGCAATTCCTATATAACATCTGTGGGCTTTAGCGATACCAATGAGCATGCAGATATCATAAGTAGAAGGTTTATGTTAAGACTTATTTTTTGCTGCGTAGAATTGAAATGCGCCATCTGACACTGTTTTGCTGATCAGTACAAAGGGGTTAAATATTGTTAAAATAGTATTAAAATATTATTAACTGCTACCTAAGTTTAACATGCATATACCTTTATAACTTTTATATGAACGTATATCCTGAAGTATATCTCCGGAGATTGTCACCGACCCAGCAGCAGACACCAGCAGCAGCCTTGTCGAAATAGGGAGGACGGGCAAAAACAGTGGACCCACTCATCGCCCAAAGCCCAGAATCTAAAGAAGATTTATTCTACTTCTACTACTTAGGCATTGGTCCCCTCAGTCTGCTAAATATCTCTTCTTTAAGTTTCTTCTACTTCAAGGCACGCTTTGTAAATTGCTGAGATTTATAAGCAAGCCGCTTTGTGATAATAATCAAGGTTCAGTTCCCCAAACAAATGAATAGTTGAAAGCAGAGTCCTGATATTTTGTGATTTGTTTGGTGACGGAAGTCGAACCCGGATATATCGAAACCACATATAACGAATAATTGTGTATATCGAACAACCGTAAAATCCCCTTGAATATACCTACATAAGGAACTTTCTTGCGGGCCCTCCAGATTCGATATAGCCGGGTTTGACAGCGACTCAATTTAGGCAATCGCGACGTCACCTTAAGCCTTGAAAGAAATCAGAAAAATGCAGCACATAATTGAGCTGATAGTGCTTATAACAAGGTAATGGTAATGCCCAGCCAAGTAAATGCTATTTTGCCAAGGGCAGCATAAATCACCGTAACTGATCTTCACCATGTTGCTAGGATATTGACCATGGTGCTTTATGCGCCGACCATAACAATAAAACACCCCACGATGCTTGACTGTCCCGCATGCCGCCAACGTCGTATCTGAAGGTACGACAACCGTGTGGACACACAAGCTTTTCCTCTATTGGACCTCGCTAAGGCAAGCAAGTACAGTGGGGAAGGTACCGGTGACCTTTGGTCGGGCTCATAAGGGGCCCCCGTTGGTACATGCACGCGCTGTAGTTGAGACAGGGCTCAAGCTTAGCTGGATCCTCTCCTGGAAACAGCCCCTGCAGAAATTGCGCCACGGCTGCAGTAGCTGGCTTCACGTTTTTCTGGAACTACAACCAGTCACACACATCGCACTTGTAACCAAACTCGTCAATGTAGAAAGATTTCAACCACTCTGTAGTCAACTCCGAGCGCCTGTGGAGCACGCGTAGCACGTGTAGTACGTTGTGGTTGGGGTCCCAGACTCGGGCTGTTGGGTGTACCCTGGACGCTCGTGGTGGATTATGATGGCTGGTATTGTAAGCTACCTCCGTTGCATTCACAGAACCCCTCACTGGCCGCGTGCGAGACTGCCTTGAGGCTCTCGAGCCGGCTGCAGTCGTAGGTGGTTGGAGCTCCTGCACTTGCCTCGATGTCCTGTGATTACGCTCCCTAAGGAATCGGACGCGCTACGCCATGGTCAAAGGGGCTGGGCGTTGATTGGCATCCTGCTGTCTTGCTTCCCGCGTCTCCTCAAGCTACATCTAGACAGTACATGTCTTGCGCGAGGGCGCTACGATCGAGCAACCATCAAATTTCTGCAACAACTTGCCCAGTTGTAAACCTTATAACTCCTGATGAGCACCGGATTGGGTGTAATTGATTAAACCTACCATGATGGACTAAGCATTAAAATATGCCCCCACTCCCTCTAGAATCTACAAACACAATGCTGAGATATGCCTCCTTCACAAAATTCATCACGCGTGCGCTACGATGGCTGCATTTGCGCACATGAGACAGCCGTGATCTAATAAAGACATCTTTCTTGCACCCAATGATACCAAAGGAAGGTACCTGGTTATTACAGTTCCATGTACAGGGTTTTTCTTTTAGCTGCACCACCGTCTTAAAAAACGCCTGTGGCAAATAGCACAATTCTAATCATTGATCGAAATGTCTCGACCATCATCATCGTCGTCATCGTCATCAGCCTGTTTTATGTCCACTGCCTCTATCCCTGGGATTTCCAATTTGCCCTGTACTGTGTCAACCGATTCCAACTTGCGTCAGCGAATTTCCTAAATTCATCGCTCCACCTAGTCTTCCGCCGTCCTCAACTGCGTTTCCCTTCTCTTGGTACCCATACTGTAACCCTAACGGTCCAACGGTTATCTAACCGGCGCATTACATGACCTGCCCAGCACCATTTTTTTTCTCTTGATGTCAATTAGAATATCGTCTATACCCGTTTGCTCTCTGATCCAAACCGCTCTCTTTCTGTCTCTCAACGTTATGCTAGCAACCTTCGTTCCATCGCTCTTTGCGCGCTCCTTTACTTGTCATCAAGCTTCTTTGCCAGTCCCTAAGTCTCTGCCTCATAAATCAGCACTGGTAAAATGCACTGACTGCAAACCTTCCTTTTCAGTGATAATGGTAAGCTTCCAGTCAGGAACTGACAATGTCTGCCATATGCGATCCAACCCATTTTTATTCTTTTACGAATTTCCTTCTCATGATCAGGGTCGCTTGTGATTAATTGACCTAGGTAAACGTACTCCTTCACTGACTCTAGAGGCTTACTGGCAATCCTGAACTCTTGTTCCTTTGCCCGGTTATTCGTCATTATCTTTGTCTTCTGCATATTAATCTTCAACCCCACATTTACACTCTATCTGTTAAGGTTCTTAATCATTTGTTCTAACTCGTCTGCATTGTTGTTGAATAGAACAATGTCATCGGCAAACCGAAGGTTGCTGAGATATTCGCCATCGATCCTTACTCCTAAGCATTCCCAGTCCAATAGCTTGAATAGTTCTTCCAAGCATGCGGCGAATACCATTGAAGAGATTATGTTGTCCTGTCTGACCCGTTTCTTTATAGGTATCTTCCTGCTTTTCTTGTGTAGAATAAAGGGAGATGTACAACCTCTGTAAAAATTTTCCAAGGTATTTACGTAAGCGTTCTGTACTCCTTCATTACGTAATATCTCTATGACTGCTGGTATCTCTACTGATTCAAATGCCATTTCGTAATCTATGAAAGCCATATAGAGAGGCTTATTGTATTCTGCGGATTTCTCCATATCCTGATTAAGGATCTGTATGTGATCCATTGTTGAGTATCCCTTCCTGAAGCCAGCCTGTTCCCTTGGTTGACTGAAGTCCAGTGTTGTCCTTATTCTATTGGAGATAATTTTGGTATATATTTTATACAATACTGGGAGTAAGCTAATATGCCTATTATTTTTCAATTCTTTAACGTCTCCCTTCTTGTGGATTAGTATAATGTTTGCATTCTTCCAGTTTGCTGGGGCCCTTGCAGTCAATAGACACTTCGTATAGACAGCCGACAGTTTTCCAAGCATTACGTCTCCTCCATCTTTGATTAAATCGACTGTTATTCCATCTTCTCCTGCCGCTCTTCGTCGTTTGATGTCTTGCCAGGCCCTTCTGACCTCATCGCTAGTTATAGGAGTTTCTGTATCCTGTTCATTACTGCTTACTCGATCTGGCGACCATCACTCCTACATGAAATCAAAATACTTATTAAAGTATTTAGCATACTTACGTTAATTACATTTTTAATTATTAACTTTACGGTCGCTATGTTGATCTGTGAATTATAGTCGGCGAATTCCTAAGGCGTGCATAATTGGAACGAATTCTCAGGAGTGCACCAGTTTTTAGATATTAATTTTCAGTGTCCGATGAAATGCATTGGTGTTCTAGTTAGTTTTGTGCTTCAATGAATAAAACAGCGTTTTTTTTTAAAGTAACTGAAACACCGGTGCATATTGTCGAACACTTTCAAAATCAATTTCTCGAAACTGGTGCAGTTCGGAGAATTCGTTCAAAGTAGACTCGCCTGGCGAACTCGCCGACTATAATTTGTAGATCGAAATATTGTCCCTGTTGTTAATAATTAAACCGTTAGTTGATCTAATTAGGTTCATTATTAAATTGAGTATCTTGATTTGTCGTAGAAGTAATGGCCACATTATCGAGTAATTTACATCAAGGATTGAAATCGTGCTATATGCCACAGGGAATTTTTTAAAATTTGGTGCAGCGAAATGAAAAAAAAAACACCCCATATGGAAGCGATATTAGTGCTATATTTTTTCGTTACATGCAATTTGCCCTACTGACCCTAATAAAACGTGTTTCTCGTGAAAACTTCACTATTGATGCTTTTACTTAGTTTAGATTGTTGAATACCTTGTCTAGTTGCCTAAAGAATAGCTAGCCCACACACGTGTAAAACATTTGTGATGTAAAACCCTGGATACTTCTTATAGCCACTGCTGCTGTGTGAATTGTATGCATTCTTTCTTTGAAAATGTTTGCGCTGTTTGAATTAACAGTTCCCTCATCCGGATAACGAATTAAAAGGAACGCTTTGCTCACATATGTTTACACCTGCCAACATGAGTCTCCCCGTTATAGGTGGTGTGGCTGCATATACTTCGTTGAGCGCGAATGTGAAATGCTAAAAGAAATCAGAACTCAGGTGAGAGTGTGGAGGTCTATCGCAGCGAAGCTGTATATGGCTAGCCGATTCGTCCGTCCGTCTGTCGCCTGTGAGCCAAAGGCTCCTCCGGCGTAACCTCATGCGCATGCGCTAAAAAAAAGAGAGAAAGAGAGGCGCGCGATGGGCTGCGCCAGTAGTGACGTCATCGCTCTCCGTCGCAGCTGAGCGCGCGCGCAGCAGTTTCTCTCCAGCGCTGAAATGGATGGCCCACGCGTCATACGTACTCCTGAGGAGTAGGTAACTTTCGATCAGCAACGCCGCGAGCAGAACCGCAAACGAGCTCGTCTACGCGGTGCCGATGCTGCAGCCCAGGCGCAAGACCAGACTCGTGCAGCCGAGTGCAAGCAGCAACTGCGTACCGAGGATCCTAGTGATAAACACCGGGGCCCCACATTTCAGCTTCTCTGGTTAACCAACTGAATGGAGTGCTATGGCGGTGATTTTTATGTCAAGAAAAACTGACAGTTAAATGTCTGTCACCTGTGTTCAGTTTTTCATAGGCCATTGGTCTCCTAGGAAATGCTTTGGTTTGAACGAATGGTTGCTTTGTTGGCTTCTTGTAATTACGCTGGTCCTTCTAAATAATCAAGGGTTAGACAACACTCATCCTTCGTGCTTTTTCTTATGTTTATGCCACCGTTTCACTGCAAACAAAATAGTGTCAGTTTAATGCATGATGCGATTAAAGCATAGAAACGGCGAAACAGAAATAGATGGAACGAATCTCAGGACCAACTTGGATCCCTCCGTATTGCGTTCCATTTGCATCTGATGGGAAAAGGAATATCAAATGTTGCCCTCACAAATAAGCAGACACGCATTGAAAGAAGGACATCCGAGACTTGGTACGCCTATAATTTACTGAGCTTATGCCTTCACAGAAAGAATCGTCGCAAATTCTCCTCAGCACTGAAAACGCAAGGACGAGTTACCATTCTGACAATCCGCAGAAAAGCTAGAATTAATTCGTTCATCTCACAGTACTACAACCTACGAAAGCGGTTGCTGGGGATTGCAACATGAGATTGCGGCTTGCAAATAAATGAGCGTGTGCTGATTTGGTGGACTTCAACACACTACATGGTTTAGAATAATAAAGTGCGCATAGTTGAAACAACTGCGACTGTCTATGCCTCGTTCGAGCAATACGCTACTCCCGCAGCTTATAGCTCATCTGCGGCTACATTAGTGCATAACTCTATTTCATTTGCGTTCACTAAAAAAAAAAGTTAAGAAAAATGCATGCGTAAACATTTCCGCACGAAACTTGATTCATTTTGTGCAACCGTGCCGCATACATCCACAGAGGTTCTCTCTACTGGCTGCAAAGTTGCTGACATTTTCAGAGGAGTGAATGACGCGTCTTAACATGCCGTAAATTAAGATATGTTCTGTACATAGCTTAATAGCGGTGGTGCTTTATATATATATATATATATATATATATATATATATATATATATATATATATGTATATATGGTGGACGTTGGGGGAGGCCGAATTATAGGCTTTAACTGCGGAAACATTTATATAAGTTGCACATTTTAACATTATATCGGTTTCCGGCTCATTTGTTAATCAGAAACTTCGCAATGACCATCCTGTCTGACCTGACAGTTTTCAAAGCACCCCAGCGACTGCAGCTACAACCGTGAGAGTCGATCTGCTGTGTGCGTGTACCCGTCTCTTTGGTTGTACTGACGTCGTCGAACTGCCAGAGTCAGGCCTCCTTGTCATGCTCAGCTTACCTCCACCAAACGACGAAATAATGGAATTGTATGCCAACACTAGCGGGGATCGTTCTGTGTTCTCCTCGTCATGCTGGTAAAGGAACTGTTCATTTGAAACTTATGATAGCACACGGGTTGTTTATTTTTTGGTATGTTCCATGAGTGGTAATATGGTACTGTAAAAATTTGGTTAATAGTGTTTTTTTATTCTGTTTATTTACTCGATGTTTATTTATTCTCTTGCACTATCTATCTGAAACTTTGATGTTTGTGTTATTTCTATTAATAGATAATATTTGTGGTAATACGCCAGTCTTCTATGTAAATATTAACAAGACAAAGAACACTGAAGTTGTGTTAAGCTGGTATGAGGGTTGTTGGTTGTGCCGGCTTCCAGGCAACCCTCAAGCTGCTTTTGACAGCGTTTGTTGCCTGGAGGACGGTAATACATCGTCAGAAAATAAGTGAAGTTGAAGAACGTATGGTGCTGCACCACTGTGCATTTTGGATCCCCTCACGTTAAGCACAGAGCCGCATCAAGATATACTGCTGTCGACGAAGACGGTCTTGTGCGAATCGCAAGAAAGTGGTTGATTATAGAAGCTGGTAATTTTCACTGTGGGATTCTGCTTCTGTCGCATTAAATCAGTTCTAGCAGGCGGACTCACTGAAATATTCTCGTAGGTTCGCTGAATTGTTGTAATGATTTGTTTTCGTTTGTAGGTGTTATGTTTGAAATTATTGCCAGTTAAATATATGGTAGTGCACTATACGTACAACTTCTATAATATGATTACAGCTGAAGGTAAGTGCACCTTGCCACCTAAGTTGAGAACGCATCAATACAACCTTAAGATTTAAGTAGACTAAAATAAGGAACAGATTTATTCTGGCGTGGTTGCTACCGTAATTCAGGGTGACAGACACCAGTTACCCTAAAATGCAAAAAATTCGCAAATTCATAAGGGTAGCTGTGCTCAGAATGGGCTGCTATACACCAGGTTTAACGCCCTGCATTAATTTTGTGACAGAAGCTATCTGAGAGCACAATGTTCGTTATTAGACACTGTAGTGTTATTCACTGTTGTGGATACCTAAACAAGGAGTTGCTGCGCCATTTACCATCTTATGCATTATTTAATTATTTAGAACCTCTGGAAACAGCTGCGATGTTCTATGAAGGCTTCGATATAGTGTAGGGACATTTTTCCGCCACATTGCGTTTTGCAGACTTAACCTTCTTTAACAGAGCTTGATGGCCGTAACTTTCATGCATCGCTTTTACTAAGAGGAGACGATGGTTAGCCAGAGAAACTAGAAAAGCATTAGTTCATATAAATAAAGAACGAAATGTGAAAGCCTTGAAAGCACCTTTTTTACATTTCTTGCGTGAATTAAGCGTAACGTTTACGTCCTTATGGGCATCGCCAGCTATTCACGGCCAGTGGAGCATTTTGTATGCTGTACGCTTTTTCGCAAGTAAAAAAGTTACCTAGCTGAGACTCCCTGTGGTCTATAGAGTTCTGGTAATTGTACGTCGAAAAGTATTATTGGAATCTATTCGAATATATTTCGCGTCTTTATTACAACGTCGCCTACTTTATACAGTCCTTACCTATCGCAATTAGTGCAAAATACTAACTATGTAACTTGGAAACGTGCGTACTAGTCACTGAAGGACTCATAATTCAGGAAGTAAAGCTACATTTATTTGCGTGGTACTCAGCTTAAAGACTGATACACATGGCGCTGAGCCTGCTTGCAAATATTTGTGTTTACAGTTATAGGTCCGAAGGTTTGGAAAGGTTATTGCGAATGCAGCTCATTTGCACGCGCTGGCACTACAACAATTGAGTAAGCCAAGCTCCATGTAAGGACCTCAATTTCGGCGGCAGCGCACCGGCTAACCCATAGCGGATAGGCATCGCCTCTGGTCCGAGGCAGAAGCAATTAGCTTTACCCTCTTGTGTATGAGATGCCCTTCGGCAATGCAACCTAATGAGGCCGGAGACAACATGCACGTCTCGGCCGAAGCAGTCAGGGTCGTGGGCCCTTGTCTCTGTCAACTGCATTCAGCGAGTGATACATCACTCTGAAGGGTGTGAGGTCCGAGGAATTATTGACTATTGCAGTGAAGGAAGAACTGTCCACAATTACTCGTAGGGGCGGCTACAAAATCTGCTTTCTAACGACGCAACATTAAACAACAATGCAATGCAGATCAACTCAAGCGCTCACTTCAGGTTGATGTTTCTGTTATATTCGAAAAGTCCGCGTAAACGAGATTGGCTCAGACCTCGTAGAAACAAGATTACAAAGTAAAGTTCAAACTAATTGGTAAAGCATCTTTACCACATCAATCTCGCGATCACTTCAAAAACAAAACACAAAATCAGCTTCTTACTTGATATTGTAAAACCATGATTTGTTATGCAGAGTGTGCTTTACTATGCGACACTAGTTGCCCTTGAGACTACACGGGCATGGTAATTGCAACGCATACTGTTTACTACGATTTTCTAAACTGGGAGGTACAGCCGCATGAGCAGCGTAGTAAACGTATATGCGAATCCAATTTTGACCCCTTTGCGGACTTTGTCTAGCATTCACATGTGCACATGGTGATTTCAGTGGCTTCTTGCATCGTGCACATAAGAACTACAGCGAAGTACATGTCATACTGCACAAAATTATGCGCGATCTTATTCTGCTATTCAAAATGGCACTACGAAACTACCAGGCAGTCTTCTGAAAATGGTCATCCAGCATGTGGCTTAGCGGTTCGCCTTCTTCAGCCTGAGATCATAGAACGATACGTTTTGCGTCTGCCTGTGCGTTCATCTCCAGAAAAAGAAATATAGGTTCATGGCATGGAGGAAGGAAATAATAGGAGGGAGCATGCTGCAACGCGACTGAAGCCGATGTGGCGGCTTAACACGTAGTAAAAACGGGAGAGCGTGCGGTAAGTTCCAGTACTCCCGGTTGATTTCCTTCTTTTTTTTTCGATAAACATTCGAAACCATTTGAAACTCTTCAAATAAACAAAAACATGGCTACTACCGCGGCACTTTCGCTCAATGCAGCACTCAAGTTTATGGATTGTGGAATCGAATCGCGCTGTAGCTTTATGCGCGTCCGTTCCGCAAGCCGCATCAGAGAGAAAGCCTGTCGGAAGTTGAAGGCAAATGTTGCAGGCCTCTCCAAAAGGTGCGTGGCGTGGCTAGAATGCTGACCGCTTTTGAGGTAAGTGTGCGCTGCGGTTCTTGTAGCAGTAAATTGCATAGTAATGTCTGTTGTGATTACAGAAGCTAAGCACGCATATCTTTCACTTATAAAGGGAGGCTAAAAACTGTTTTGTAAACTGGTGAGTTCTTGAGTGAGGGATAAAGCAAAGTTTAGTTTACGAGTTGGAGTGCATCTTTCTCTTTCGTTCGCTGATACATGCTATGTTTTACCCGCCGTGGTTGCTTGGTGGCTATGGTGTTGGGCTGGTAAGCACAAGATTGTGAGATCGAATCCCGACCATGGCGGCCACATTTCAACGAGGGTTAAAGGCGAAAGTACCCGTGTACTTAGACTTTGATGCACGTTAACAACTTCGGGTGGGCCAAATAATTCTGGAGTCCTCCACTACGGCATGCCTCATATTGCGATTGTTGTTTTCGCAAGTAAAAAGTGAAAGAGGGAAAGAGGAAGAGAGAGAACTTAAGAGAGAACTTTCACTCCCCATTCCCCTCCCCACGTGTAGGGTAGCAAACTGGACTCAGTCTGGTTAACCTCCCTGCCTTTCCGTCTTCCCTTCTCTCTCTCTCTCTCTCTCTCTTCGCAAGTAAAAGGGCATAATTTTTTTATAATAAGATCGTGTGCTTCCGATGAACTACCACTTATTCGTGTTCGCAGTAAGCAGTGTTCGAAGCAGGGTCAATGCTTGGGAATGTAGCGGAAACCGCATGACCCAGCCGAATATGGGTCTCAAACTCCAAAGCTGGAGCAAACGTTGTTTGCAGTTGCTGCTGCTTTTCTTCAGAGCAGATAAATTTACAACGCAAAGCGTTTCTAGAGGACACAGCATAGCACGTACGTAGCATATGCAACTCACCGTTTCTTGCGCGCGTCAGCGCCATCTGAGGCAATAAGCTCCACCGGCTTTCGCCTGCGAGGATGACTCCGCTCCTGCAGTGCGATCAATTGCATGCATGCAAACCCTCATGCGTAAGGTTCAACTAATCCATCCCCAATGCAAATTAATAGAGCTGGCCTAACAGGGCAAAGTACACATGGGCAAGGCCATGGTCAAAAATGTGGCAAATACATATCGCTTCTTATCGCTCACAGCGGTTTGCTTACTTCGGCCGAAGTATACCTGTAGCCTAAATGCACTGATGTACGTTGGATTGTGAACCTCTCACAACTCGCCCGAAGTGCAGACCACATGTCTTGCAGGAAACGACCGAAGCGGACCTAGCTTCGAGAGAAAACTGTTGCCAGAGATACAGGCAGAGCAGATGACCAGCCATGGCGGCCTCCACCTCTATCTGAGCAGCGAGCAGCTGGCGGCTGAGCGCGCACCGAATAAAAACTACCGGCAACCAATCTTCTCGGCAAATCTCGAATTTCCTCCGGGATCTCGACTCAAGCGGTTGACGTGTTGGGCCACCACTGTGGCTTCACGGAGCGTTCTCTTGCCAAGGCTGGCTGCATGACGTAATGCTCCCTCCTATCTTTTTCCTTCCTCAATGTTAAGTGGCGTCCCGTTCTGCCATTGTTGCGCTTTGTTATTACTGCTGGCCTCCTGCCCAATTCCAGCCAGCTAATCTTTGGTGCACAGAAGGTGAGGAAAACAAAAAAAATCACTACAGGGTACAATACGTAAACGAATCGAAACGCCGATTCGAGGAAATAAATGAGGAATTCTATTTCACTCAGCACTCTTCAAGGGCGCGCTGGCGCTAAGTAGAAAATTGTCCGGTTCGTTCCTTAGATGTCCATGAATGTGAGGAAACAATGCATACTCAGGACGCAGTTATGCGGAGAGATAGCAAAAAAATCCTTTTCGGTTTCATGCAAAAATTAATCTTGGATTAGTAACTGTCCCAGACCATTTCGAGTGAATGTGCTTAGGTTTGGGTAATTGTGATCGACAGCGCAATGGAATTGGCTCTGAGACAAACGTTCCAAGTGCACGATAACACGAATGGACGTGACTGTCATGTAATGCTTCAGGCTCTGAAGCTAAATGAGCTGAAGCGTCTTGGAGGTAGCACCGATAAGGACAACATGTGTAATCTTACCAAAGATGCCTTATTAGCATAGTAAATAAAACAAGTTTATGTTATGACCAGCACATTTTACTCGTGCAGAATTGCCAAAGCAGGTTTGAAGCACTCCAGGAATTTTTTTTTTTCATATTAGAGCACATATGTTGCAGTGCCAGAATGGGAAGTTGAAGTATACGCGATTAAATGACTCACGGAGAGCCTTTTTCGAGCCAATATCGCTCCCTTGATGGCAGTGACATCGGTCTTTGTGGTGTATGTCCTTCAGCGGCCTCTAACAAAGATGCCCGCCTAGCAGAAAATATCAGCAGAAAAGCACTTCCTAGCTATTCGGAAGCGACGAACAATGACTGACGTTTCTGTACTGTGCTGACGTGTCTACCTGAACGACGATGGTTCATAGAGAAACGCTTTAATCCAATCATTCAGAAATGTGACTCAGGCGATCACAGAGAACCTAACGCATGCAAGCAGACGTGCATGACAGCAAGTGCAGCCTGTCGGCAAAGGGCACAACATTGGTAGGCGTCACTAATGAGAGTTTTTACCACTGATCAGAGAAATGTGTACGGCAGAAGTAATTCGCATCCTTTTACCCACTGTTCGCCTTTTACTTCTTAACACTAACTAAAGCTTGACTCAAGATTCACCACTCCGTGGCAATGGTACTGCTGTTGGGATGGAGCTGTCACAAGACGGTATCACTTCAAGTAACCCTGCGGCGCAACGAATGCCGGTTATTTTCGGGCTTTTTTGTACAACTGTATGTAGGATTGCCATTGCTAGAGCGGAATCAGCCCAAATGCAGATGATTAGCGAGTTCTCACCACTGGAGTAGCACATACTGTGACATATCTCAGTGAACAGAGTGAATAGGCCACTGAAATTCAGCATCAGACATTTGCCTGCTTATGAGTGCTCAAATGAAGAGGCTTTTCCCACGAGGAAAGGTATATCCAGCAAGTTACAACTTGTTAAAATATTCGATCATGACTGATCATGACAATGCAGCGAACATGATAGCAACTGTTCGTGTTCGCAGCATTGCACAAAATATTGCTGTGCCTTTGAAGTAGCTGCACTTGCCTTGATACCATCCTTCGCGTAGTAAGTGTAAATGAATCGCTATAACACTGTCCACATCTGAAAATGATAACATAAGCGCCCAAAAATGCAAAAGATGAATAATTGGGTTTCTTTGCCTTCGGCAAGCTGACCAGCTTTTCTTCAATTTGTAACCCAGAGGAAAATTCGACACCACCTCTTTTCAGCCACTTAATGCTAATACGCAGCAATTAGAATAAAAGAAATTAGGCACGAAATATAGTTCGCACGCTCTTACGACCACTCTCACTACACCAGCGCGCAACGAAGATAGTTGTTGGGAGTCGTGGCGAACAGTACAAATGGGTCGCAGCGGTTATGACTAGAGGAGAATCGTCAGACCGCAAATTAGCTTAGCAGACTCCACACGCACTTTGCGACCGTGCTAATTGGCTTGGCTAGTGCGTATGGTAGGGTAAATAACAGGGAGGCGCACAGTTCTGAAATGTGTGGCACCTATACAGTGGGCACCAACGGTTCGCTGCACCGTGTTCAGCGCTTCTGCGATTATTAATTTGGACACGTCCCTACGGAGCCAACCCGTATAACACGGGTTGATCGTGCTTTGTGAGTAGTTTAATCCTTGAAGCAACTACGAGGCAGACGTCCAGGGAAATTACTGTCCCTACAATTACTGTAGCCGTGCTCAAAGTCGAATAGACATGAACTGCTTGTTTTCTTCAGTGGTGGTAGTGACAAATGAAGGGAGTTTCTGTCGACGATGTGCGAACAAAACAAACTCGTGCGCCAAACTCAGTTTTTTTTTTGGAGTTAGGACAATTAAGCTATGATCAATGTTAAGGTGAATCAAAGAAAAAGAAAAAAAGGAGCAGAATATAGGTAAAGTCTACGAAATTATTGTGTCATGTATGACTTTATTAAGGATGTTGTTCAAAAACTAATTTAGACACCGTTTTCCGCCTCATGAATGTGCCCTCCTGAACAGATTACTTTCATTCTATTTCTACTTGTTCATGTCTGTTAAAACTCTTAAATCACTTTCTGGAGCATCCAGTGGTCCATGAAACAGAACATGAAATAGCAGTATCACAGCACTTAGCAAGCTTTCTGTATTCATTCAGTGTAGTCCAAGTGACTAAACGTCTCAATATTTTATACGTGTCTATGAATTGCTTTTTGTTTGGGAAAATGTTAGAATGCATTGCGAATGTGTGGTCTTATTTCACGCAACTATCTTCACTGTCGCATTATTCACTCGCTCTCAGCCTTGGCAGAGTGGCAGGAATCCCATTCAAGTGAACAAAAGATACATTTTTGTTCGAGAGCCCTGCACTTTTTTTTCTTTTTAAACTAAAGTGTATCAAGTTCATTTAGGTTCAATTCAAATGCTTTTGTCATGATCCTAGAGCTCGATAATATAAGGCAAGGGAGAGCCACAAAATCTACGATGCCGACCTTGGATTTACCGACGTAATGTTTCCGATGTTTCATTACATAACACTACATTACATCTGTCCTCTATCGCACCTGTGCTCTGACGCTAGTATGCAGTGGAGCACCTTTCCGATTATATAATCGACACCCCTAGTGGCAACTTCGACACAATGACATGTATGTCAAAATTTATACTTATGTGTTTCGCGCAATTAAAAAAGACACATTCTACGATTTTACGCGCGCGATTTTAAGTCCCCATTTTCAGATAAAAAGGCTCGCCTCCTGCTGAGTGAATCTCCTTCTGCAAATGAAACCATTCGCCTCGTGTCCCGATAGTAACGGCTTACTTTATACTCATACTAACTGACAAATCGCCAGCTACAATTTTAGGACATTTCTTTCGGATCATTGCTAAGTCCAAACAGATAGGAAAATATTTGAAAGGGATGAGAGATAAGAAAAGCTATAATATTCTTACCGGCATCTTTGCGATTAGTGAAAAAGGTGGTCTAAAAAGAAAAAGGTGGCCTTAAATCGACATGCTCTAAATGTTTCGTACACTAATACGCAACCATGATGGCATGCATTATTTCACGCCTTATGCTTATATATTGGAAACGTCTGCCAATTTAGAGAGATGTTTTTGCACCAAGACAATTTTCTTTAGTATATACGATGGCACACACAATTGATATATTAGATTGTCAACAAGCGTTCATGTGCTATAGCTGGCGAAAGTCAGTTTAGTACTTTCTGTAGTTTCTTTCGTATCGTAAAATTACTGGGAACTCTTGCCGAGCGCTAAAGTGGCTTGATAAAGAACGGTTTCAATGTTTCTCTCCTCGGGGCATTGCGTAATGCACACACTGTTCTTTTCTTCCCAAACGTATGGCGTTTACTTCTTTACATTAATCGACGCATTTGCTAACATTGAGCTACGTGATTGAAAAAAACCATGCAACAGAAAGAATACGCATCCGATTTAGTATGGTTTCTTCTCTCACGCCATTTTATTTCGTGGCCTTGTTTGGCTGAATGACGGCAGTTTCGTGTGGCCATTACTGTAAATTGCCAGGAAATGATCCGGATCGAGGAAATGAGGCGGGTAATGCGAGGAGGTAAAAGACTCTTCCATAAAGGAAACAACCAGAATGTTATCTACACCGATCCATGGGCGGTTAACGTGACCGCTTTGCGGAGAGGAGGCTGCGGTGCAAAGCTTCCGAATTCCCGCATTATTCGCGCCATTGTGCCGTCTTTGGAATTAGATGGAAAACTTTACACAAAGCACTGTAGTTAAAATCATCATATTCGTGAAAAGAAAAAAAAATGTTCAGTTGAGAGTAGCAGCAAGATGTGATTCCTGCATCTTGCGGATCTCTTCAGAGCATCATTGGTGTTATCACTCGTCGAAAATAACCACGCGAAACAACGGCTTTCTTTTTCTCGAAATGGCACTTCTGCTTAAGATGCGCAGAGAGAGCCCATTGGATGGCTGCAGACAATAATTTTAGCCTCCCATCTTTAGAAAAAAGAAAAGAAAGCAACACATTCTTGAAAACTGCAGTCTTAACATACAGCGGATCTGTCTGGTTCATCGTCCAACGAAGCGAATAAAATAGCATACCTCTTAACTGTCCTACATGTTGGCACAGGTAACCCGAACGCTCACCATATGTGCAGTTTCACAGGGCTAGGGCCACTCTCGCCAAAGGAAAAAAAGAAAAGATTGAGTGAGCCAGCAGAGTACAAGATCGCCAATGTGTGCGTTTAGTCCGCAATTTGTGTTCAGAATGATCTGGAAGCCCAGCAGCGCAAAGGTATAGGAAATCAAAACAGCAACGAAGAAGCAAAGATGGTAAATGAGAAGAATAATAGAAACCAATAAAAACAAAGATTAAACTAATGACGTAGCAGTTTCTCACCTGTCGTTCTGTGTTCTGGCCTTTGTTTAACAAGACAAAAGCACATTTTAAACAAATTATTTCTGAGCAAGTTATGGTAACAACCTACTTTTGCTAGTCACTAAGATAATACCTAGTGGGAAGCCTCAAACACATGACTCAAGCTTTTCAAACTTTGCGTGTTGTTTCAGACTTGGGGTCTTTGCTTTCTCTCTTATTACCGCGTGCGTTCAGTTCAATTACTTGGAATCGCGTTGAAACTTTGCGAGAGGCACCAGAAAGGCAGCGCGCGAAGTTCGTGTGCGCCCCTGTGCGTCTGTATACATACCGCCGAACAATGCCGTTTATTGATTGCTAAGTTCAGATAACGGATTTATCCGCTTCCGAATAACTCATTTTTGCTTTTATCAGGTGCACCTGCCCTCAGGAAGTGGTGCATTGATGGTTAATCTGCTGCCCCTATCCACTTTAGTTCACGGCGTCTGACAGATGGATGAGACGTGACGATGTACTGTACGCCTTTAATATTTCCAGAGGCACAAGAAGTGAAGCAAACTTTGATATGAATTTTCTGGTTTCGTCCTGCGACGTCAAATCAAAAACGTAGAGCGGGGAAAATGCTCTGTATTAGGAAGCTGCTAGGTTGGTTTGTGACTGAAAATTGTTTTATAGATAAATCATAGCACAACCTGAAAGTTATCCGAATAAAACTTGTCTAAGGTAACTTGATTGATTCCTCTTCCTACAACACAAAATAGTCTGTTGGCTGCAGAGTAAGTAGGTGGAGAACGAATAAATCGCAGAGACAACCTTCTGTGTATGGACGTAAGGGTCGATACGCACAAAAAATTGTAATTTTTCAAATGAGTATAGACAGAAATGGTGTCTTAACTTTTTATTGGATATCTCGCAGCGTAGTAGTAAAACTATGAGCCTCAATATCGTAAGACTGAAGCTAAATGTATTCCCTCACAATATAATGCGAACAATTCAAAACGCTCGACAAGTGCACTGCGGTTTCGGACTTGGAAACGCAGACTGCACGGCACCGAAACTCTGATACGGCGGCCTCATGGTACTAGGATATATATATATATATATATATATATATATATGCATTGTTTCATTTAGCGCCATGGCGGCGCAATCCCTTAGTGGTAGTTGAGCCTTTGTGTATTATGTGCCTCGCAACCGAGACTAAATGAATAAGTGAGCGCGGCCGTTTGTCTTGCAGTGACAAGCCAGGTAAATTGTCCTCCTTTGCGTCACGAGTAAGTCATTTCTTCAGGCCATTATCCTTGTTAGTGCACCAGAAATAGGGGCGGCGCGACGATGCACATCTATCTGAGACTTCGCCGCGACACGTCAAGAGTGGAGCGAAACTCTAAATTATGAAGCCCTTATCGAAGGCGGCGCCCGTTGCTCAATAGCTCGACGCCTGTCATAAAAGCCTGTGAGAATAAAACAATATAGGAACCGACGAATCGACGCAGGTGCGGCAAGGGGGGCATGATTGCACGAAGTGTGGCTAAAAATAGACGTTGGCAAGAAAGTGTGGCGAACACAGCAGTTGGGGAAATAAAGAGATGTCGGCAAAGAAAACCTAGCTTTATAAGCAGCGGTGCTTGTAGCGCGAGATTACGTACCTAAGATCGCGCAAAGATACGTCGGTCCTAGTGTGTGCGACCCTCCACAACATCAGCCATGTATATTCTTCAGTATCTTATTGTATACAAGTAGCTGCACTTATGAAGTCTGCTACAATGGTAGCACCGTCTATAGTAGAAATCTCAGAAATCAGAGATGAAGTACCACTCAGAACAGCACCGATTATGTCTATAGTAAAAACGATAGAACCTTTGAGGGAGACAGGTGTCTTGAAATAACACGAGAGGCAATACTCAGAGGAAGTCTGTGCTTTTTCCGAATAGCTATGTCTCGGTCTAGTGTGAGTGACACCATAACTGCTGAAAAGGACGAGCACATAGGAATAAAAATAAAGTAAATGAGGATATATTTATCTTGAAGTGTTCTGTTGAATTACGGCCATACGTACCATAAATTTGCAGGTCGTTGGATTCGTCATTCGCAAAATTCATTGGAATGGACAGCGACAACCACTGCCAGTGTACAGGACAACGCTGTTGAAGATATAGAACCCAGTACCTTTTACGCGAGGGATGGATGGATGGATGAAAAACTTTATTAGGGTCCTTTAGGGCGCGCACTAGCGCGCAGCGGGCCGCTCCCACGTCGGGACAGAGAGGCCGAGTCTCTCCGCCGCGTCGCGGGCCCGTTGGACAGCCCATAACTGTTCTTCGAGGTTGGGGCTGTGTAGGACCGCATCCCAACGTGAAGAAGTGTTGTTTTTATCGCTGTGTAACGCGGGACATCGCCAGAGCATGTGAGGTAAACTCGCTAAATCATTGCAAAGTGCACATGCATTTGTTGTTTGAATTTCGGGGTACACCTTGTGAAGAAGTAGGGGGTTTGGGTAAACCCCCGTCTGTAGAAGCCTGAGTGTCAAAGCTTGAGGTCTATTGAGTTTGCAATGTGGGAGGGGGTAGATCCTCCGAGCCAAATAAAAGTGCTGAGTAATTTCGGTGTAGGATGAAGGAGAGTCCCGATTGTCAGTACCCCCAGCGTCAGGCTGCCCGGTAGCTACGCGGTTGATGATCCCTCGCGCAGCTCCGTGTGCCGACTCGTTGAGGTTGGGCGGGGCACCCTCGATCTGTCCCATGTGGGCTGGAAACCAGATCAATGTGTGTGGCTTGATTTCCTTGCTTCCTAGTATCCTTAGGGCCAGCTCGGATATGGTACCTTTGGCAAATGCCCTAACCGCTGATATGGAGTCACTGTAGACTGATGTCCTCTTGTCGTCCAATAAGGCCATCGCTATTGCAGCCTGCTCTGCGATCTCAGAGGACGTCGTCCGAATCGAGATTGCGTTTGTTATTTGCCTTTCATGATCTACGCTAACTACAGCGAAGGCCTGTCCGTCGGCGTAGCGCGCTGCGTCTACGAAACTGTTCTCCGAAGCCCGTTCACGAGCCTTTTCCAGGAGAGCCTTCGCGCGCGCCCGACGTCTTCCCACGTTGTGCTCTGGATGGACGTTTCGTGGGATCGGGGCGACAATGATGCGGTCCCGCTGCTCTCGAGGGATGCTACAGAACTTTGTTTTGATTACTGTGGGGGGAACGCCCAGCTCCTGTAAGATGCGTCTTCCAGCTTGTGTGGTAGATAACCTGACGAACTGGGCCCTCTCCTGTGCTTCCGCTATTTCCTCTAGCGTGTTATGCATGCCAAGTTGAAGTAAGCGTTCCGTGTGAGTGTATATGGGGAGGCCGAGAGCTCTCTTGATTGCCTTCCTGATTAATGCGTTGAGCTTATCCCGCTCCGATCTTTGCCAGTTGTGCATAGCCGCGACGTAAGTGAAATGACACATTACGAACGCATGTACCAATCTCACGAGGTTATCTTCTCCGAGGCCTTGCTGCCGGTTGGCCACTCTTCTGATTAGTCTGATGGCATTGTCCGTCTTCTTAGTGAGTCGCAGCACTGTCTGGTTGTTTGAACCATTCGACTCTACCATCATGCCGAGAATCCGGATAGCATCCACCCTCGGAATATATCCTCCGTCGTTTGTGCGCAGTTTTATGTCGCATTCGGCGAGTGGTTTCCACCCCTTTGGTTTCGGGCCTCTGCGCTTGGGTCGATAAAGTAGCAGTTCCGACTTGTGCGGTGAGCACCGAAGGCCCGTGGACTCAAGGTATCTCTCGGTAGCATCAATCGCCTCTTGCAGGGCCGCCTCTACCTGTCCGTCACTACCTCCCGTACACCAGATGGTAACGTCATCTGCGTATATGGTATGACTGATACCATCGATAGCAGAGAGTGTCCGGGATAGTCCAATCATGACGAGGTTAAAGAGGGTTGGGGATATGACTGCCCCTTGTGGCGTCCCCTTAGACCCCAGCTTGACCATGTCTGAAGTCAGGTCCCCGATCTTAAGTGTGGCTTCTCTATTTGACAGGAAAGATCTCGTGTAGGAATGAAAGTGCTTCCCCAGGTTAAGACTCGAGATTGTGTTCAAAACGAACGAGTGAAGAACGTTATCGAAGGCCTTTTCCAGATCTAGACCTAGTATGGCTCTCGTGTCCCGCGTATTACAGTCAATAATGTGATGCTTGATGAGCTTCATCGCGTCCTGCGTCGAGAGTCCGACCCTGAAGCCGATCATGTTGCGTGGGTAAATGTCGTGGTCCTCCAGGTAGCGTGAAAGCCTGTTTAGGATTGCGTGCTCAGCAACCTTCCCCACGCACGATGTGAGCGAAATTGGGCGGAGGTTATCGAGGCTGGGCGGCTTGCCTGGCTTGGGAATGAGAATGGTGTTGGCCGATTTCCACATTTCCGGGACTTTACCGCTGCTCCATGTTTGGTTAATGATGTCCGTTAGGTATTCGATGGACTTCTCGTCCAGGTTCCGTAAAGCTTTGTTTGTGATCTTGTCTGGACCCGGAGCCGATCTGCCGTTGAGGGCATGGAGCGCCTGCCTGATCTCCTCAATCCCAAAATCTGCGTCGAGCTCAGGGTTGTCGGAGCCTTCGTAGTCAGGGCAAGGTGGTGTAGGGCCCGATGCGACTGACAGGTACTTCTGCACTAGTTGGGATAAAATTTCATTGCTCGAATATTCTCGCTTTGCTATGTGTAGGGTGCGCGCCAGTGTGTTGCGTTGGTTGGTTTTAGTGTTTGTCTCGTCGAGGAGATGCTTTAGGAGGTTCCAGGTGCCCCCGTTGCGCAGCTGCCCGTCGATCGAGTTACACACCTCATCCCATTGTTGTTTAGAGAGGGCTCTGCAGTGTTCCTCTATAGTTCTGTTGACTTCCGATATCTTTTTTCTTAGCCGGCGGTTCAGCCGTTGTCCTTTCCACCTGGCGAGGAGCGACTGCTTGGCCTCCAACAGGTGAGCCAGACGGCTGTCCATCTTTTCCACTGGAAGATCGGTACAAACCTCTTTGGTGGTAGCTTTGATGTCCTGCCTAACATGTACAACCCATTGTTCGAGGCTAGGCTTCTCCACACTCTCCGTTCGCTCTTCCCTAATTTTGCGAAATTTGTCCCAGTCTGTGTACTGGAACATACGCTCTCTCTTCTGCTCGACTTGGAGGTGCGTGGCCAAGATATAATGGTCGCTACCAAAGTCTACCCCGAGGTTCGTCCACTTGACGGCTGCATTGCTCCTGACAAAGGTGAGATCCGGTGTCGTGTCACGGCTCGACGATGTTCCGCATCTGGTGGGGAACGCTGGGTCCGTGACTAGCATCAAGTTTAGGTTTAGAGCCTCACGCCAGAGTTCCTCCCCCTTGTTAGTGTTATATGGGTAGCCCCAGGTATGGTACGGTGCGTTGAAATCACCAGCTATGATCAAAGGGGAGTCACGCGCTAGTTGCGTGGCCTTGGTGATTAGGGCTTTGAAGCGTTGTGTTGGAGCTTTGGGACTACTGTAGACATTCAGGATGAATATACTTTCGCGGTTAGTTGGGCTAGGAATTATCTCTATCATCATGTATTCGACTTTACTTGCGGTCATGTTAAGGTCGTGAGTGATGTGGGTCAGCTTGTTGCTAATCAGTACGGCGATCCCCCGTCCTTCTTCGTGTTTTGCTACGGGCTTGTAGCCAGACAGCGTGACGTTAGATGTTAATGTTTCTTGTAAAACGATAACATTTGGCTTCTCTGCGTGTGAGCGAATATATTGTTGCAGGGGAGCCCTCTTGGGAAGGAAACCCCTGCAATTCCATTGCCACATTCTGAATGAGCTAGTTTGAGTGGCCATCGTATTGCTCTTGAGGTGCTGTGCTAACCTTTGGAGGGCCGATCGCCCCCGAGCTGTTACTAGTCGATGCTGTTGCTGGGAGTGTAGGAGCTTTAGGTACCAGCACAGGTGTTACAACGTTTTCTAGGAAGGATTCAATTTTGCTGATCCGCTGATTAGTGCGCTCCTCCATGGACGCCATGTTGCTGTGGAAGAGCGAGAACTTTTCATTTATCTGCTTTATGCTGTCACTTAGAGCGGAGAGCAACTCGCGAATCTCCGATTTGGCCCTGCCTGGTGCTCTTTCTTGCTCGTTAGCGATTGCCCTCTTCTTAGCGGGCCTCTCTGTATCGATCACCTCAACCATGGGGACTTCCATTGGCTGAGGAGCTGCCGGTTGCTTATCCGTAGCGCTCTTCTCAACCATGGGGACTTCCATTGGCTGAGGAGCTGCCAGTTGCTTATCCGTAGCGCTCTTCTCAACCATGGGGACTTCCATTGGCTGGGGAGTGGCTGGCTGCTTGTCAGCCATGACGGGTTGACTGCGCTTCTTAATTTCGGCAATTTCTCTCATCAGTCGAGCTATCGTGTTCTTCATCATCTCGTTTTCACGCTCAAGTTGCGCTAGTCTGTTGTTACCTCTATCATGCTCTGGCGGTGAGCCCCGCGTTACCTTTCCCGGCGTTCCTCGAACTCGGTCGGCCCAAGTTGGGTAGCACTCGGGTCGGCGATCCCTGGAGCAGGACCTCGAGCAGGACCTGAACCGGACTTGACTGCCTCGGCGCCGGGATCCGGAGCGACCCCTGGAGCGTGATCTGGTCCTGGTTCTGGAACAAGAGCGCCCTCTGGATCGAGAGCGACTCCGTGGGTTCTCTCTGGAGCCAGAGCGTCCCCTGGATCGGGAGCGCCCCCTAGGCTCTTGCGGTGGAAGTTGCTCGAAGTGATTTTTGATGTCGCTGCTATGTGGTGTTGATGAAGCCCCACTTGTTGAAGCTTCCACCGTCGCACTCTCCCATCGCCTCCTTCTGACGATGTACGGGATCCGGAATCGCTCCTTGCACGTTTTGTCCGCCGTAGGGTGTGGGCCCCCGCACAACCCACACTTTGGCGTGCACTGGTGTTGATCGTCCGGGTTGACTGCCCCACATCCTCTGCAGGTGGACTCTTCGGGAGTCGGGCAAACGTCGGCACGATGGCCGAGTTTGCCGCACGCGTAGCAAATATCAACCTGCTTGCGATAAAGAAAGCATTTCACAAGGACTGGGCCATAGCGTACGAAGTTCGGAACCTTGAGTCCGTCGAAAGCAATGATGACTGTGCCTGTGTTCTTAATTCTCTTGACCGCCAAGGCCAGCGGGTTTCTCTCGTTGATGATGTTACGTTCCAGGTCCGATGGACTGTCGTTGAGGTCGATGTGTCTGATTACCCCTTTACACGTGGTGTGGGGGGCGGCCTCGTATGCACTGACTTCAAACATTCTTCCAGCCACATGAATTGCCCTGATTCTTGTGTATTTTGAAGCGTTGTCTCGGTTGGGCGTGCTGGCCACCAGAATGTTTTGTAGTATGTTAGGACAAATGATGTCCGAGCTTATTTGCGTAGGGGTAAGACCCGCCGCTTCCACGATCGCCTTGCCGATCACGGTCGGTCCTGTCTTGGCAATATTCAGCCCTCCGCGGGGCCGTATGATAATTTTGGCATGTTCCTTGGGCATGGGAGGCATCCGTGACGCCCTGATGATTTTGCTTTTGAGCTTATCTCCATTTTCCTGACTTCTGAATGACGCGCCAGCGTTACGCCTATTCCCCCATATGCCGCCGCTAGGCCGGTTGGCAGAGTCCGCCTTGGCGGACATACGCTTCGAAACTGCCGACTGCCATCCAAATTCTGCTGAAAATTCTTCAGGAGGAAGATCCTCCCCGTCAACCGTCATTTGCATAGTTACTGAGATCTCAGAATTCTTGCTCCAGCTACACCTGGTGACGCCAATGGGCGCTACGCCGGGCTAGGCTTGTCGTTAGGGCCAGAAAGGCGGTGACGTAGGCCGAGCACAAAAACGTTCATAAAATGGAAGAGGCCACCCACCGGAGAAAGTCCGATATCGATGTGATCCTCTTCCCCTTAGACGTGCGTTGGTCACAACATGATGGAGATTGGAGGCGAAAATCTTGCCAAAATCAGTCAAGAGAGCAGGAGCCGAGATCTACGCGAGGGATGGTTACGAATAATACATGTTTTGTAGACACTGAAACCGCTAATGCATAAGGGACCAGTAATACATAGACAACAAGTGGAAGAATGAGCCTTCATAAAGGAATAAGGAGCACCGTGTGATCTAGCCTTGCCTGGGATGTTTTACCACACGCATGCAGCCTCAGGCACCACGTGCTTCTCGCTTGGTTTCGCTGCCTTGTTTTGTCAGCGCTCCGTTATTCGACCTTGTCGCCGACTTGCGTCGTCTTCCATGAAGAACATTAGAAAGGTCACAAAAAACACGAAAGAAAAATTAGTTTGTAGACGCTTCAAAATTTTAAGCTCACGCTAGCAGTATTGCATATCACAAATACACGGCAATATCGCCATTTAGTATAAGGAGACGCACAAAATTCCACGAAAGGAAAAGCGTCCTACGAGGAAAAGTGCTCCTCACCCCTTAATGAACGTACGGAACAATGGCGGGACTTGGAGTCCTTCACGTAAGCATTGCTCCTGATTTTCCACTTTTTGCATGCGTGCCCCTCACCAAGGCTGACACAAGCGAAATGAATATGACAGGCTGTATAGCACTTCTCACGGTCACCACCTGCACCCACTACTGTGCGCTTGCATGGTGCTAGACTGCACTTAGCCAAAGCATAGACCCCGCGTCATTGCAATAAAGGTGAGCCAGCTTTTGTCTTCACGTCCTAATTCTCATCATTTCACTGTCAGAAGAGCTGTTTTTCAAAGAGGCGTTGTTTCCCGCTGGCCTTCTCTTTTAATCTTTCGTAAAACGGCGTCCACAGTTAATGCTGCGTCCTCATAGTGGGACCTTCTCTCAGAGATTTTTATCGTCTCGTCTGAGAAATGCGCTGCGAGATAGTGAACCCGTCGTCATACCATTATACTAATAAAACACGACTGCCTTAAAGCGCAGGGGAATTCATAATCGCGGTAATTTATGTTTATGCACTGTGTTTATGCACTGTGTTAAATTACGCTTAAGGCACGCGTAATACCGCACGTGTTTTGTGGTGTTCTAAACGTAGAAAGTACTTTGATAACTTCTTATAGCAGAGTACCACCCCAATAATATTCTGTCAAAATGGAACAGCAACACGCTAACTTACACATGCAGTTTTTAGGCCTTTATCTCCAAATAAGATACATTCATGAATGAAAGAGCAAACATTGCTGTAGAATTTTTCAATGTTACTAAACGGTAAACGAAAGAGGATTTGCAGAGGAAAAAGAAAGTGCCCGATTTGCGGCTTTCGCGTCAGCGCTGTAGCAGTTATGGCAAACTCTTTGCCTGCGACTTCCATCTTTGTAATAACGTTGCAGTGTATTTTATGATTATATAGAAAACGAAACTCACATTTACTTGAAAATGTTACGTCAAAATAAGCGACAACAGTTGATTTTATGTCATGTTTCAGAAATGTCACCACTTGCGAAATAACTTCTATGAGAAAGGTCCAACGTTCTGGCACACAAACTTAATTGGTTGGATCACTCGACATCCCTTTACCCTATGCAACACGAAGATACGTGATAAAGAGTTATGACAACTTTGACAAATTTAAGCGCGTGGACACCAAGTGACGTAAGCCGCGTCGAAGAACTTGATAGGAAGTAACTAATAAAACACGCTTACTTTCAACTTTTTGCAAATTTTTGTCGTGAGCGCAGTTTCAAAGGTAGAAAAAAAAATGGCGATGCATTTTATTATAGCGTGGCCGCTGAAAGAAGACTTCTCTAGAATGACCTGACGACAGCACCGGCCGGCTAAACAAGCTCAAGTTTGGTGTCCTTGCAATCAAACTGTCAGAAAAGTAGTCATACCTATTTAACCATGCGTTGTACTCGTGCGAGCTTTGTTATATACGGAAGCAGTACATGGAAACTTTGCATGCGTAGGCTTAGTGGTCTCTTTGCGAAAATCAACTGGCGGAGTTCTTTATTAAATTATTTGCCTAAAAAAAGCAGGCATAGGTCAGAGCGGGACAGAGTAATGCTCTGTACACAAGCTACCTCGTGACTTCGGTGACTGACTGATAAATACCTACTCCCAGAGAAAAAATATAATAATTGTCCAGTTGGTCCGCATATATAAGCTAGTTGCTCATTCTAGTTTACACCTTAAGAGAGACATTCACTTAAAAGAATAGCTGCCGATGTTAGCCCAGCTGATCGTCTGGTATGCTGCTCCAACTTCTGGGCATAATTATGACATACGGAGTGATCAAATAAACAAAAAATAGGTCATGCACCCGCAAACACGCACACACATGCGCAATCAAGCTATTCAAGACGTCTTGTTAATATATGAAGATTTGAGAAATATCACCAGTGCCTTCGTAGCCCGCAATGCGCTAGTAGTTCACCTTGAGCTCGATGTAGGTGAGCAGGGGTCCTGCTCCACAGTGCAGCAGAGAAAAGACCACCTCGTGCTGCCTTTGTCCGACCCCTGATGTGTAAAATATAGGACGAACGCTGCTGTCATAAAGGCGGGCTGAGGAGCACATTCGCGGCTCATTGGCTCTGCTGCAATCAAATAACAGAAGTAAAATATTGTAGTCAAGGCGGGCTGAAGGAGGATAGCAAGAGTTATCGATTCTTTGGTGTAAGCCTTATTGTTCGCCTCGGGTCATTAGGCTTGCCGACCCAAGTAGCCGCGACGAGAATGCAGTGAAAGAAGTTAGTTTGCGCAAGGAGAGGATGTAATCCGACGTAGCAGTGATTAAGGAGCCCGCCAAATCCAAGTACCGAATTGGCAAGACTAAAACGCGTCATTTTGGATGGACGGCAATATAAGGCAATATATAAAAAGCAAAATAGGTTCGCGAGGTATTCACAATAATGACAAATTATATAATCTATTGAATACTATGACGGAAGAAATGAATAACTATTGTGAAGCGGCGAAAACCGTTAAGGTAAGGAAGAAAAATGCCGTTGGAAATAGAGCAGAAAGTTTGTTTTAATGCAACGTTTGGCACCGAAGGGGTGAGTGGTGGGAAAAGTTGTCTGTATAAGAGGGGTGATAGGCGTAAGTGGAGGGACATGTTGCAAGCATTGATTTTTTTTCTTACTTCTGTCAGTTCTGGAAAAGTTGTCGGTTTTTGTAGCAGAGTAATTATGCATCAAACCTATACAAGAAGGCATGCGTTTTGATTATCTCTTGGGACTTCGCTGTGTGCTTCGAGTGCAAATCAAAACGTAAGCCAGATGGAATAAGTGGTTAATCGAAGGACCATTAGCCGTAACGCACTTAGTATGCCGGTGCTCGTCCAATCACCTGCGCCTGGGTGCTCTATGTAGCATTCTGGGTATTACCTGTCTCTAGACAACCTACGTGCAGACCTTGAACATTGTACATATTCCGATTTTGAAGCCACTTTGAGACACACTGAATGACGTGGACCTGCAGTGAGGCGCTGTCTTCCCGTCTTCTATTTGCACTTAATCGCAGCTATCATCGCTTTTAATTTAGGCGTCTCAAATGATCTACGTAGCACTTTGTATTTCCTGTCTGGCACTGATGCGACTTCCTGGATGTTTATATTTACCTGCATCTTTTTTCATGACAAAGGTGAGTTTGACTTTTTCGCCACGTACGTTCCCAAAAGCACACGCCAACACACAACTCTCAGAGCATCGGACAGAGGAACAGAACTTGAATGACGTGCTCCTTTCAAGGCTGCTGAGTTGCCTCGCATTAGTATTCAATGACCAGATCCATTTTGGCTAGGCCTAAGCAATTTCCGTGCAGTCTTATCAAAGCAACCGCTTTGGCTCCTTCAATTTGACGGGAAGAGAAATGTGAGGCCATGTGTGCCACACAATTGCTTTCTTATACCCTTTTGTTGCAGACGATGGGCTAGGTTATTAATATACGATGACCTTAGTACGACTCGAATTGAGGTAGCCAATGTTTTCGTGCCAGATAACTTAAAACTTGATACATGTAAGAGCTCGAGGTTTCTTAACATTGCACACAACCAACTGCCAGTTTTTCAGTCATGCCGAGATCAATCTATCTGGTTCTTTATTGTGGACTGCCCAACCAAAGAACAGGGCCTGAATGGAACCTTCCAGAGATGTGTGCAGCTTCGCAAGCACGCATCCTATGACGATGGATTTGCTTTCTTTGTTACCCTTCAGAGCTGCCAGTGGACGCTGGGAAAAGCAGAAATCAAGATTAACTTTCTAGGTGCCAGAGATACTGAATTTTAGATATAATATTCCTGTTACAACTGAACTCAAATCAACCATTGCTCTAAGAGCAAAATTTTCTCATCACAGGACTCGCTTCATAGGATAAGTAAAACAAACGGTCTTCATGGAATAGACTTGAGTGCCTTAGCGTTTAACTGAGAGCGGCTACTGCCAAGTAGATGGAGTTTAGAAGCCCGCAGAATTAAAAACAAAACGGGGACCGTTTGTAGCGTTTGCTAGAGTCTTTTCTTGTCTGCTTAGCACGCTTAATTTTTTTTCCTAGTTTTACATGAAGCAGGCAGTGAGATATAAGGGGAAGAGAAAGAAAATAAGCCACTCAGGTTCATGTACCGCAAGCCTCCAGTTTGCTAGTCTGACCAGGGGCTTAGGAAAAGTGTGTTAGAAAGAAGGTAGGAGAACAGACAAAGAAAAAAATTTAACTACTCTAAATGATCGCTTAGTCCGGCAGATCACGAAAACACAATAATGTTTCAACAGTCTTCTGACAGAGCATCGAGTCACGCCTGTGTTGTAGGAGTATATCTTCTGTTAAGGGCCGGTCGTCGAACGTGTTGAGCACAGCGATACGGAAACGTCCTTGAACGCAATGCTTCGAACACTTACGCAGAATGTGCCTGATAGTTTCTTCTTCACTGAAGTGGCCACAAGCTGTGATGTTGGTTATTCCTCGCTACGGGCAACGGTAGCCTGCCTAAAAGGGATCGCTCATTTTCGTAACCTAATACTTACGTTCGGTTCGCTCATTTTCGTAACCTAATACTTACGTTCGGGTATTCAGTACCCTAACAATCATAATCAATAATCATAATCAATAACAATCAATCATAATAAACAATCAATAAGATGCACAAAGGAAGGAAGAAGAAGTGTATCTGTTCGGTCGCTGTTTTTATGTGGTGCTCTGAGTTTTCTGGTTTTTTGGATAGTTACGGTTACCTTTGACGACGATTGAAGATCGGGTGAAGTTCGGGTGAAGATTCGACGAGCCAGGCGCCTTACAGGTACGACATTTCTTTTTTGAAGACCTGTCTATTACTCCGCCGCTACGGTGGTCGGAAGCCGAGAACATCGTCACGAGCCTTATGCTCGTCCAAACCTAACAAGCCATATGAATGACGCTACGGGCCGTAATGAAACGCCTGGAGCCTTGCAAGCGTCACAAAACTTCATAAAGCCGGCACGTTTGGTTCTCCCCAACTCAGAATCAACTTCAGCGAACTCAGGAATGATGGCTGATGGTGAAGCCGAGACCAAGAAACCTCGCCTAGAAGACGGCAAGGACGATGATAGAACATCGACTTATGAGCTAAGTGATGATGAAGATATGGGTGAAGATGCGCCATTTACTGTGGTCACGTATAAGAAAAAGCGAGCCGAAGGCATTCCGGTTGTCTTTCGCCCAACAAATGAAGGTACTACTTTTTGGCAAGTAAATCCAAACCGAGTGTCTGCCGAAATAGTTTCTGCTGCCAAAGAGAAAGTACAGTCTTTCAGGACGACCAGAGATGGAAGTTTCAGTGTTAGCGTTGCTTCCTTAGCATCGGCGAAACGCCTTTTGATGCTCTCAAGTGTAGGTGGCCTGGAAGTCAAGCCATTCATCCCAGAGTCATACACGCGAAACGTTGGGAAAATAAAACATGTGCCTCTGCAGTACACAGACGATCAACTCCTAGACTTCTTGAAAGACGCAGGAGTTATATCGGCACGCAGACAGATAAGGTATTCCCGCCAAGAAGATGGAGCAGTGAAGTCATATCCACTTCACACGGTAATCTTGACTTTCAGAGACGACCGCCCTATTCCTGGAAGAATTTACTTGGGTTTCACCAGCCACCCTGTCGAGGAATACCTAGGACCCGCACTTCGCTGCTATAATTGCCAGAGATTCGGGCACATGGCGAAAACCTGCCGTAGCACACGTAGATGCAAAATATGCTCAGAAGACCATGACCACAAGCAGTGCAAGTCACTTCTTCAACCTAAATGTGCGAACTGTGCGGGGAATCATGCCGCCTCCTTCTCAGGCTGCCCACAGAACAAAGCAGCGGCGCAAATGCGTAGACATGAACTAATTCATGGAAGACAACCGCTACGCAATGAACCCGCACCAAACCTCGAGATTGTTCATCCAGTGCCAGATCACCCACCTCAGCGGGCACCGGAACCACCACAGCCAAGAGCACCAACAAGATATCCCTCCTCTAGAGAACAACCAACAGTGCAATCAAGCGACCAATCAAGAGGATCACAGTCAAGAGCCCAGTCCTATGCATCAATACTACGGAAACCCAGAGGACAACAGGCAGAAAGTAATACACAAGAAAGCTCCTGTACTCCCACACATTTCTCTCAGCGACCTTACGCATCCACTGCAGAAGTGACACCAGCTAATAGCGAACATACTACAGCATCGGTGACACAACTGATTTTGCCAATGCTTTTCGCAGCTCTTAAGGCAATCCTATCTGCTTTGCCGGAAGCAAACAACCTACCAGAAGTAAAAGCCTTGTTGCCTCTAGAAGCACTGTTGTGTCAACAATCCGGGCCGAAACTGCGGCAGGCACTACATGAATAACCGCTACAAAAATGTCTCCATATTTCAGTGGAATGCCAACACTCTTCGAAGAAAGTGCGCTGACTTTCGTAAACTGCTTGTGCAATACAACTTCCCAATACTTTGCATTCAAGAGGCGGGAATCACTGACGACTTTCGCCTCTCGAATTATGTGATATATAAGACTTCTCGTCAAGGTGCTGTTAGCAGAGTGCTCCTGTGCGTCAGAAAGGACCTACCATCTTATCAAATTCAGTCCAGTGATTCAGACTTCCCGGAATTCATCGCATGTAAAGTATCCTTTGGCAAGCTCTGTATAACAGTGATTAATCTATATCTACAACCTTCAAACCGGATTTCAGTAGAAGCGCTAGTGGAAATATTCAAAATAGCTCATTCTAATGTATTTATATGTGGCGACTTCAACGCACACAACATCATCTGGGGCAGTGATCACTGTGATGCACGGGGTAATGTTATTGAATGCGCCATAGATAAATGCAACTTGACTGTTTTAAACGATGGGTCGCCAACATTCCTTCGTGGATATAATTACTCAAGCTGCATAGATGTTACCCTGTGTTCACATGATCTAGTGAATGGTGTGGGATGGACAACAGATATGGAAACGCGCGGAAGTGATCATTTTCCCATTCTTGTTAACCACCCTAGCATGCGCTATGATATCAGGCGTTACAGCAGACTAACCAACTGGCAAGCTTTTCGATACCGCCTAACGGATCAAATTAACCAACATGCAACAGTGGAAAAATTTACAGAATTTTGGCAGGATAATATGAACATATGCACAAAGAAGGTCCCAATACCAAAAGACTATGCTGCAGTTGACGGAGAATATGAACACCTAAGAGCCATCCGACGCCGATCCGAAAGAGCTTACCGACGGAGCGGAAGTTTAGAAGCATACAGAAACGCTCAGAAAATACACAATGTAATGCGCAGACGAATGGAAAGCTTAGGCAAACGGCGCTGGCGCGATTTCTGCGGCACGCTGTCTCCTCACACGGCTGTCCCACGAATTTTTCTAGTAATTCGTTCTTTAAGCGGACCTGTAACACAAAGCTTCCCATTTCGTGCTCTCGCTGTAGCCAGGGACACGTGTGAAATATTAGTTGCAGATGAATTTTGTGAGCTAATTTCCAGATCTGCCTTTTCATCACAATGTGCAGAATTTGATATTTCAGTAGAGTTGGCTAAGCGAAAAATTACTGCTTGCTACTGGGCCCAACATCCTCAGTTAGATCACACTTTCACATTAAACGAGCTCCAATGTGCAATTGCATCATGTCGCCAAAAGTCCGCTGCTGGGCCGGACGGCATTACGTACAATATGCTAAGAAACCTCGGACCGACAGGTAAAAATGCGCTCTTAGACATCTATAATAACTTATGGATAGAGGAAACTGTACCTGACTCTTGGAAAGTCGCCCGAATCATACCAATTTTAAAACCTGGTAAGACGCCCTTGTGCCTTGAATCCTTCCGCGCCGTTAGTTTGACAAGTTGTTTATGCAAAGTAATGGAGAAAATGATTGACGCGCGACTTCAATGGTGGTGTAATGAAACGAAGGTGTTGTCCAACTACTTAGTAGGTTTTAGAAAACATAGATGCACAATGGATGCAATATTAGATATAGTAACCTGTGTGGAGCACGAGCGTGCACGTGGAAACATGACGATAGCAGTATTCCTAGACATCAAGAGGGCATTTGACACCGTTAGTCACGTTCATGTTCTGCTAAGCATGTTGGAACTTGGTCTGTCTGGCCGGTCCTTGCGATGGATTTCTGAATTTTTATCAGGCCACAAAATATTTGTTCAGACGGGTGAAGGAAAGAGTTCTGAACATATTGTCAAACAGGGAGTACCACAGGGAAGCGTACTCAGCCCCTTCCTTTTTAACTGCGTCATGGCTGATTTAACGCGAAGACTGCCATCACAGTTAAAGTTTTCACTGTATGCAGATGATGTGTGTATTTGGACATCTGGGTCTAACGCTCAACTACTCCAGATGGCATTGCAAGACGGCATAAATATCATCAACCAATTTTTGAGAGAAAGAGGAATGGTACTATCACATGCAAAGACTGCTGTATTGCCCTTCACTCGGAAGGTGTTAAAAAATTTCACTCTTAATCTGGAAGGACACCCTCTAACGATTGTCACACAGCATCGATTTCTTGGCATAATACTTGATAGGCAGCTATCCTGGGCACCCCACTTAAAAAAACTCGAAAACGAGGTCAATGCCATAGTGACTGTACTTCGCAGACTTGCAGGCACATCATGGGGCGGATCAGTATCGTCCATGCTGACTGTTTACAATGCATTAATACGACAAAAAATTGCATATTCCGCGCCCATCTTACACGGACTTTCCCACACGTCAGAAGAGAGACTTCAAAGACTTTTAGCTAGAGGACTACGCCTGTGTCTAGGAGTTCCACGAGCGACTTCGAGTTCTCTTGTAATAGCTGAGGCTCGCCAATCACCATTTCCAGTTATGCGAACTACAGAAACATGCCGGCATTATTTCCGCCTTCAAACCCAGCATAAAAACCACCCATAGGCTTTAGACATAATGAATCGAGATAGAAGTTATGTTCATATAGAAATTCAAGAAAATCTTCACATATTGCCAGAAAATGAATTTTGGAACTCAGACATCGAATATCCTCCATGGCTGCTTGCAGTTCCAAAAATTGAATTATCAGTAGAAGGGATATTCAGCAAAAGAGACATGTTCATTCAAGCTGCTCAACAACTAGCACTATACCAGATATATATGCGGTATTCAGGATACACACACGTCTATACAGACGGCTCCAGTACAGCAACCTCTTCAACTTCATCATTCATTATACCGCACCTCAACAAACAAGAATCATTTAAGTTATCTCGTGCGACTTCGTCCACAACGGCTGAACTGTTCGCAATCCTATGTGCGGTAAAATTTATATTGTCAGTAGCAGAAGCGCAAAAATGGGTAATTTTCAGCGATTCACAGGCGGCACTAACATCACTCTGCAGCACAAAGGGGAAAACATTCAGCGACAGTGTAATATATGAAACACTTAAATACCTCACAAAGGCAAGGGAAGCAAAACATGCAATAGCATTCCAGTGGATACCAGGGCATTGCAACATTCCTGGCAACACAGCAGCTGATGAAGCAGCACGACAAGCGCACCTGAAAGATGATACGGCTCCGCTCCCAATATCAAAGAATGAATTACGCTGCATTATAAGGACAACGTCTTTCAACATGTCTAGAAACACTTGGTTTGACCAGAATTCTAAGAGCTCTGACTTATATCATATTGATCCATTTATTGAATTCAAATTTTCGTTGTCATTAGATAGAACTATGGAAACGCTTATTCATCGATTAAGGCTAGGCACTGCCTACACAAAGCATTTCTTACACAGAATTGGCCGAGCGGAAACCCCCGAATGTGATTGCGGATTTGTAGATGAAGATATATATCACCTCCTTCTAGATTGCCCACATCACGACACACCAAGATGCCGACTTAAATCAGCGCTAAGTAAATTAGACCGCAGACCTTTCAGTTTAAGGAAACTTTTGGGCCCTTGGCCAACAACGGCCTTGCAGAAGAGCGCTTTAAAAGCACTAAAGACTTTTTTTGAAGACAGCGGCATCGCTGGACGCTATTAGTGCTTTCATTGCTCTGTTCATTTCAATGTGACTCTATATATCCATCTGTTTGGGAATTATGTTATGTTGACTGCTTTGTTGTGACTGTGAATGATTGTTTACACGATGTATATACCACCCGCTGACTAGACAATGTGCTATTAGGCAACAGTATCGTTTGTACTTTTGATACTTTCGACTACATAAGTGTGGAGACATTTGCCATGTATACTGTATGTACCCGCTGATCCGCTGACTAGAAAATGTGTTATTAGGCGACAGTATCGTTTCTACTTTTGAGACTTTCGACTACATAGGTGTGGAGACATTTGCCATAGTCTTCCTGTGGAAACGTTGCTTTATAAGTCCTGGTGCTTGTGTGAAATGATTATTTGATATGTAACCGTGAACCCTGAATGATGTATGACGGAACCACCCAAGAGATAAGGAGTAGCCGGCGCCTTAAATTGCGCGCCAACATCTCCTTATATCATATCAATAAAAAAAAAGGGTATTCAGAGAATCTAGTAGTTCATGTATGAAGTTGGGCCTATTCCAATCAGACAGCGCCTATTGACGCCAAATCTACGAATTTTTTTGCTGCGTCCATCCTCGAAATCGCAATTTATAAATAATGGTCTTCTCCGGAGGCTTGTCGAGCAGGTTCAGCCGCATGTTTATTACCGATGATTCCACGATCAAGGCTGCAGGTCTACACCCCTTCGTGCCACATTGCGTTCGATTGAGGTGAACAATCATGAAATCGGTCAATTTTCTATGAGTAGAAAGCGACACTGAGTAGTTTATTGTCAGCGTTGCATCGCGGTCCAAATATACAACTGGTATTTAGTATTGCATAAACGACACACTATCTGGTTCAGAAGGGATAGCAGATAATTTTTGAAGCTGAACATCACCTCAGACTTGAGGCGTACCAGGGTCCGAGACACAGTGCCTATTGATGCTGATATTGAAGAGTAAGGGCTCATTCACACCGGCCACTTGAGGACGTCGCCCGACCGATTGTGACTGGCGACCAAAAAGTGACTCAAGGCGACCGATGTTCACCCAGGCAAGTGTGACCAGCCAGTCACCACAACGAAATGTCTCGCGATATGTGCGATACACTATTGAAGTGTACTCACAGTCCCATCGCCATGTAAAATAAACATCAATGTATAGAGACGTCCTGTGCCTGCGCATGTAATTCGTTCCGCGGTTTTGCGTCTGCGATCGCGCAACTGGAAAGCCGAGCAGCGACCGACTGGCTCTAAAATGGTCGCGTTTCGTGAAAAAATACGATTTGCGATCATTTGTGACCAACTTAGTTGCGCGACCGCCTGTTAGCCGCCGGTGTGAATGAGCCTTAATGAACAATCTTACGACATTGCACAACCATTCACCTGCGTTTCGGAGCGCCGATTTCGCTTAAACCTAGACCTCAGCTTTGAACTTAACCTGTGGTTGCGAACATCTGGGACATGAAAAACAATTAAATGGCTCAAGGAAATTTATTTATTTTGAGAAGAGATTTCCTTGAAAGAAGCTGCCGCCACCAGTATTCTCTGTGAAGTACATGTACGAAGAATTCATCCTCCGTGGTAATATTATACAGGCTGGTCTAAATTCCATCGACAAGCAAACACAGGTCACCGCGTAAGTTTATTGGGAATCTGAAGCGGTGTCACAAAATGTTTAAACAAATGGTCACCAACTGTTGCAGAAACCGCTCAGCCTTGTAGACTACTTCCTTAACTTCGAATTGCGCAAGTGAGTTGCACAAAAACGGGAGGAAAATTCGGGAATCTCCCCTGTCTACATTTGTCTGCCTCCGGCCAGATGTAAGAACTTTCCTTAAGTTACGTCTTTTTTTTTTTCAGAATTGTGAAACGACGCACAAGCTCACCTTACGGCCCCTTCCGCCGTGGCTGCGTGAAAAATTGAGGCGCGTCGCGAAAGCGCACGAGGCACGCCTCTCAATATCAGCGTGAGCCCTATTCACCTTGTGCACGACTCGGTGTAGGCGTTGCAACTCAAGATTCCGAAAGCGATAACCTGCTATCAGCAAACGTTATTCCTCCGCTAGGAACCTTTCCTATTTGACGAACGTTTTCCGGGCGCACAGGAAACGCACAAGGACAAGACTTTCAAGACTCTCCCGTTTTGTATTGTTGGTCTGTAATTTAAATTTCGGAAACTGGACAAATAACATTCAAGACATCTTGCAGTGAAAGCGGCACACACTGAATCCGAACTAGAACGGACAAAGATGGAAGGAGCAAACAAGTCTTTAAACTGCATTAAATGAACTGCCTTTTTGTATGCTGCTTTTTTTTACCGCACAATTTCTCCCAATGTAAGCAAATCCCAAACTTGTCCAGCTCCCCTCCTTGTTGTTCACTGTTAAATATTTTATGAATATATAAATAAATTATGGCAAATGTCTAACCATGCATAATGTTACAGATGTAGGCACGCACACACACTCGTTCACTGAATGCGCGCCCCCACACCACAGACGCGCATTCCTTCGCCCGCTCACTCTGAATCATATGCGCGGTTGCGCACGGGTGTAGGGTAGAGCGGCTTGTTCTGATTGAACCCTTCGGGAAAAAAAGAAATACTTGGCCGGGAAATTTTTTTCAACATTTACTAAACGACGTTCGTTTGCAAAACGATAGCACGCCAGCTAGAAGTGGGATATATATCTCGCCTGTGTTTACTAAGCATGAAGTCGGTGGTCCAGGATGTTAAGGTCAAGCCTACGTTTTTTAGCGGATGTGTGATTTTTAAATGAATACTATGCGAAACTGCGCCACTTTTTCGGCCTAAACGACAGACCGGTGGTTTTATGGAACGTACACACATGATGAACATTGTGAACATTATTACCATGATGAACATTATGAACACATAATGGCGGTCTGTAACTGGCCCTGGAAGGCTCGTTAGAAGCTTTGTCAATTAACTTCGGCTTGCTGGACCTAACATATCTTGTTTATTATCAGTGACATTAGCAGGTTCCTTATATTGCGCCTTCTGTGCATTCCGATCGCCTCTCATAATTCCGAAAACCTAAATTTTGTATGATGTACAGCGAAATAAAATTTTCTTTGAGCTCCAAAGTGCATCTTTGCCGCTGAGTTCAGCGCATGAATTCCAAGTTAATATTCACGTAAACGTAATAAACGGTTTACAAGGTCGCGGAGGAAAGTCATCCAATAAGGATATTGATCCTTATCCACTCGAAATCTCTGAGATTTTCGGCCTCCCTCACGATCCTGCAGTGTTGTCCATTGTTACAATGTTGGAAGCGATTTCGTTTGTGAGAAAACCGTCTTCACGTGCGGCTCACGTGGGCAGAAAATGTTTCGCATTCACAGAATAAAGCTCACTAGCTATAAAAGCACTTTTCTAAAGATGGCCAAGAAAAAGAAGCAGCAATGCGTACTTGTGCCGTTTGTAATCCTTTGCTGAACGAAATCATAGGAGTTCAAGAAATAGTCGGACCTAGACAAAGATACAAACTGATGAATGAATAAGCGTTCAGCGAAACACGCAATCTGAGAAAGGCGGTACGACTCAACAAGCATTCACACTGAAAAGAAACTTTTGGCGTGTCAGATTTTGTTTTCACGGCAGTACATAGTTTACGCGAGAAGTGGCGCTATGTACTGGGCACCCTGACTTTCTAGTTTCACAACTGCAAGAATCGAGTATAGAACAAGCCGAGGCAATTAACTGAGTGGAATGCAGACCCGAGGCATCCCCTTTCCAGCAGTCCACGCTACACGGTGATTTTTTATGCTGTTTGCGCGTCCTCCTACAAGTGCATTGCCCGGGACAAATGCAAATGTGTTTGCACGTAGACTCGCGTTTTCGTTACGGTCAATAGACTCACATTGAGTCTTCGTGCGAGGGCCTTTCAGGATAAAAGCAAGCGATCTCATCATACGAGCACCTCGTAGAAAAACTCTCGCCCCTCAAAGAGAAAGCAGAGTTGAAATCAAATCTACGGGTGGCGTTTGTAGCTGAGCTCGAGAATTTGTTTGCAGAATGTTTCCCTTTGCCATGACAGTATATCGTGCCGCTTTCTGATTGAATCTGCTTCATGGCGGCGAAACGGACCGAAAGTTGCGTATAGAAAAATAGAAAATTTATTGGGACGTACACTACTGTCCTTCCTCATTTTGACATATTGGCGAACACAAGAACCGACGCACTCCGCGCAAGTGAAATGGACTAGGACTCGTCCCTTTTTTCTTATGCTGTTATATTAGCTGCAGAGTCTACAGTAGCTCTTCATTAATACAATTTTTTCACCTACGTATCGCCTTCTAGCTGCGTGTTGGAATTGTGCCACACGTAAAAACATTTGGAAGCCCTGCCGGATGCGTTGAATTGATTTACAACTGCTTCGTGTTTTCTATGAATTACGCTCCCTTGTTTACTAGTACATGCAATAACGAAATAACAATATGTTTTTGTGAGGTATCGGTGCCATATCGGGAAAGGGTAAGCGCAGAAATAGTGTTTTGTTTCAGCATTTCTTATAATATTTGATTTTATTGCAGCACACATTTTCTCCCTAGCCTGGAAACAAGTCTATTGTCCCTGTCGCTACCTTCTTTCCTTCATCGTTCTATCGGATCCTACCTTGAAGGTGGAAAAAAAATTCCGGCAGATATAAGAAAATTCGGTGCTTAAAAAGTTCAGAGGACGAAAAACATATAATTTAGCTCTATTGTGAAGATTCTAAAGAGTCATCTAGTAAATGTTACTAAGAAAATTGTTCACGTTGCAGAACCGAAAATTTCGAACCATTCCAAAGCCTACTATATAATGGGGGTTTCTTTAAACCACACAAATATTTCTTTAAAAACTTAATGACTGCAGTGAACGGGGCGTTTTTGAGGCGGACATGCATCGCCGCTATTAACGTGAGCTTCCGAAGAGCAAATAACAAAAATTTGTTGGTTATCTTTTTTATTAGGGCAATTGTCTAAATAGCTAATTTGAAGGTACTGACATTTTCATCCACACCAATCTTTTAAACGCCTCGAAAATCGCACACAATTCTCAATATTCATCCTCAAATTTCAAAGCTCAATCGAGGCAATATCGAAACTAAGGGCCTCCCGCTGCCCGTCAGACGGCAACGTGCCATCAAAAATTGTAGGGTGAAGTTTGAATGATAACAGGCCTCTGTAAATGCAGACCACACAATCGCACACGCCGGCCAGAAAAACGTGTGGCATCAGCCGCTCCCGCGACTGGCCGAGACGTTCGGCTTCGTGGTGTTTCGGTCTGGTTTCGTAGTGGGGTCACCTTTCCTGCGCTCCCACGGCGCATGGTTTCGATAATGCCTGAATTTACGGTATACATTCGATAATAAATATCGCGAATTAGGTGCGACCTTAAAAAAGCTCCTTTAAAAATGAGGCTGCGTTAAAATCTGACTGCCTTTAATTCAGCCATTTAAACAACTGCCCCTAAGGGACCAGACCAAAACTCATTCACAACTTTTTGTTGATTAGTCCTCTGAAGCTCACGTTATTTGCAGCAGCCTACGTCCGCCTCACCTGGCAACTCGTTGACAAAAACCTCTGACAAGAACACGTTGCTCGCTGCGCGTATAACCTTTATATATAAGCATATATAAAACGCATTCATTCTCTAAAAAAACACCCTGTAAGGTCTATATATATCAGACTTTTCCCGAAATGCGTTTAAAATTTCTTAAATATAGGAGAAGCGAGATAAATACGTGATTCAATCTTGATTGCGTCTACCACAGTCATAAAATTCAACAAAAAGAAAACTAATGTAATAGTTAAACAAATGTTATTTAGGCTAATTAACTTATTAGCCAAGGCAACTATGCAATTGATCGCAACGAAATACTTGAAACGCGAAAGCCGAGGCGCGTATAACTCCTTCTAGAAATCTAAAAAGTGAATGCTGACAATTCCTTTATAGCACAGTGAATTCCGGCCAGTGTCACTCAGAACAGCGGCACTGAGCCTAAGCCTAAGCTTAAGTTTCACGCCCACATAGCAGGCGCCCATGAGTCATGTGACCATTCGTTCCTCACAAGCGGGCAAGCATCGCGCCAGCGTCCTTGTCGCGCCACTGTCTTCGTCGTTTCGTGCGCGCCCGACGATGCGACGCATGGAGGCACGTCACTCATGGGCTAAGGGAGCGGCAGTAGCGCTATTGGGCGGGCCAGTTTCGCGTTCCTATGTGAAATTGGCCGGAATTCAATACGAGGCACGAACTAGCAACGTCACCTTATTGCACTACTGGAAAGGGCTCCTCGGATAGAGCATTTAAACTTTTCCATTGCGATCAAATGGCACGGCTATATACAGGAGGCTCCAGCTAACACTTTCAAATGTTTTTTTTTAACATTGCCTGGGGAAGATAGCACAATTATATTACATGAGCTGTTCTGCTTGGAGAGGCGGACGCTACTTGCAAAAATGAAATTAATATGGATAGCCGACCAATTATTAAATGTTAATTAATTACGTTTTGAACTAATTATCTCATGGCAAATTGTGCGATTCAGTAATTCTAGTGGGTGAGACTGCAATGCATATCCACTTGAAAATAATTGTGTGGATGAGATATGCGCCGTCAAACTTGAGGTAAAAATGCACTGTATTTCCGCTTACTTTCTTATTAAAGAAACGTCGTTTTATGCATTGAAGCACAAAACTAACTGAAAGGGCAATGAATTTCTCCACGAATTTGGGGAATTATTATCTCGGAACTGCCGTCATCGTGAGAATTCGCTCCACGTGGAACTGTCTTGCGAACTTCTCAGCTAGAATTTGTAAATTCCAATATGTCTCATAAGGTAATTAGCTAAAAAATAGTTTGCGTTATTTGATGAATAATTCGATTTTGCATTTCAATTTTTTTTGTGCAATTGATGTCAGCCCCATCGAGTAGACTAGTTCATGGACTACGATTTTGCTATCTGCCACAGCCAGTGCTTAAAAAGCTTTAGAAGAATTCTCTGAAACAACCGTCGTAATGTATACCCATGTTAGCGGATGGATGGACAACCGCCCCCAGGCACAATTGGTAGTGCAATGCACACGTAATGCGGCGGTTGTGGGTTCGGCTACTTCCGACGGCACGTTACCTTTGCGTTCACTTTCATTTCTTTTTTCTTAAAATATTAGCCAGATTTATTAAAGCGCTTACGTTCCGCTCCGATTAGACCAGTGCGCCCTAAAAATTTCAACACGGCGTTCTAGCGGGTATGACAGTGCACGTACGCATAGGGCTGACGCCGGCAGTGGTACGTAGAACGCTGCCTGCGTTCCGCTACGAGACCAACTCAGCGGAGCATTGCTTTGTCTTTTCACAGGCACGCTGAAGGCGCGTGAAGGGCGTCTCAGGAAGATGCACTTGTCAAAAAAGGGAAATCAACGCGCTCCACGCAGCCAACGGTAAGCGTGAAATGTTAGTGGAGTGGAGCGTAAGCAACGCTCTCCAAAAACTACTTATTTACTAGATTTCATTTTGAACCACAGCTGATTTTTCTGATGCTGTCCTTGGTTTCATTGCCTGGCGGTTGATACATATGGCGGTTGACTTGAAGGCCCGACTATCCGAAGTGTCGCTATCACAAATGTAACTATACTTCGAACGACCGACAAACGATCCGCGCACTTGTGTTTCTCCAAGACACGTTTGTATTTGTCGCCCTCATCCAGCATGCGTCGACAAACCTACGAACGATGGCCTCTATTTCCAGCATGTTGCGCAATCTGTTTTGCTGCTTTCTTCGCAACTTGGCACCTCTACTATATCGCTTTGTATTAGTCGCACGAATACCTCTTACTTCTGCTGACACTCATGGAAAGCTTCTAAAGCTGCAGCCTAGCTTCTTCGAAAATATTGTCCCTTAGTAGCGGCGGTGAATAACGCAGCGGTAAAATTGTGAATGACGAAACTAACGTTTCATTGGGCGAACTTGTGCCCACGCAAGCAAGCTACACTCAAAGCACACCAACAGCGGTGAACACGGTCGGCGATCGTCGAAATCTGATCTGCGGGGCAAGTGGGTCGGCTCTTATACACGAGCGATATACACGCGCCATCGAAGGTTGCAGACTAATCGCTGATGGCCGCGTGTCTTCCAGAAATTGCTACACAATTCGCGCGCTCATACCTGCAATAAGATTACGCAAGGTTCGGTGAGAACAGACAGTGGATAGAACCATCGATAATATTCAAGAAACTTCCAATACCCCCAGGCGCGCCGTCCGCTGAGCGATAACGCTTGTTATACGGTGAAACGCGGTCACCCGATAAAGAAGTACACGTGTCACTATACCGCTCTTAAATCGATTAGTAGCTAAAGCGCAGTTCTCATATTCGAATCTTTGAATAAACTCACAGCTGTCTCACCTGTACTCCTACTGTTGTTTTGTTCAATTACATAAACGCAACGTTGCGGTCGATGCTTTATTTGACTTGGTGATAGACAAAGGCAAGTCTGGGTGAGCCGACAAGTACCACAAATACTTATTGTTAGTCACGCAGCTGTCAGGCGTTTTTTGCAACCTTGGAACAAAAAGAATGGCTGTGGCTTAGCAAAGGTTAAGCCCAGGATGCGAAGCATACTAGCCTTTATTTTAGGTGTTGAACCACTGTTTAGCCTGGTGAACTGCAGTTGCTTGGCTATATTTGGTTCGGCTAGACGAAGAAACAACTCATGCGTTACTCTGCTTCGCCTTCAAGAGTGGAACGCGACAGCGTTCCCATCGACCCGCCAAGGGGAATAAGACAATGGGCTACGGCGCAGCGACTACGCGCCCCGCATTGGACGCGGTGAGCCTTGAGCAACGCAGCGTTCGGCGCGGCAACGAAATGTGCGCCTGAGCAAGCGACGCACGCCTGAGCCTTAGAAACCGCTCGTTTCTAAGGCAACACCGCATTCACTAGAGGCGCTTTTGTACCGCTTTGAAGCATCGTACTCGTGGCTCAGTGGTAGCGTCACCGTCTCACACTCTGTAGACCCTGGTTCGATTCTCACCCAGCCCATCTTGCAAGAGTTGAACCAAAGCCATCTAGAAACAAGCGCAGCTGCTTATACACCGCCGCGACGCCGCGAGTTGGAGCCCTGTTTCTCCTCTGTCGTGACGTCACGGTGTCACGTGGTATGGCATGGGGTCAAAGGTCATTGAAGGCGACACCGCCGCGCCTGAGGAGCTGGGTTGAGCTCTCGTAATATGCTTCGAATAAAAATCCGGGGTAAAAAAGACAGGTTCAGACTCCTCTGAGAAGCTCAAGTCATTCGAGGCGGAGAATGGCTACTGTAAGCATTATTGTTTTTTTTTTCTAGAGACATTTAATTCCGTAATATGTATAACACGCTAAGTGTTACACTTATTAAGGTTTGTTCAATAAACACTTCTGCACTAATTCGTATTTTCACTTTAGTGTTTGTGTCTATGCGCTATCACTAGTTCTCGTAAAGAAAGCATTACCTTCTTAGGCAGAATACGACCCATTATTGGTATTACTTTCTCTCCCTTCTCTGGTAGTGCTAGAGAAATGCAAGAACACTCATGTACTTAGATTTTGGTGCACGTTAAAGAACCCTGCATGGTCAAAGAGAATTCGGAGTCCCCCCCCCCCTACGGCGTGGATCGTGATCAGATTGTGGTTTTTGCACGTAGAACTCCAAAATTTGTTCCAATTTAAATTTGTGATACCAGAGTTTGCACCTTTTCTCGCTTTAGAGCATGTATTCTTTTCCAGTACTAATACCACAATTAGACATTGCTATACCATGGAGCGTACGCTCTAGCAATTGCAAAGAGCGACTACATTATTGTAGAGGAAAAGCATTAATAATAATTTTCTTCATGCCATAATGAGCATGCTTAATTTAATTTTGCTAGCTTGCTGTGAAATTGTACCATTCTTGCAGCGTTTTCTTTCTGAAGATATAGTAAGCACTAATCTTGAAATGTCATTTGCAGGCACCTCTCCGGAGAGCACGTCCGTTATGCAGGCAGTGAGCGTATTCGTTGTGAGCGAAAATTCAGCACGCCCACTCCAGAATGGCCATGCTAACAGTATACGTGAATGCTTATGCACGCCGGGAGTGCGCGGGCGTGTTTCTGTATTAGTAGGCACTAGACAGGCACGTAATACCACAAAGGTACGTGCGCCTACGCCAGGATCCTTTAAAGGCTCCTTTGGAACTTCTTTCTTTCTTTTTTATCCTGCATGCAAGCTTGAAACTTTCCAAGTTTGCAGGCACCGCTGTCGTCTCGTGTAGGCGGGCTGTAAAGGTTTAGCTTTTTTCTGCAAGTGTTGTCACCCTGTTGCAGAAACCATCCTGTTGCCACGCTCGAGGAGCCTGTCATGCATAATTTCCTCGGGATGGGCTTTCGGCTAGGCGCTCAACTCAAGTGGAAGCAGCTGCAGTTTTCACGCGATGTCACACCACCGACGCAGTCATTTTTCACGACAGAGACACTGCATGACACGTAGCTGAGAAGGGTCGTAGTGCGGGTAGCGTCGTGTAGAGGAACCGCAATTACCTTCAGTGCCCGATGCTTAACGCCTACGCTGTGCGGACGTTTAGCTTACATTTTTCGGCTGCTAGACAGAGCTGGACGAAATGCCAGCGAAAAATATTAGAAAGAAATATTTGGAGCCACTAGGACAAATATGCAGCCCGCTTCTTTCACCGTTTTTTGTTTTCTTGGCGCCTCGACGCGTAACGTCTGGTCTTCACGTTGTCGCTAACTTTCCTGTCAAGCTTCACCTTACGTGCCTTGTTGCCTCGAGGCAACAGCGAGAAAGCTTTAATTGTTGGTTCGAGATAAGTTGGGGAGATTGCAGCAAATGGTCGTTATATTTTGTGTCATGCAAGATGCTTTATCGGTAGTTTTTATATTTCATGTATTCGCACGTTAATATACTCTGGAGGACAAATTTGAATGCTCACATAGGTGTGTTTTCGAGAGAAATAAAAAAGCGAAGGAAAAGATCAAGAGAGAGGGTATAATAACCTCTATCCAGAACAGCAGGCGAGGTAAGCAAGTGTAGGTAACTCCTCCGCTCTGCAGTCGGTGGTACACTCCATGCAGTAGTTAAGCGACCTTAACTGCCCTTTCGGTCAACCAAATCGAGCTCTTCCGTCGGGATGGATGGACAGCGAAGTTTAACTGTGATGCCACCTATTTGGTGGCGTGGGCTATGAGTGGGAGCTCTGGTGCGCTTGCACATTCCCATACCATCTGGGACAGCGCTGTGCATTCTATCTATTCTATCTATCTATTCTATCTCCCCCTTCTACTCTGTTTCTCTTTTTATCCCTCTTAACCCTTCCCCCTGCGCAGGGTAGCCAACCGGAACTACCTCTGGTTAACCTCCCTGCCTTTCTCTACATTATTTTTACTCTCTCTCTCTCTCTGTGCATTCATTGCAGTGTACAGTGCAAGGTGTTTAGCACGGTTCAAATTTCATTCTGGATATGTGCTTGTTTTCTAGTTTACGCCACCGTACAACTTCCTCTCGGCGTTGTGTGGTGGTGGTAGTGTTCTTCGTGGTAGGCGGTAATGTGTTAGGATGTGTGTGTAGGTTAACGGTGTCGGCTCGGGAGATAAAACCCCTCCTCGCGTCCGCCTCGTGATTCCCGTTGTGTGCATGATCGGTGTTATTACAGTAAGAAGCGAATGGTTCAAACTTTATGTAGGCAAATGATATTGCCCGCATTTATAGCAAGCTTTATGATACCATGCTGTCGTTCGAAATTTTCGTTCTTTCAAACAGAAACGTGCCTTATACAATTCTGCGTTGTCTTACTCAAACATAAGGGCGAGATGTCGACATCTACCTCGTTAGTGTGGATGGCGCGTCGTTGTGGGAAGAACTAAAGGTACCCGTGAAGTGTTAGTTCAATGCCTCTTGAGAGGGGGGGGGGGGGGGGTAGCTTGACATAATCGTACTTAATCATGAAGCTCCTCAGATTACCAAAATCCTCAAAGACTGCAGGGCAAGGGTTCAAACCATCAGTATATTTTTGTAGAGGAGCTGCTTGTTATCATTGCCCTTTGTACTGCCAAGTCTAAAGTGCATTCAATTAAACTACTTCCAGTGCTGTATTATAAGACAAATGATCATATTAGATCCAAGGCAAATAAACCATCTGTAAAGCTTGTACTTGTCATTTCAATTTCTGGTTTTTCGTGCTATCAGCTGCTGCTTTTGAAATGAACAATATTATCTAATACATTGCGTTAGACAGGATTGCCAATAAAACATGCAGCTGCATCATTTCTAAATATTTATACCTAATATGATATTTGAACAAGTTAAAATTAATTTTATTTCTGAGTAAAGGCGGGTTTTTTAGCTTGTGAATGTTTCGAACAGCGTTGCATCAAAACATGGGTGAACAAACCGGCCACGGTGGTTGAATTTCGACTTTACGCTGCTAAGCACGGGGTCGCAGGTGCAGTACGCGATGAAGAAGGGCAGATTCCGATGTAGGAACGCAAGAACGGTCACGTGTCGAGCTTTTGGGGCACGTTAAGGAACACCAGGTGGTCAAAATGTGTCCGTAGTCCTCCACTACGGCTTCCCTCATAGCCCGCTGCGCATTTTCAGGACGTTAAATGTTCCGTATCAAAGGAAGCCATGCAGTGAAACGAGAGAAAAAAATAACATATAGTAAAAAATAAAATCGTTTCTTTTTCCTAATTTCTCTCTCTCTCTCGATTTTTCTCATCGAGACGCTATGCCTGCATTATAATGATATTCAAAACCTTCCAGTGCCCAAAACTACCCGTGACTTGTATAACACGTAAAAATTGCAAGACTGATATCATAGAAGTATCGGATAAGTTCCCAGACGGGTGGCTGCATATATATGTTCAAATACACTGCGTAAAGTGCACACATGTGGCCTATATCAACGCTCCGATATTTGATCGCTGTATTCTATCCCTCGATCTGCAAAAAAGAGCCAGCGCAGTAAGTAAGCCTGTTATGTTTGTTTGTTCGCACTATACGCTATGAGCAAACACACGTGTCTACCTGTTTTATTTTTCACGAGGCAGTCTGAAGCCTTACATGTTTCTAACATCTAAAGTGATTTTCTTCGTTCACCGGGCTTGCAATAACCGAGGCAGAAATAGATTGCCCCCCCACACACACTTTTCACGAAGAGAACGCAACGAAACGGATTCCATGAGGTCCCACCGAAAGCAAAGAGAGTGAAAGCGAAAATGGAAGTGTAAGAGACAACAGAGCTGCGACTTCAATTTCTTCAGAATAACTGTTTCTGTACTCGGCTTTTTATTACTGCTGCATCCTCCTCTGAAAAAAAATGAAGCCCCATACGCTAAGCGCAAACTTCTAGTATAATATATTATTAAGAAGCTTAAGTAGTCTGTCGAGACGGCGGCAGATTAGAAAGACGCGAAGATGAGATCAAGTACTGATAAAATATAGATGGCTATAGCAAGCAGAATGAGGAGCCAGCGGCTATAGTTCTCGCACTTTTGGCGCCTCTGCTTGTGCCGCTGAAACGACAAGCTTCCTGCGTATGACAATAACAAGAGAACACAAACGCGCGTGTTTCGACTGTAAGGTGCTTCCAATTGGTGAAGGTTATAGCCTCTTTAGGCAGGCACCTACATGTGGAGGCTTAGCGCTTGAGATTATGAGCTCACATAGCTAGGCACACGAGGTTACGGCCGGGAGCGAAGAATGTTTGAAGGTCCTGCGCAGGCACATAACAAGAGTTTACGGAACACAGTTGATGTTTGACGATGACTGCATATTATAATTCTGACAGAAAGACGTCGATGCACGTTTGCGCGTTTGATGAAGGAGACGCTTAGCTGCAGAAGATGTGCGGTTGTAAAGTTTGAGGTGCCAATCAAAAGGTAATGGGAAAGGCAGAGCAATATGGAAGACTTTAGATATTGTCATGACAGAAGTCGTAAATGTTGAAACAATTACAGTCATACGAACAGTGAGATAACATATTACAGAGAAGCTTGTTAGTCCAACAGCATCTTGAAGGGGCAGCGCAATAAAACAAAGACAAAAGGCAGGAACACAGAGGAAAGCGCCGGACTGCGCTGCCCCTTCAAGATGTTCAACCAGTACCAACTCGCCCAAATGTCGATCCTTCTACAGTCCAACAACAAACGCTCCAAATCCTTATATGCCGGTTTTCGCGGTTTTATGCATGCGTAAAAAGGATCTAAACGACTCAAAAGGTTTACATTTTGGGGAGATGTGCGATAATGTGCAAGTAGATATTGATGTGTGTGTATTATTTAGGCGTTAAATTATTATGGCTAAACCCTCGTTTCGACCTGTTTAGATGTGTCATAAGGAACGCTTACAAAAATTTTCCTGCTTCACTCGAAGTATCGAAATGTGGCAGTGAGTATTATTTAAACTAAATGGGGGACATTTTATTTGGTAGGTGAACTGAAGGTTGAAAGTGCAAGTAATTTTCAGTATTTTGAAAATAATTACTGAATGTTCATCGTCCCCGAAATTGTATGCGTTATACGACGCATGCAGGTTGTTATCGGTCTCCTCGGTGGACTATTTGAGGTACGTTTATATTTCGTTGAAGTAGGAAGCATGTCGTTGCTGAGCAACGGTAAATATACATTCGGTGTAGGTTAATTGCACATTTTATATAGGGTTACTTATTCAAGCGTTTCAGAGTGTCATAATGCTGTTATTCACAAGGAACTGCAGAAGGCACCGATTGAAATTCGGTTAACATGAGAAACATTTTAAGTCTTACGTGAGTCGCAAGTTTCAATTATAGCATAGTGAATATATGGGCTTGTTGATTGATATGGCCTTCGGATTGCACAGCGCAGGCGGAACGACCAAAAAAAAGAATAAAAGACAGGACGACTCACAAAGCGCAACCTACGAACAAAGGTTTAATTTTCCAGAGCACAATTAGATACGCTTGCACAAAGCCACCACACATGCGCATACAATTACCTCCAAAGAAAAACAAGTTCGTTATGTTAGGAACCATTGTTCAGCGCATGCAGTTTTGTGCATGACCAGCTTACAAGAGAAGCCATTGAGGTTGAAAATATTTTGAGATTAAGTCCTTAGTGCATAATCATCCCATCTGTTAACCTTTCTGATAAGGAACTTTTTTTCTGAGGTTGTAAGTATTTGCGCATGCGTGGTGGCTTTGTGTAAGCGTATGAAATTTCGCTCCTTCGTGTGTCGCTTTGTCCTTCTTTGTGGTCGCTCCATCTGCGCTATACATCTCGAAGTTACTTTATAGAAGTTCCAAGTAATTCCTTAATGCTTATTTTTCTATAACTTTATGCGTTATACGAGGTTCATAGTTGGTTTCTAAAGTGTATTTTGTGAAACGAACAAGGTACCTTGCTTATATTTGGCCAATGTAAGGAGAACGTTATGGGTAATGCACAGGTGAAGCTCAACGTGCGTGGATTAAAGGTGACCTTCGCAAAAAATTGCGTATGGAAGTGCTCCAGAGCGTTAAAAAAGTGTTTTACGAGCGGCTCAATATCTTACCTGCTGCCATAGCATAACCTCAAACGGCACGGAGATCAAATAATTCAGCGAAGATGGGGAGAGTACTTCGGCAAAATTGTGTGCGATGTCAAATGCGTGTGGATCAAATTATCTCGAAAAAGATACCTTCGTCAAATGCTTGAAAGCATTAAATGGCTATGTTACGCTATGTTTCCCAGTGTACTGAGGGAACTCTAAGTTACAGCGCGTTAATATTTGGTGTAATTAAGGGATATGGTATGGGTAACGCATAGTAAAAGTTCAGGGTATGTGGCTCCGTTACATAATTTGCAAAAAAAAATGGTAATGAAGAGCTCCGGAGCGTTACGAGAGGGTTTTGAGAGTGGTGCAAAATTTAGCACGCAGCTCTGGATTAACTACAACTGCCGCCGAAATTAAACTTATCGTCTATGTATCCGGGTAACGCGACAAAACTCTACGTCACACAAACTTTGTTTGGTTGTGATGGGAGGAATCTTAACTGTAATGTGTAGCGAAAGCCCAACGTTCACATGCGTGGTAGCTAAATGTGTGCGGATTAAATACAGCCTTCGCAAAAACTTTTCCTGGGAAGTTTTCCAAAGTATCGTATGGCCGTTATGAGCTATGTTTCCAAATGTCCAGAGAAAATTGTGTTACATCAAGTTTACATTTGGTGGAAATGTGGGTCAAGCTAAGTTTAATTCTTGCCGAAACTTCACCATTGCTACCCTGATTGGAAGCATTGGAAATGTTTACTTAACCGTCGTCTCTTTGTTTTATGCGTTATGCGGCGCTTGAAGGAAATTTCTGTGGCGCCCTAAGTGAACTACTCAAGGCATTTTGTTTTACCTTTTTAAAATTATGGGTAAGGTATAAGCAATGCGGGGGCGAAGTTGAAAGTTTTGACCTGATTACGGCTTCAGCAGTAAATCACGCATGCAGTGATGTGGACCATTATAGGTGTGTTGCGTGAACAACGAAGAATTTATCCCGCTGCCCTGGAAGGAATGTGGGCGATACCGAAATATAATTTTGCGAAAATGCGGGAAACATTATGATAAATTATTTGCAAGATAAGATATCTGTCGCCGAATAACTGCTTCTGTTAAGATTTCATAATAGACACTCGAAAGCGTTACTGATTTGCATTGTTTCAAACGTGCCCATCACAAATGGGCAACGTTAAGTGCGATTTAATTTCAGGCACCTGAACTTCTTACAGTTGCTCCAAAAAAAAAAAAAACAGTTTCGCCGGGTAATTTCGTCAATTCTGCAACGTCGTATAAGCTTGGTTTCTTTTTTTTTATGACCGCAAGTTTATGTCTATGACCGCAACTAGAGCCTATAGCGAGAAAGCTACCAGATACTAAAAGCTTAATTCAGCCGTGATGGCGATGCCACAAACACATTAACATTGCCAAATTTCTTGCGCTGAGTCCTAAAGAAGAACACATTCGTTTAGCTTTGCCTACGTTATTAAAAATTACTTCACATAAGTGAGCTGGACCTGGCTGGATGCATCGAAGTTCTACAACACATGGTTTTCTGCTATATGTATAGTACGTTGATTTTTTTCAATGCATTCAGCGGTTTGTGAAGGGCGCTCTGTGCTAAAGGATATGCAGCATGCCAAGCTTCGCTAGCGTGCACGGAATGAACTATGAACTTAAAAAGGTCGACATTGTAGGGCCAAAATACACTAACGTCTCACGAATGAGAGCCGTGAAAAAGGACCGCATCGCCTGACGTGTACGCCATTATTCAGATTGCTATCACTATCAAGCGACACAAGGGCCACGCAATCGATAAAGGCATCTGGTACGACCATGGCAGCCGCAAAAGGCAATGCAGGAAGTAAAAGGTGAAAATATAAAAGCAATAAAAAGTCTTGCCCGGAAGACATATGACATTCGGACATCGAAGATAACGCCATAATATGAGCACTACAGTCAGGAAGCCAAGATAGACGGCATCTCGGTGTTTGCAATATGAGAGTGACGGCGATTTAGATGGAAATAACTGAGCTGCCTGGACCTAGCATTTTAAGTTTATGTGTCGCTACACTCGTTTATGTGTAGTAAACAGCATGCTGAGGCATTCAATGTGTTTAAGTTAAAATCAATGTGAATGTGCCACAATAATAATAATCAACATTTCTAAAGAACATATATGAAATTTCTGCATGATCAGTGACAAATCTCTTGTTCTTGAATGTGTTCTTTGTAAAAGAAATCAGTATTGATTTTGTAGAAATTAATATTTCTCAAGAGGCTTGCGGCAGTTTTATATTGACCTTCCTGTAAACCTGCTAACACTGCAGAACTTTTTGTAAGGTTTGCGAGTTTGTGCTCGTTGTACAACTTTCCGAGTGTTGCATCAAGGTTTACAAATTCTGTCCTCAGAAGAGTTAAAAAGATATTGAAAGACGGGGCAGAGCTCGATTCCAAAAAAAAAATCATTCAGAAAAGCAATTGTGACGGTACCTTGTTGCTGCTCAAGGTGCCGCATGCTGTAAGAGTACTTGCTTCCAACAAGTTTGTTACGACAAATTACTGAAGCAATTCAATCCAGCAAGAAAAAGGCCACTGAAAAAGTTTCACTTTGATCTAGAAACATTGCGTAGATTGTTAGTCCTTGCTATTCCAACTGCCCCACTGCTTCTGGCAGGGGGCAGAGCTATTTGGCAGGAGAATCATTCGTAATAATCATTACATCCATTTGCTTATCATCTGTCTGCCTCGAAACTGTAATGACGCTTTTTACCTGCCATTTATTCCAAAGAAATTTGTACTTGACAACTACAAATACTGAATTCTCGAATCGAATACGTATGGAGACTATTTCATTCTTATTCAAAATTTGAGTTTATTTGCAGATCTCTAGATATTGCAGAATGCCAAGCGGTTTCTTTTCAGGAAACGAAGGCGATGATAGCTGGTCCACATTTTTTCGTTACAGGTGTGCAAGGGTTGGTGAAGTCTATCTGCGTTCTTTCACTACTGCAGACGTGCGTAACTGGTTCTAGTTAATTGCCCTGCCACGATCATTGCTGGTAAGTAATTATAGATTTGTTTCCGAGGTTTGCCATCCCGAAGTGACACTTCCGTGATCACAGACCCCGTAGTGGAGGGACTCTGAATGATATTGTCCGTCTGAGGTTATTTAACCTGCACCCGATAATCTGTAGGCGAGTCCTACCGAAATGCTCTCCATCGGAATGCATGAAACCCGTGATTTTGTCTTGAGCAGCTGAACGCCATTAGCACTTCGCAACAGCAGAGGCAATCTCTTATAAACAACTATTTTATAGTCTCTTCTTATTATACACGGCTTTGTGAACCCGGACGTTGGCCATTAAGTTCTGTTTCTATAACTATATCGCATCTTTGAATACTTTAACAAGCGCGCTAAAACGCGAGCGTATAAGCAAGTCCTATAAAAAGCATGACAGCACTCCGGGACAATCAATCCTGCCTGAACAACAATAAATTCGCAGATGACAGGTAAATGCCCGCCGTATGGAAACTTTCTACGCGGCGTTTTTATTGTTGCTGGATTTTGTCGGCTCAGTCGTTGCTCTGTGCAGCTGTCGCTCCGGTTTATCTGGCGTTGCGTAAACTTTGTTCTTTAAGACGCTCCCCACGTCAGCAGTCCCTGTAGCGCAGTGGATAGCGCGTTGGACTTCTAATCCAAAGGTCCCGGGTTCGAATCCCGGCAGGGATGGCATTGATTTTTCGCTAGTGCCCGTTTTTTACTCTGATCCGTGAATGTATTTGTTTGTGATACTCATGTTCTGGAGGTACTAAGGGGTAATTCGCTATTGCAATCCCGGCCCCGAGACATGATTGTGGCATACATCTCGCCTATCCTCGCTGGAACTAATTTACTGCTTGCTTAGTACCTAACGTTGCCATGCTTTGAATTATCAGGGTTCCGAACTATATTTAGCTAAAGCGGAACTCTTTCTTTAAAATAAAAAAGGTAATTTTTAATACCCTACCAGGTATACAATAATATGGCAATATAGAAAAAAATGTTAAAGAAATGTGCTTCGTAATGATACTGATTTCAAAAACAAGTTGGTGTATTCTTTTGCAACATGAACTTCACTAAAATGTACAGCAAATGGGATAAAGGTAGCTGTTAGCATAGAATTTAAAATACATATATATTCTGAAACAAGCAAAATATTTTCACTTCAACTTCCTACAGCCCTTGAAAATTTCATTCTTCTAACACACAAGTGACGTGTTCTAAAAACCATCTTTTCTGCCTAGTGTAAAGGAAATCTTTCTACCAGGTGACACAAATATTCGGTGAAACGTCACGTTCTGATATACTGGGGAGGGCAAGTGCCCATGATATGCGGCGCAAAATCTCCATATCAATGGGTGCGAGGAAATAGTCATGTACCCATCAAAGGAAAGAAAAGGGAACTCGCTGGCGAACAGCTGACAGATATTCAAGTTGCTATAATGGGTCTCCATCGTTTCATTTAAATTCCCCAGCCCGGAAGTCGTCCTCCGACTCGAGCGAGACGTTCGCCAGCCAGTGACAGTGTTCAGTGGCAGTGGTAAGACACGCCTTTACGTATTCAGACAACTACGCGGTGACAGCTTGTAGCTGTATTTGTGCCATAGTTAGAACACACGAGAATCAATGAAAAGCTGTCCACCACTTTCTTAATGAGAAAAAATGGCCCTTTTTGAGTTGTCTAAAATAGTTTTTTGAATATATGTGATCACCGTTTTAATAACGTCGACTACACCAAAAGAAAGCTAAATAAATGTTCAATAAGTAAATAGCTAAATACTATGTTCGAAACAAAAAAGGAAAATAATAAAATATGTTAGGGTGTAATGTCGAATATAATTTTGTCAGTCTTAACTTATAGGGAATGCTTGCAATCTTACACTGACAAGATACAGCGGGAAATTACTATGCCAAAACACTCCAGGAGAAAGCGACGAAATGTATTTTTCGTTCCATAGTGGGGCGAATCAGGTATTTTTGGTACTCCGCTCAATTGCACAATTACTCTAGATTACTTAAGCAACATCGCAAGTATTAAATGCAGGGCAAAGATTTCAAAGAATAAGTTGCGGAGTGCACCAGGAAACATCAAATTCAGGAGCGTCTGACTTCCTACGTATTACGTATTCATATTTATGCGTTCTAAAAAAAAAGGCCGCGAAATGTGAAAAAAGTGGTCGATCCCGCTTTCAGACAAACCGGCCATAACACGACCATGAAATATATATTCTGAGAGGCAGTGGCACGTGGTGTTGCACATTAAAATATAAGCTTATAAATGTACCCAGTCATTTATTATTTACCATTTCACGTGAGGGGTCAAGCAATAACAGCGATAGCAGGGACGCGAAACCTTAACTATTGCGCCGCTTATACAGCACCCCGGAGGCTTCCAGGCGTCTTAGGTATATACGACGCGATGGCAAGATTGTATGTGGCAATAGTCGATATGCTTGGTGGCGGTTGTTAGTAATAATTCAACACGGATGCTACCTCACCTTCTCAGCGATGCCCTAATCATACGGCCGCCTTGGGTCCCCTATATGCAGGCGGCGTTCCTCGAATACGCCGTCAGCTTTAATCTCCAAAGCTACACAAACTTCCAGCAGATGCCAAATGTGGAGGCTGTAAAAAACGAAGCGAGGAAAACAGAAACATATTACTGGCCAAAAAAAAAAAGCCGCGCAAAGAAGGACTTGTCTATCTGCGTGAGGATTGAGCAAGATGCATGTTAGGTTATAATCATTGGTTTGAGATCAAAAAGGCAGATATTTCTTGAACGTGTTGATGCTGATTTCGCGACGTACGTACATAGGCAAGATTTTAGCTGGTGTTAGGCCGATAACACCTTCATCCTAAACAAAGGAGCACCTGACACGCCCGCGCTTGACCCGACCACGATTTCGGTGCTCTCAAGCCTGACGTGTGTATGAAAGACTAGGGCATTTAGACTGGTGTGCTGCTATTATGAGCGGGCGCGACGCCGGCGATGGCTGCACAATTTACGCCAGAAATGCGCGTCCCTGGTGGTGATTCCTTGTAGTAACAAGCAGACCAGGCAGCGCACTGGTACAAATGCGCTGTTCGTGCACAAGTCGCATGTTCGGCCGCCCTGTAGCCGCAACGACCAAGCGGGCATGCGCACTTATTTGTCATATTTCGCGGGCTTTTAAGTGTTTTACCACACCCACTGTGTCTCGCTCGACAACTTCAAAACATTCGCAGTGTTCAAGTGTACATGAAACTTTTGAAGGTGTCAATTTGCAAGAAGAAACGTTAACACACCATTTCCCGGTGTTAACAATGTCTCAAGCTATACTTTTTGCATATCTTAGTAGTTCGGCCCTCTGGATTTTCACTGTGCTATCAAATCGGTTAGAAGTTGAATTACTATCGGATGAGTTAGAAAAAGGGTTTTGAGGTTCCTGTTCTCTCATGTTCACAAATGAACAAAAGGCTTCGTTTGTGCGATTAGTTCGGTGATTCGTATGCACTTAGTTTACAGCTATATCTCCGTAAAAGGACATTTTTACCGCTAAAACAAGAAACATAACAAACAATAACGCGAACGCATATAGAGTGCCATATTGGTGGGGTCGTCAATGACATTTTATTCCTTTATGGTCGTACTTTTTGCAGTTAAGGAATCAACCACCTCCTTTCTGAGAACTGCCTTTCCCGTTATTTGAAGACTCCCTCAAAGTTTTTGTCGTTTTTTACTATAGCCATATTCGACACTGTGTAACTGCTACTTCATCTCTGGTTTCCGATATTTCTACCCTATAGCATCGAGGTATGTGCCACCGGTTTCTGCGGCTTATGTAACATAGAATGCATAGCGCAGTTCTACCAGTGAGCGCTTACCTGTTCTGCATAGTCGAGCCTTAGTCACGTCATAAAGTCTTTGCACCTAATGTAGGCCTATAGGTATCTTTAAGGCCCACAGATTTCCGAATAGAACAGCGCGTGATACTCAATGGCGTCTCTCATTTTCCTAAAGTTGATATACTTACGTCACTCCACTTATGGGACACTGCGTATGTGCCCATTGTGTGCCTATTAGACACAATGTGTATCCGCCACTGTGACACAAGCCGTATAGAATGCTTAAATATATTTAGAGATGTGAGGCACGCATACACCTCTCACCACCATTTATCTCTCGAACGAACATGATATCTCGCCTTAGTCCTCATCACATCGCCGCATAGACATCTCGCACTGGGCGTCCGCCTGACGATGGGGTCTACATTTTGGCCTAGCTTGCTAACAGCGTACAGCTTAAGCATCGCTCGAGCTTAAGTATGTGGCCCGCATGGCACAGCAGTATAATATTTCTTCGCAGGAGTAGAACAAATTAGTCGTTATATGCTATGACCGTGACGCTTTTGCTGTGACCATCGTCGATGCCTTGATGCTCTCGTCCCACAGGCAATTGAGCGTTTTGGACAAGCGCGTTCCTCTATCTGCTAACGCTTTCCAGAAGCACATGCGACGCTTGATAAACAGCTGCATGTAAAAGGCTTCGCATAGGATTGATTCCCAGAATTCGTTAAAAATTAAGTTCAGGTGTTTCCCGCGGCGAAAGCGCGTGATCTGATATTGGGGGACGTCGTATTTTGTCTCCAGGATATTCCTGACCAGCTGGGTGTCCTTCGAATGCACCCAATGCACGATTAACGAGCGCTTTTGCATCCTACCCCAATCAGATGTGGCTTCCGTCACCGGGATTGAACCGGCGGCCTTGTCCTTAGGAGCTGGACGTCATAATAATTGTTCTACAACGACAGCTCACAGCGCTTGAGAACTGCAACATTTTTTTTTTCTGGATCTGTGAATGGCGCTGGATTGATTGCGACGTCTGGACATTAAGTGTATGCTTGCCTCGAGAAGATGTGGTGCCTCGTAGTCAATGCTTGCGTGCACAGTACGGAAATTCAATGCTGATGATCGTTAGAATGCCATAGGAGATCATGTGCAGCACTCCACGCAATACGCAACACATAATATACGGGTATACGGCGAAAATTCAGGAGTAAGGAAAATGGGGGTTTAAAAAACACAGCCTCGTCGGCACACACGTTAAGAAGCACGGCCGTCTTGTGGAAAACTCCGTATGCAGATCACAGTATTGGCTTCTGTAGTCACTGCAAATCAAAGCTTGCGTACGGAAAGTTTATTCAAGCTATGGTCACTCATGTAATTCGCAGTCCACATTATGGACTTTGTCATAGACCTCTGCGTATACGTATATGTGGAATATTAACCCTCCCTCCCCCTAGTTTATTGTACTATATATACTTTAATTATACCCACGCCGTGAAAAAATATTGTTTGCGTTTTGTTTCGACGAAATTAAACAATTCTGTCAGAAAAAAAAAAACTCGTTTATGCTTGTTCGATTTGACACTCGTGATGTCAGCTTAGCGTACTAAAATGAATGAAAATTCTATAACTTTGAGTATACTGAAAGTTTACGGTACAGTTAGGTTTTGATATTCGACTCTTGACGCAATCATACTTGTTCTACAGTGAAATGTGATTCATTTCACTCCTCGTACATTATTTTTAGTACAAGAAAACATATCTGTTCGGATGGCAGTAAAAAAAACGAGAATTCTGCCCATATGCTGCTGAATACCGTGAGTAAACAAAGAAAGAAAAAGCAGGATGTTAGTGTTTAAACTGACAATTTTCGAAAATGTTTTCGGCCGCAAAGAGCTTTATGCCCACGGTTCTTGTGTCACGCGAGAGCAACAAGTTTTAGAATAGGCGTTGGCGCAGGCTCACTGCGTCGTGCGCTTGGACTGCCTTTACGAAAGCGGAAGCTTAAGCAAAAGGTAATACTATAAAGCACAACAAAATAATTGCTCTTCGGACGCTCATTTTCCTAAAGGTAACAAGTCAGAGTATTATTGTACAGTGTTTATAATGAATTGTGTCATGTTGAGCTTGAAGTTCAATCTCAGCCAACCTAGCATATGGCGCTAGCCACTAAATGTGCTTGTGTTAGGCCTGGCTGTCTTCAAGTTCAGCTAGCGATCTACGAAATAACAATAAATGCTCGGCTGCAAATCTTGTTTGTTACATGAAATGAGTGAAAGCGCAAGCCTATGACATCGTTCGTTGTTTTTGGTTGCTGCAGGTTAATCTAGACTGGGATCGAATGTAGTACAAGGCGACAGCCGTCGCGTCAGTGGATGCCGCCATGTTCGTTTACGCAAGGCTATTGCGTTGAGCTTGGAGTGAGGCGATATTTCTGAGAAATAGCGTCGCCGACGTGAACACTACGCTCTCTTTATGTGTCGCGCATGTGCAGTGGTGCTGACGCTAATCATCTGAGGCACTAAAACGTTAGGCCCCCTATTTTGAAACTCCCTATTACTGTAAAATATGTGAACACACATCGAAAACGTGTATATAGGGGAAAATTGGGTTCAAAATGGTCAGGTTGAAATAATTACGCCTCCGACTGCTTCTGTTCACTTATGTAAAAAAATAAGGACTTGAGAAAATTAGAATGGAAGATGAGAATTAAAAGATCATTTTCACACGCGCAAACATTAACAAAAATATATATGATCCGCCGCGGTTGCTCAGTGGCTATGGTGTTAGGCTGCTGCGCACTAGGTCGCGAGATCGAATCCCGGCCACGGCGGCCGCATTTCGATGGGGGCGAAATTCGAAAACACCCGTGTACTTAGATTTAGGTGCACGTGAAGGAACCCCAGGTGGTCGAAATTTCCGGAGTCCTCCACTACGGCGTGCATCATAATCAGAAAGTGGTTTTGGCACATAAAACCCCATAATTTATTTTTAACAAAAATATAGAATACGTACGTACAAATATAGGCCATGAGGTATTGTGAAACATATGACAGGCCCTCTCATCGCACATTCTTGTTCGTGTACGCTTTTAATATAACTGCAGTACACAACGTAAACATTTTCGAGCTGCAATAAGCCTGATCGAAGGGAACTTTCGTTACTCAAACAGCAGAGGAAGGTCGACGCACACGGACGTCTATACTAGGCTTTAACAGTGCTGATGGTAAGTGAACCTAGCAAGCACAAACATAATCAACGATCAAAGGAGCACGCGTCTTGCGGCGTCAACACCGAGAAAGTGTATTTGCTCGAACTGGAGTAAATACTCCTTGCAGCACTATGCAGGAACTTAGCCATGATAACACGCTTGTTAGACTAAGTATGAGAAATGGGTGCGCGGAATACAGTTGAAATATCACAGCAGGGCCCCGTTTCCGCTGATTACCCTCAATCAAAGATATGGACGTTCGGGTGGAAGGCAACGAGCATCTCTCAAGCGAGCCTAATGCTCACTCAGGCTTTTCTGAGACCAGTCAACTGCGCTTCGCCTACCAATAAAAGGCAGCTTCTTGATGCGCGGCCAGCATCTGAGCTTTTGCTACATTTGTTTCCAAAGCATTTCATCGTGATTGCTTTGCGCAAAGCATAATGCTAGCAGAACCGGAGGAATGCATTGTGTATTGAGCGCCTTTGCTTCAGTTCCACTCCCTCATACACTTCCCCTTCAAAGCATACAGGATAGCAAAGGTGGCATTTTCCTTACTTTTTTTTCTCTCTCACATTTAGAAGATACTCATTCCGGGTCAACGGTGTGCCTCTTCTCAAAGGAACAATGAAAGGTTCATTTCCTGGGGTGGCCACATCCGCTCTGTGACCCAGAAACAACAATTCTACAGCACGCGAAAACGTATAGGACGATGTACGCGCCACTTTTATAGGGTTGGACATTTCAAGAAGACATGTCATGAGAACGGCGCCCTTCAGTTTCATACACTGGCCGAAAGCTTTGCCTCCCTTGAAACAGCGTTTGATAATGAAACATAATAAGTGTCACGTGCTCTAGGTAGAAGGTTTTCTGTTAAATGGACTTCAGGCCCCTTTCAACGGCTCTCAGTATAGTAGAGCTGCGGGCATGATGAGTCACTCAAAAGCACCTACAATGTTCGCTAACCTTCCGTTCCCATGTCACTATAGTCGCCGACCTAAATGGCCACCGAAATGTTGTTACAAGTACGCAATGCATTTCTGAAAGGCTACTTACCAGTGAGGACAACATCATAAGGGACGCGATTGAGCTGATTCCAGCGAAAAGCATTCCCAGATGTTCAAGAACATCAAGCACTACTCCCAGATGCTCAGTAATAGGAAGACATGCCTCCAACAGCGCGCCAACAGCGGTGTCGGAGATGCGTCAGCGTAGTTAGTTTGTCGGCAGACATTCGGAGGATCATGTTGCCTGGTACAACGACATGGCAGTTTAGCTTAGGAGGCAGCGACGCCTTGGAAGCAACCGCTGCCTGCCTTCAGATCTATTAAATCAATATCCTGCTTGTTTCGTACTATCATCCCGAATAGAACTTGTATTTCAGGTAGATTTGGATCATGACAACTGGACGCCGTTTAGGAGATCTTTTTTCTGGTTTTTCATCGATTTGGCCTGCGAAGAGCGGTGATCTTATTACCTGGACATGGCCATGTGCGGCAAGCTACCGAAAGAAAAAGAATATTCGCAAAATATTGAAATACTAATGGTCAGGGTTGACATATTATATCGGCAACACATTGTGTCTTTGTAGAAATGTTATCGAGCAACCTTTCATCTCTGTGTTACACAGCGTCAACACGGAAAGCGATCGAAGCGCCCCCTCGCGAAGCAAAAGGACGCGCGCTAAAGGCAGGCGAAATTTGGTCGTTCGTTGCGCCACCGAATAATTACGTTATGTACACCCTGATAACACTGCAGCGCGGGTATCAGCGTTGCTGGCCGTGAGGTAGCTACAAACGCTCGATCGTAGCGTTAATTTTCGCGAGCTCTTCATTATGCGGGCGTCCGCGAACAGCCGACCGGGCGCGAGTGTTTGTCGACGTTGTGTATATATAGTGCGATAACGAGCAGAAGCCGACGCGGGTATGCTGCGCCAAGGGTCTTCCTGTTTATTATAGTGAACTAATATTTAGTTGTAATTACGCCCAATGAGCTAGATCTTTTGAATATATATTGAGCTGTTCATTGAAATCGCTTTGAAACCAAATTGTGTTTCTCTTGAAATATCTTCGGCACAATTTCTGATACCCGAAATATCAGACGCTAAAATTTAATTAAAAATCCATTGTGAAATATTCACGAGAAAGTCCTGTGTGTCCCATTGCGTGGCACTTTTATTTTTATTTCGTGCGGTTTAGTTCAGGCTTGGAATAAACTTTTATGTAGTATCTCTTGAGCAACAGAAATGGGGTTACATTATGGGGTTACAACATTACAACATTATGGGGTTTTACGTGCCAAAACCATTTTCTGATTATGAGGCACGCCGTAGTGAGGGACTCCGGAAATTTCGACCACCTGGAGTTCTTTAACGTGCACCTAAATCTAAGTACACGGGTGTTTTCGCATTTCGCCCCATCGAAATGCGGCCGCCGTGGCCGGGATTCGATCCCGCGACCTCGTGCTCAGCAGCCTAACACCACGATTTAAGAGCAGCTACAGTTTTGACATAAGCATTTTCAAGGTTACGCTAAAAATGCACTGTTGTTCCCCTTACTATTCTCACAATACGGCCCAGCTCTTACCAGTTGAGCTATCGCAGCACCGCTTTCCCATCCACTTTCTGGAAAAGGCGCCGCGCGGTAGCTCACTTGGTAAGAGCGTGGCATGCGTAAAGCAAATACGTGGGCTCGTATCCCTCCTGTGACCAGTTGTTTTTTCGTCCAATTTAATTTCCATCATATTTTTCATTTCTTCGGTTATATTAGTACGTACAAGTAATTTCTTCTATGTTGTCCTTGGTGTCTTGTTTGTCGGCTTCTTGTGATATGATGAATAAAAAAATGGGACTCTCGTTTCCCTTTCTTCTCGTTGATTCATTACGAGGGTCTCAAATCTGGCAACATTGATGCATTCAGGTAGCATGTGTGGGTTTATTGACCAGTTACCGCCACACAACTACATCACACATTCGTGATGCCTGTGGCAGAAATGATGCTCCACATCCACCACCAAGGTTTATAACTGGCAATGACTACCAAGGCTAGTTCTAATGGTAAAGTAGAAATATCCCATAAAGTGGATGGGAAAAGTTTGTAGGACATTTAAGCTTCGCCTTTTAGACTGGATTGCTATAGCATTCAAATACCCCTGACTGCTTTGCATGCTTCCAAGCAACTGCAGTTTATGTAACCGTAACGTTTACCGGGAAGCACTGGCGGCGAACGCTATCCACGAAGGCAAGCTTTCTGGTAGAAGCGCGGCCTCTTGCGTGGGTCATTCTCCTTTTATTGTTTAGCACTTTTAATAATTTATTCTGAGAAGAGATAATATAAAATACATGCGCAGTGGATGTCTTTTTTTCCATTACATTTGTTTGTGGGTTGCCGTTCTCAAAATTCCGAGAAACATGTTTGTAAAGAATGAATTAGACAAGGTATTTGAGCAACTTTGGTTAAAAGATTGCTTGGGTATGTGTGGTTCAGAATTTGGTTGGAAATTCTTTTTGTCAAAGTGACGTCCGGTGCTGGACACTAGACGGGGTTGCGGAACGCCGGATGCTGACACCAGATTTTCTGCGACATGGGGCAGTTAACCCTGTCGCGTTAAAACGGTGCCGCGGTAGCTTAATTGGTAAGAGCATCGCATGCGTAACGTGAAGGCGTGCGATCGTTCCTTCTTTGCGGCTAGTTTTTTTTCATCCACTTTTTTTCCATTCATTTATCAGTTTTTTTAATTCAATCAGTAAATGCAAGCTATTTCCCCTATGTTATCCTTGGCGTCTTTGTTTGTTGGCTCCTTAAGATATGTAGAATAAAAAGCGGACCCCCCGGTTCCCTGTCTTCTCATTCATATTATTTCTAGAGCTGAGGGAGAGATAGCAAGAGACAGAAGCCGAGAGCTTGCTGGTGATGTTCTACTACTTGAGCGAAGGCCATATTTATGCAGCCTAAGCCTCAAACAAATGTAATTTTCTACGCCTAGTAAATGGCTTTGCCTTCGAAATCACCCAATGCCACTCTCGAGTGCGCGTCTTCACTGGCTTAAACTTTCATTAGGCCCAGAAATGTAATTCCGCTAGGTCATCAACAGAGCGCTGGTTAAGCGGTATGCCCTAGTTGGAGCAATGAGCTCTGCAAATTGTCCGAGCTCCGCTTTGAGGTGGTTAGACACGGGGGTGTAATTGTGGCTTGGAATGCAGTGCATGTCGGAGACTTGCACTAACGGCCACTAAAACTTTACGGTTTATGCGAATAATGGTTGCTATGTGAAATATGGCGCCTATAGATAAAATGAGATTGTTTCAAATTAGGTTAGACTCGTAAAGGAGTATGAAGATTCTCAAAACTATTGACGTAGCTGCGCTGCTCCTGCTAAGTATATGTGGTACAAAAAGAGAGTGTGTATCATTAGGGAAGAACAGGAAAACTTGAAATTTTCAGAAATTTTGCCAGTTCAGAAAAACTGAAGGGAAAAAAGGACAATATTTCCCTTTCGGTAGCTTTTAATAGTGGAGGTGTGGGATGTTGGCACCCATATTGGTTATAGCGAAGCTAGTCGTACGCCTGAAGAAAGCTGTTATCAGAGAAAGAGAGAGAGAGAGAAAGAAAAAGCAAGAAATCTAACCAGAGACAATTTACCGGTTTGCTACCGTGCACTGAGGTGCGGGAGAGGGATATAGGGTTTGGAAAGAGGGCAAAGAGAGATATAGAGAAAAGAAAAGCCAGGCACAGGAACAGCAAAGCCATTCCAATCACAGGCGTTCACACAGGCCGGCCGATCTCAAGAAGCGCAGTAGCGCTTAAACGGCCTCCTGATGCGATGTTAAGTCGCGCCGATGTGGAAATATTCTTTCTTCCGGCAGAGGCTGGTCGTCAAACCGGTTCAATAGGACGGAACGCGACTGTCTCTGCACACTGTACTGCGGGAACTGCCAAAGACGATGTCGAATTGCTTCCGCGTCGCCGTAATAGTCACATGCTTCGTTGCGGGCATTCCTATTCGGAACACGTAGGCATTGGGGAACGCGACGCCCAACCGTATCCTACTCAAAAGGGTCGCGTTTGTTCGGCGAAGTCTTGGTGGAAGTTGAAGGCATAAGATTGGATCCGGGGTGTCTAAACTGCTGTGCATTAAATTTGATTCATTCCACCATGAAGTTGTCCATCGGAGTGCATGCAGACGGATCATCCTTGCAGCATCTCTCCGACAGCGGGATTGATAGGCGGTTGTCTTCTAACTTAAAGTACAAACAAACTGCTAATAATGGTGCCGCTCGCCGCTTTTGTGAGTGAGCCTGAAGGCTGGTGAAAACATTATTGCCCACATAACTGAGTAAACTCTTATCGTGGATTATACTTAATTTACTTGGAGAAGTTCTGGAACAGTACGCGTTGGCATCGTGATTGGCAAAATAAAATTTTTTTTTTTTTTTACCTGAATCTCCAAACCTTGCTATTCACAAAACGCTATTCGACTCGAAACGCTCGTCGAGTGGAAGGAATCTCGAGCGTTTCACAAGGGTGGAAGGATGAATTGATAAATAACCGTATGGTAATACCGTTAATTACCGAATTGATAATACCGTTAATACCGAATTGATAACAACGATATGGTGGCGTAACCTCAAGGTAGCGCCGCAGCTACATTGAGTGGCTCTTCGGGGGGAGTTTGTGCGTAAACACTGGGCTATCTAGCTCAAAAATTAGACCAGCTAATGGTCGAGACTAGCGCTATCTTCCACAGGAAGTTTTAAATAATTTGGAAAGTGTTCGTGGAAACACCCGGTACAGGAAACAATGTTGCAAATTTTTGCTAATACTCTGAAATGACAGTTTGCAGCTTGCACTATAACAGTACGTAAAGTTTCTCCTTCATTTTTTTGCCTTTATTGGGGAGGTCTTTCACATTGGCTGCAGACTCCCGCTGCTTTCTTGATTTGCCGCGTTTCACCACTGGCTGTTCAATGCAACAGACGCGCGCAACTTTACACATCAATATATAAAATGTATTGCCAGCGTTCAAACCAAATATGTTAAACCAAATATAAAACTAGATGGTTCTTATTCGTGCTTGTTCGTATATGGTCTGGTACACCGATCGACCATGTTCATTTTTATAGAAGTTTGAAAAGTGCTTCGAGCGGCCAGTCATGTGGCCATTTTGCGTGTATTCGCGGGCTTCTCTTGTGCTTAGAAAAATACTTTTATGTAGCACGTGTTGAGAAACAGAAAGCTGTATCGCAAGTTTTTCATGTTACTCGACAAACTTATTACTGACACTTTTCATCTTATTATAATATTTCAGAAGTATATTAAATAGGCAGGACTAATTATGCAGTGAGGCGGACTGCAAAAAATAATCTGAGGATCTCCAAGTGATGACAAGCAACATTACCTTGGTTCTGTCCAGCTGCATATTTGCGTGGTAGCTGCATATTTCTAAAGTGAGGCTCAAGTTACGTGGGACACCCGGTATATACACCTTGTATATGGAATTCCGTTTGAGTGCTCGCATTCAATTAATGGTTGCTTACAGTCAGAATAATTGTTGAAGTGGTGTTCAGCAGTGCTCTTTTACCCATTGTTTTATGTTTCAGACGCAGGAGTTGTAATTTACGTTTTTCTCTTTTGTCGGACTTTAGACTAAGTGAGTGGTGCTGCGGTGGCCCAACTTAACGAAGCCAAAGTGGTCGGGGAGTCTAAAATTGCGGACTTGATTACTGTCATTAGGAGCGAGAGCTCCGGCAATGCGTTCGCGTTCTTCTCTAGGCTCGGCGGATAAGTGTTCACATTATTGTGCCGGCACTAAGAGGGTGATTTGGCAGGAGAGAAGTTGTACACTGACGCTAAGGAAATAAAGGTATGAGTTTGTTCAGAGAGATTCACTAAATTACCGTTGTAGCGCTGGGACACTGCTTGTGCGCATAGGTCCATATGACCGTTCCTGTTACAGTTACGTTGCGGACATGAAAGTGCGTTTTTGAGATAGTGGAAGATTCCAGTTATCCAAGTCAACTCAGAATACAAAATGACATGGTAGTTCTATCCAACAAGGTATTTGCTTTTTTTATTCTTACTATTATAAATTCGGCTCGATTACGCGTACTAGCGTGATAACAATGTAGTAGAGGACTAGGTACGCCTAAACATTGTACGAGCGTCAGTGCCGTACCTAAGAAAAAGATTTCAAATTTGCCTCGGGGCTAAGTTTGTCTTTCGAGGCCTTCTGTCGCATGCAGCAGAATTAAAGATACAGCAGTGCGTCACTTCTTACATCTTCCATTCCGGCTGAGGAATACTTTATCCCATAAACAAAAAACGTATCATAACGCAAATTATATTACGCGAAAATTCTGTCACATTGTAGACCAGACACATTTTCGTCTTGACAAATACACTAAACCTTTGGTATAACATGTCATCAGGGCAGCATACAGACTTCTTTATATTATACTCAGCATTTTGTTAGAATTGTAGATGTATTACAAGCAATGATGGCAAGGTGAGTGCATTCTAACAGCCAGAGAGATAGTAAAACGTATACTGAAACAAAATGGTGCTCAATAGTTAGGACAAGACTGTGGCTAAATACCACACACTCTTTAGCGGCTGCCTAGTCGGTCAGTTGTCACCGCATGACACAGTCATAATCTGCTGCTTACTGGGGGTGCTATGGGGTGCTATTCACGACCATAATGATCATGATGATTTACTGGCATCTTGTTTGAAACGGGGCGCCGATAAATAGCCACCTAGCCCGCTTGAGTTAATCAGCTCTACTATTCATGCTTTTAGTTCTGGTATTTTCCTGTACATTTCTTTATAATCTTTTTTTCTCTTGCTCTTTTCTCTTCCTGGGTAGAAAACGACTCAAATTTAAATTATGGGGTTTTACGTGCCAAAAAAAACTGAGCAACCGCAGCGGGTAGCAAACAACTTCAAGGGTTCGCTCGCCACGTAGCGGCCATGCCGAGAACCAGCTAATCTAGGTTCAGGCTTGAAGCGAAAGGGTTTCCATATCAAGGCATGCTCTGAAGAGTAGTTGACTCGCAGTTATCGAATCATGGGGATGCAACTGCGCGCGAGCTCCACAAAAATGGATTTCTACAGACTTTTGCTGTGTACAATTATGGGCGTGTCATCGTGGTGGAAAGACAGCAATGTATTTTTTCATCGTTTCCCGTAAGAATCAGACGACGGGCATCGTAGAGCGATATGAATAAGAAATTTGCACATTGCAAAAAGATGACTGATACTATGCTGGTTTGTTGAAAACACTTCCTACTGAACGACTGCTTTCTTTGTGGTGAGTAGATCGTCCATTTCTGCTTTACGTAGTTCAAGCACCTTTCTAAAGTTTAAAATTGCGAAGTGTACTTTTGGAACGTAGTGAACGCATTCCTTTTGTGTTGTTTCACTATCTATTTTTATTAACGTTCTCCGACATTCGAACAGCATACTTCTCCGAAATGGGAATAGTATGCATTGGCATTTGTTTGTCGATTTTCATGGCGCGCTTAAGAGGAAGCTTTAGCTCGGGTGCTCCTCTCTAAATACATCTAAAAGGAGAATTCGTTTTTCTCGGCAACCACTGCACCAAATTTTACAAGGTTTGTTGCATTTAAAAGAAAAACTTTTATCTGGTGACTGTTTCTTTCAATTTTTTTTATTTAGGTTTTAAATCTCTGATTAAAAATTGGCAAAACCTTCATTTTCATAAAACGAGACTATCTAGTTTCCAACTCTGTAACATAGCAATCACAAATGACATCATAATTCTGCGAATTTAATCTAATAGTAGATCTAAAACGGACAAAGTTGATATGTTACACATGCATGTGGAAAAATATTAGTAATGCGGAAACACAGCTTTTGCAGAACCCTTGTAAACAACGTAATAAATTCATGAAACATATAAACTGACATGTCGAATTTGTCCACATTTAATGATCCAGTGGATGCCGTTTACAGAACTGCGATACATGTTCTTGATGCAGAGCTATTAATCGGTAAACTTCGTGATAGTATTTTCTTGAAGCTTTTGAATTTTGGAAAGCTCTTTAACAAAGTTCAGGCCCCACACTAAAATCTCGCTTCCAGCAGTCACTAGAATTTAACTTTCTCTCTATAATGCAACAAATTTCATTAAAATCAGTCCAGGGGTTACTTCAGAAAAGCGTATTTTTTTGCGTTTTACATGTACTTGAATAGGCCGTGTCAGAGTTTGGCCCGAGCTAAAGCTTCCTCTTAATGGTAGTTCTTTCATAACAATAAGACTGACCACGCTCCACGATGTTCGAGCAGCATACTTCACAAAATGTCAATAAATAGAATACATTTGCGCTAATTTGTACGTAGCTCTTCCGGCGAACCATAGGTATCGTGCTCAAGTAGGTTCCTTTAGAGGAGAGCTGTAAAATGCCGTGCAGAGTATGAGATTGAGTCGCACAATATAGCTAGAGATCTTTAAAGAGGGCCTAATATTTTTCCAGAAGTCTTCAACTTTGCAGACACTCTATGAAAGAGAGCACTTACACATCGGTGGACCTCAAATGAACGTACTGAATTGGTATTATATGTAACCTAACCGATTAGGAGCTCATTGGCCCTTCACAGCACTGATTACAAGGAGTGCTAGTTGCATGCGGAAGAAATTATAAACCTTCCCACCGCTTCCGATTTTACATGGCAATCTTGCAGGAAGAATCGCGGCTGCAATTTCAGCAACGCTTTCAATCAAATGGAATAAGGTTTGCGTAGTGTCTTCATATATTGTGCTCTTACGGAAAGGCTATAAATGACATGCTTGGAGTTTCACTGCGAAAATATATTTGTCTTAGTAATAAAGCCAATTTTGCTCATCCTAATAACAGAAACTGTCCGGACAAGAAGGCTTAGTGTTATTTATGTTAAGGCAAAATCTGGCAGTGCAGGTCGCTGTTTCAGTGCCGGCAGCCGTTCTTCTCGAAAATGAAGGTAGCCGGAACTTCCCATTCCGAAAATTTACGGCTTCCCGATGATACCCTCCGTGAGAGGATTACCGAAAAAGTGTTGTGCAAGCGACATAAATACTTCGACAAACATCAACACTGACGTTGATGATGTCTTGCAATCTAAAGCTGCCATGATATAGACCATAATGAAATTGCTAGGCAATCCATGTATTGTGACTACACATTGTAAAGAGTGTAGAGCGAAGAAGAAGGTAGCAAGGTAAGTTGGGACATTTAGAGTGGCGACTGACTTTGTTTGTGTCGCAGCAAACTCAGCTATAAACTGTCACGGTGGTGCATTGCTGGCTCCACTGGGCGGATGAGTTCACAGCCACAAGTTATATTGCAGGGTGTAGCAATTACACTTCTATCGAAGCAAACTTACTTCTACGGCACCTGTTGGGGCATAGAGAAAGAAATATGGTTAGGGTGCCTCGAAGTCCTCCTCGCCCGCCGCTCCGTACAGAGTGGAGACAGCCACAGCCTCTACGACGGCGTTGCCCACGCGAATCGCGGATGCCGTAGCATACTTTTTTTTTAGAGCGCAGCTCTTTGGCGTCCGTTCCTGGGTTTCGCGTCGGCGTTGTCGTCGGCCTCGTAACCAGCTCCGCCCCCCTTTCATCCCCCCAGCGCTAGCAGCGACCGACTGATACCGCTGGATGCCGCTGACGCCGCTAGAGAGTCAAGATACCGTGACTGCATAGAACACCGTCGCCGCCATGCAGAAAGAGGAGGAAAGGGTCCCCCCCCCCCCTGGTTCTTAGCGCTGCGGAAGCGAGGGTATCATATTGTTTGTGTCGGCATCGGCGGCGTTGTCCCTGAAACCAACTCCGCAGCTGGGGTTGACTCACTATCGGCGTCAGCGGCATCAGTCAGTCGCTGCTATCTCTTCCCTCCTCCCTTTATCGTGTTGTCCGCTTGCTGCACGCGCTTCTGCCCCCATCGTTTGCCGCTGGGTGTACACGCCGCCCCCCTCCCACCCCTTCCTGCGAGTCTCCGGTTGTCAAAGCGCCGGCTCGAACTTTGAAGTTGGCGAACTGTGCGCCGCAAAGTTGCCCAACGGCTTGCTGGTAGTAGCTGCCTACTTCGCCCCTACCGCACTCACGAAAGACGTCGTGCACTTCCTGCAACTCGCATTAACCGTCCATCGATCCACATCGATGTTAGTAGTGGGGGACTTTAATGTTGACATAAAGACAAACAGCAATTTCCTAACACTTATGCGGGAGAACATCCCGTTCCTCTCGCTCGTAACGCGTCCCACGGCTGTGACAACCTCGCGAGGCACTTGTATAGATCTCGTCTTTGAGAATCAAGCATTGGTGTACCAAGTCGAACATATATCAGTCTATTTCTCCGACCACAAAGCTTCCTTCATGACTGTCAAGAACTGTTAGTGGAGTCTTTGTTAAAGGAATACGTGTGAAAAATAAAAAAAAATTCTGTGATAGCGCATACATGTGTTGCTCGATTTCTTTGCCTCAATCTATCGAAAAGGTGAAACAGCTTATTTGCTGCGCTCAAATTTCGCATTAGGAAGTAACGTAATCGTCGGTAATTTTTTTTCTTTCTCTATGACCGTAGTAGACACCGCTTTTGGCGGACGCCGTAGGGAAGCTTTGCGGGCGCTCGCGTCTCGACAGGAATCTGCGACGTAGCCAAAGTGCGCGCCCACGTGGGCCTCATCTTCAAAGCGATCTGCGATGTTTGCAGAGTGCGTGTAGTGCCGGCAACTTCGTATGCGCTGTGATTTTGGTGCTTCGTTCGCGATAAAGCGAGGAATGCATGACGGTAAATTTGCTTGCATGCTGCCGCGATTCCTCACTTCAGTATTTTGACAGCGAGTTTCCGCGCTCTTCGAGCGATATATGATCATGTTTACTGGGCGTGTGTCACACCGTGGTGTTTAATTTCGTTAAAATACATTGGCGGGCTACCTGATTTGAATCCATGTTAGAATGTGTAAGCGCGTCTGAACAAGGACGTGGAAAGAAGCAGACACACAAAGACCGCGTTATCTCTGTATGTGTTTCTTCCTACGTCCTCTTCAGTCACGCTTACACATTCTATCCTTAATTTGCTTACTAACCGAACGTTTACAAGTTTATACGGCCGATAAAACCACTATCCTTACGTCGTACAGCTACCTACTATTTTGATATCGCAATCGGTGGTTCGCCTTTCGAGCGGAGATGCGAATTTTTCCTACTGAGACCCTTGCGCGTTCTATAGGAAGATTTTCCCCACGTACTTATTGCTCGTCCCTATCTTTACCTCAGTTGCCTGCAAAAAAAGAACGACCATTATGTTGAAAATAAAGATTATTGGGTTTAACGTGCGAAAAGCACTTTCTGATTATGAGGCACGCGGTAGTGGAGGGCTCCGGAAATTTCGACCACCTGGGGTTCTTTAACGTGCACCTAAATCTAAGTACACGGGTGTTGTCGCCCCCATCTAAATGCGGCCGCCGTGGCTGGGATTCGATCCCGCGACCTCGTGCTCAGCAGCCCAACACCATAGCCACTGAGCAACCACGGCGGGGGACCATTATGTGAGTAAATACACTACACATCTGCGCGAAATCTTCGAAGAAAATTAAAGGCTTTGCTTATTGGTTTCTTCAGCCGTGCCGTGACAGTCATGTTCTACACTTTGCAAGGTTTATTACGATGCAATAAATGGTTGTGCATGAAGAGAAGCAGCCAGTTTTCCGGACTTTTTGGGCATATGGTACACGGTAGGAGCTTCAACGTGTGGACCGTGTGTTTGTCTGGGCATACGTGTTTTTTTGTTTCTGTATAGGTGAAGGGCGCCTGCGTTTGTAGGTGTGTCTGTGTTCCTGTGTAAGAAAGAATTAACAGATTTTGAAGTCATGACATATGACGCCAGATGAACTCATTGAAAGTTGTATAGGAATGACACCCGTTTCTTATGTCGTTTTTTATATGTTTCTAAAGAGCACATAGCTGCGACCAGCACGTACCAGCCACCGCATCGTATGATCATATTCATACGTTTATAAGATCTTGATACAGACCTGGCACGATGATCAAACCAACGATTACACGGCCGCTAGACAACAATTTGAACCACTGCGCATTGGCATCCTGGAGATTACATGGCGTTCATTAAAGGTTTCTGCTCCGCCTTTCCGTACACAAATTCTTTTTCTCTAGAAAAAAATTGTCGGCTCTCTGAAATGGTATAGGCGCCAGTAGCTTTAAGCATAACTGAGAAGCATAACTGCTTCCCTTAACCGAGGGGTCCAATTTTTATTAGTCATATCATAAGAAACCAACAAACACTAACACCGAGGACAACATTGGGGAAATTACTTATGCTTATTAAATGAAATAAAGAAACGATAATTTAATGGAAATGAAAGTGGATGAAAAAACAACTTGCCGCAGGTGGGGAACGATCTCACAACCTTCGCATTTCACGTGCGATGCGCGACCATGGTACCAAGGTAGAGCATCTATCGAGCATCTATCTATCGATGATCTACAATGGTAGAGCATCGCACGCGAAACGCGAAGGTTGTGGGATCGTTCCCTACCTGCGGCAAGTTGTTTTTTCATCCACTTTCATTTCCATTAATTCATCGCTTCTCTATTTCATTTAATAAGCAAAAGTAAATTCTCCTATGTTATCCTTGGGGGCAGTGTTTGTTGGCTTCTTGAGCATAACTGTGTTTTCTGAAAGATTCGGCTGTAGCGACCAACTGCGCTGGTTCGATGCATCAGCACGTTTGCGCAGTAATTCCACTTAAGGATCCCCTTGGTTCTTGTCTTTTCTACTGATTACTTTCATCCGTTACTGGTAAGCCAGCACAAAGATTATTCTCCTAGCATTCCTGTGTTTCGTTAGTTTTATCACAATCTCTTTTTGGAGAGTACGAGGCAAATAATTGCCGTTAGTGGTAGTTTCGTTAAGTATATAAAAAAAACCAAGGATCAATGCTCAACTTTCCGCCGCAACAGTTTCTATAGTACATGCTGAAGTACAATTATAAGAGGTAAGTGCAATGTCGAATCCTTTTTTTTTATTCAAGTACCCTAAAAGGCCATACGGGCATCACAAATGACTATTACAATAAATTAGTGATAGATCAAGTATACGCATTTAAACAGATAATGCATGCTGAAATGAAAAAAAAAAAAGAAAACGCAAGCGTTCACTTATAATAATCACCGTTTGTGTTCGGTGGGCTTGAGATGGCAAATGAAATTCCTCTTAAGTTGCAGACGCCGGATGTAAATCGGTTTTCCCATCATTAATATCTCTTTATTTTTTTATTTATTTATTATTATTTTTTTGCTGCTGAAAGATAGGACCGGGTAAGGCTTCTAGGAAGAAACAGACACACAGGGACCAGCGCTGTTTTGTGTGTCTACTTCTTTCTGCGTCTTTGTTCAGTCGCGCTTACATATCTTATCATGGGTTCAAACCAACTAGCCCGCCAACATGTTTTAACTAAATTAACCACCATGGTGTCACGCGCGCACAGGTAAACACGAACACTTCTCGCTCGATGAGCGCGGAGGCTCGCTGTCAAAACTCTTGGGTGTGGAATCGCGGAAGCAGCAAGCGAATTGACCTACGTGCATCTGTCGCTTCAACGCGAACTAAACGCCGAAAGCACAGTGCATACGAAGCTATCTACACTACGCGCACTATGCAAACATCGCAGATCGCTTTGAAGATGAGGGCCGCGTGAGCGCGCACTTTGGCCACGTCGGCGGCAACGCTTCCCTATGGCGTCCACCAAATACGTCTACTACGACGTCCGTGATTCGCGTGGACAACGCCGTAGTAAACGCCGCGGTTGTCTCCACTCTGTACGGAGCGGTGGGCGAGGAGGACATCGAGACACCGCAGCAGCCGCCGCAGAAGAACGCCGCTCCTCCCTCGTCCGACCTCCCGGCCCCGCGCGTGACAGGAGAGAGCACACATCCGGGCCGCGTTCCTCGCTCGCGCACGCGAGATTGAACCGTGTTCACCGGCTCACCTCACAAGTTTTCACTCACACATACAGCATACGGCGTGCGTCGGCAGTTTTATCACCCTTGGACTTTACACGGAACCTCACGGCGGCGCCAACGGAAGAAATGCACCTGGAATGTCCATATAATTGCTGTCGCAACAATACTACCACAGTGGCGTCAGTTTCCGTTCAAACGGTTTTCCTCTCATTTAGCTAACGTTGCATCAGTGCACACCTAAATTATTTTCCGCTTCCATTCGTTTTAATTTTCCAGAAGCATACCCGCGAAAATGGATAAAATGATTTACGATATTTATGAACGACCTAATTCTAGTTTTTTGCTATGTTCCGTATCGCAGTCACGTTGAAAAAGCGTGCAGTGGAACATGAAAATCAAGTGCGTGAAAGCTTGCTCACTTTAAAGCAGTAATGGACACACCAAATTAGGATCACGGTAACTCACATTCAGTGCGGATACAAACGACACATCACAAATTATTTCTAGGATTTTCTCTGTTACTGGTCGAGGCAGAGATTCTCCCTTTAATTCCTGGCGATTTCCCAGTGGCAGCGACCTCTGATCGCATGTTTAATACATATACATATTTTACATATACATATTTAATACATTACATATACATGTGTCACTTTTGTTTATACATAAGCCTGTAGTGCTAAAGGTAAAATATAATTGCTCAAAGCTTTCTGAAGCAATAAAGACCAACTGTAAACGTATTGATAGAAGGGTCACGCGGGCTGAGCAAGCTGTTCGCACTCGCCGCGTTGTCCTAGTGGATATGGTGTTGCGCTATGAAGCTCGACGCCACAGAATGAAATACCGGCGTTGCTGGCCGCATTTCACTGGGCCCAGAATGCAAAAACGCCTATGTCTCGTGCATTGAGGCCATGTTAAAGACGCCATCGCGGTCAAAATTATTTGGCAGTGCTCCACTACGGCGTGCCCCATAAACAAACCGTGGTTTTGGCGCGTAAAATTCCAGAATGGAATGCACACTTCTCTGCTGGTGACGCAAGACCCTGACAGCCAGCTGCGGTTGATGAACAGGGCTCGGGCGGCGGCAGCGAGCCATGGCTACCTGGACTGAGGAGGCCACCCACCTTTGGGCTCAAGAAGCCTGGTCTCACAATAAAGTATTTCTCTCTCTCTCTCCAACACGGGACTATTCGTTCACTTTTTAGTATTCGAGTGTCCTTTCTGATATCCCAGTGCGGCAATCCTGGCTCTTCGACGTCAAGACGTCCTATAACTGGGTCTTTCAACACAATTACCGCCTACGGGAGGTGAAGCATCGACAGCCCGATGGCTCGATTCTTCGTTTCAGCGTGCCTTTATTCAACCAGAAGACGTGCAGCGCCTAGTATACGACTCAAGCGAAAATACGTCATCCAGAATAAGGAAACTTTTGGCTACGTGCATTTTCGCCCTTGATGTCATGAACACTTTTCAGCGCTGCTCAGTTTGCCAACATTTTGGGGAAGCATTCGATTGAAATACAAATAGTTTCCGTAGCCGCTCACACAATGCATTCCGCCCTCCAGGCATCACGTCTTGCCCCCGTCCGAGACCAGAACACCGGACAGCTAACTTGAAACAGAAAGAGTACATGACAAATACCGGTCGATGCCAGTGCGACAAAGCGCAACTGTCTCCGTCACGTTACTTTCCTATTGGCGCATGCAGATACGCAAGAACGGCAATGCTCGAGGCGAACTTTTTTCAGCGTTTTGCGTAACACAGATGCACGAGAGAAATACAGCGCTGCTTTAAGAAGCGCGCCATCTGCGCAGATCCGACATGGCGCGTCGTCTCGCGTAAACGAAGTCAGCGGCGCGTTTCGCGCATTCCTTGGTGTCCAAGCGTCAAGACCAGTTTCTGCGGCTTGTCAGATCAGCCTGCTGCGCAAGTTTCGAAACCGCGCTATGCCCACGCTGGACTGCGCACTCTGAGAAATTTCAACGTTAGCCCCCGTTTCTTCTCGGAGAAACGAATGCGCTACAAGGGCGCACGCATTCTCCGCACCCCAGATTCAAATAAAGTGTACCTAAAGGGAGCTTCTACAAGAGCGAAGACACGTCATAATTCAAACGTGTAAAGCGAACTTATACGTTTGCGTGCCTATCTGAAATGATGACCATAGCAACGTGCAGTGATTTCATCATGGTTTGATGGTCATGACGGTATCAAAAGAAAAAAGAAAAAAAAAACGAGAACGAGCTCGTCTTTGAAAGTCGCGCGAGACGGCATTTTGAATTGAGCCTATCTTGCAACGCATGATTTCTCGGTTTGGTTCCTTGCTTGCTCTAAAGGATAACGTTGGGCATGGCCCAAGCGCTTTACACACTCACATGTTTCAATTTGGCCACCAGGGTCAGGAATGCGACTAGACAACCCTAGAAAGCAATGTGAAATACTGCACGCGTGTACAGGAAACCAATAAAGGAACGCATAAAAAAATAAAATAATTAATTTCGATGGCCTTCTATACGCCTGTCTTCTATACGTATGTCTAAGGGACAAACGTATACAACACGCGCTAACAAATCTCTTCCATAGTGCCTAAGCTGAGTCATATATTCAAGGAGTGAAAGCCGCCACATTTTCTCTCTCACGCTTGCTCTTACTCGTGCCTGCGCACAAACGACTGGCCATCCCTCAAATTAACGTCTCGTCACGCAGCCGCACTCCGCCACGCCATACACCCCCTTCCCTTTTCCCTGCCGCCTTGCCCACAATCGAAGACGGCACGCTTCCTCCTTTGCGAAGGCGAGATCCAGCCGCCATACTTCTCGGCCCACCTTAGTAGGTTTTCACTCTCACCTACTGCTTACGGCGCTACCGCAATATTAATAATAATATGTGGGGTTTTACGTGCCAAAACCACTTTCTGATTATGAGGCATGCCGTAGTGGGGGACTCCTGAAATTTAGACCACCTGGGGTTCTTTAACGTGCACCTAAATCTAAGTACACGGGTGTTTTCGCATTTCGCCCCCATCGAAATGCGGCCGCCGTGGCCGGGATTCGATCCCGCGACCTCGTGGTCAGCAGCCTAACACCATAGCCACTAAGCAACCGCGGCGGGTTACCGCAATATTACCGCACTTGGACTTTATACAGAACATTAGGACAAGGGCGACGAAGACAACCACGGCTGAAATGAACCTGGAGTGTACATAGAATTGCTATCGCAACAAAATGGTAATCTGTCGTGTGTGCTGTCTTTGTGTTTATGTAGGACAGCATTGAAGCATGCAGCACAAAACTAAAAAAAAATTTTTTCGTTGTGTTGCATTGTACGTTCCTATGCGCAGATGGTTTTAAAATTTTGAAAACCTTACCCCTGGGCACAGATCACTAGACGTTAGCAAAATAAATCAATACGCTGCGTTATATGTCAATCTGTTACAACAGACTATGAGGTTACATAACAACATATATAGGTCATCTGTTTCATAAATCAAAGTAGCATACTCTCGACGCTCTTGATTTTTTTTTTTGCATAAACGTTCCTACATGTGAAGTCTATAGTAGATGTCACTCACGGACTTAGATAATTAGGACATAATTCGTACATTGTGGTTACAATGGCCCGTACAATGGCCATTTGTGGTTTACAGGGACGTTCTAGTATAAAGACATCATGGCCTAAAGCTGATAAGCTTAGATATCGTTTTTTTGTGTGTGCAAAAACAACCTCGCTAAGACAAATTACTTCAAAATTTATTCCTTTACACTGAGAATCTGGATGCTGAGATTTTGGCATGACTTGTAATAATTTTACCAGTAACAGTAAGCCTTAAATACCAAATTAATTCTAATAATGTGCTAAAAGGATAGTTGGACAAAATTTTACTAGATTTTAGCGGGTGCCCATTGTCCCTTTAAGGAGCCTTTCTCTACAGGACTACTGCGCTGCCGAGAGGTTCGAGAAAAAGAGAAATTACCGTAGCTATGACCAAAAAACACTAATAAGCGCTGTTCATGGCAACAATTCCGAAGTCATAACACAGCTACCACCCCAGCAGCACAATAATCTGTGCGGAATAAGAAAACCTGCCACAGATTGACTCGATAAGCAGCTGCGCCCACACATCCAAGCGTAGGTCTATCGTCACATGCATAAATGATCTCGCGTGAACACAGCTTTGGAATCATAGGCCACGTATTTGCAAATGTAACGCAGACCCACATGATTTTAGGGTACCTATAAAGATCGTGGGCTATCGTGGTCTTATTTCACTGTATATAGGCTTCTACCGTAGCAAATAAAATCATGTGCTGATGTGCAGTGTACCTAATACTCGTAGTGTAAACACATGAAGTTACAGGAAGCAGTAATACTACTTAGGTCGCTTGACGTAGTGTGTGTATTTCCATGTCATCTAGGTCATAGGAAGATATCATGAGGGACTGGTATGTGAACACTATGACGCAAAGGAGATAAGTAAAAATGCGGTCTGCTTTAGATTGTGGGTAAAGCAAATACCGTAGTGAATTTAAATCTCGACTATGAAGTATATAAATTTGAGTAAGTTCATACGACATGCTCGAGGAAAAAAAAACCGTTTCTCCAGTACACCGAGTTCAAGCTCACCAATTATTTATAGTTTCGTTGCAATTTGTGCTTTCCGTGATACTGCTTTTTTGCACACATGATTCAGGCGATATTTTAGACGGTCTTAATTGAATTCATTTGTGGCAAAGGAACACGCCCGTTCTCCACATTTCCGGAACCATACGCTAGGTATTTGTAATCACGTGGTATATGTATAATAGGAATTGATTAGGGCATTTCAGGCTCATAACTGAAGCACTGCTAGAAAATAGTACAGTAAATGTAAAAATGTGTCAATCGGCAGCTCAGTATTCATGACGGTGGATGTCAGCAATTCTGGGGTAACAAGTGATAACGTCATTATGCCTGCAGGCTTACTAATGATATTTTTTACTTGTTTGCTAGCCACTTCAAGCCAAACCAGTTCCAGACACAAGTCAAGCCAGCCAGTTGGGGACACGAATACATCTAGCAACGCTGAAATTGCGAATGACTTAACGTTGAGCAAATTATTAGAAATTTATGATACCAGATGCAGTTCAGATCAGATTAGTTCAGTTATGCCTTTCTCAGACTAGATAGGTATCTATCCCGAAAATGTAATAAGTACGTATCGAAATATGATAGCGATATATCAATCCACGAAATGCCTGACGAAATATGTTCCTGTGCAGGTGTTTCGTCCAGTAGTACTCAAGAATGATTTGAGAAGGAGTGCAAGAGCGCCACTGCTTTTACGGCCAAATTTCGGTAGGCGTAATTCAGAATTAATATTAGTTCTAGGACTCTCCTTGAGCGGAAATAACCAGATGACTCAATAATACCAACGGTTCATTTCAGCAAGTAACTTCAAAGAAAATAATTTGTCAAAGACATGATTATTATGATATTTACTGCGATGCCTAATTTCTTATCTGTGCAGGACGACGTTCAAAATGCATTTAAACGCCTGCAAACTCAAGTGAGAGTCATGATAATGTGGAAACATATCACTCCATTAAATCCCGCAGAAGTCTGGCCTGCATTTAAGTAACATTAAACAAATGTTGCAATTTTACTAACAAAACCACGATAACATTGTGAGGCAAGCCATAGTGGGGTAATTCGGATTATTTTCGACTACCTGCGGCGCCTTAGCGGCCAAACTACTGCGCCACCACGGCAGATTTGTACTGACAGGGCCAAGTAGTTGTGAAAAGTCTTTAGCGTGTGAGATTTAGGCAAAAGAAAGGCTAGTTTACGCCAAATAAAGGCGTCGGCTTAGTGAGAGTGCACGCAATACGAAATGGCTCGAAGTGGGCGTCCCGTAAAAACGAGCATAAAAGCTGCCAAATATATTTCTAACCGAGCCTTTAATCAGCCTGTATTGTGGTCACGAAAGAAAGAAACGTGAATCAAACTTCACGCGCCTACCATTTCTCGAACCAACGAAGCACAGGATTCTGCTTGGTCGAGCATGTCCAGGACAATGCCGCGCTCTGTGACAAAGAATTGGTACTAGGGGCTGCTTTTTTGCTCTCAGTGAGATTGCTATAGTTCTTCGATCACGATGACTGTGATGACCAGGACACAGAATCAAGGGTTAAGTTGTCGGTTCTGTGATTGGAGTTTTCTACTACCCTCAGTGGAGCAGCAGTTCTGGTTGCTTAGTAGTGCATATCACCACCCGGAAAAATTATTATAAGTGATTATGGGACTCGGCCGCCCTCCCAGATGACCTTCGTTCGCCTTTTGTAATATTATTCTCCCCAAACACACTTGTACTCATGTAAAAAAATATGGAGTGGGTTCTCTTTAATTGGAACGTCTGTGTGACCGCTCTGAATGACGTTAAAGAAGAAAATAGCTCCCTAACGTTTAGGGAGCAAGTGTGCATGAATGCAGGAATTAGAGATCTCATGACTGCATCTCATTTACTTGCTTAGTTTTTAAAGCTTGGCTATGACATCGATCTCTCAGCTACAAAAATAAAACAAAAAATTATAAATATGCTTGTGTTACGCAAATGAAGGTATGCACCTAATAAAAAGCAGATTTCATGAAAATTTTGACAATTAATTACTTCGATGAAGTGATTGCACCAAAAATATTATGTAAAGCATAAGATTATTAATAATAATCTTCTGATATGATGATAATAATCATGTTACCATCGTGATTAGATTAGGATAATAATCTTCTGACAGCTTTCGTCAGCGGGGAACCGGCAATCTTGGTTTTATTAAGAACAAATGGACGCACGCAGTTGTAGTTTACGACATAACAATACAGTGTTAGAAAGTGTATCTGCAAGTTTATCTAAATATGTTATTACCACTACGTGAACAAACAAAGTTATTAATAATAAGTGAGCACTATTTCCTTCCGCTCTGCTTCAAAACAAGGTGGTGGTGGTGGTGGTGATGTTGAAGCAGGCGGGGTTAGCCTGGCATACATAGCCGGCAATTGTTCCGCCTGATCCTCCTTCGAGTTGAGATCAGGGGTGTGTCACCAGCTGTCGATGAGCCCCGTGTCTCGCAGGAAGGCTATCAGCAGTCGTTGCGCTCTCTTCCTGCACGCCGCGGGCCCTCCGGGGAAAACAACGTCCTCAAAGGTCCTGTGCGTGAGACCGCTTTTTTGTAGCTTGTCGACCATCGCTTTTCTTTCTGTGTCGAACTGCGGGCATAGCCAAATGAAATGTTCGATGTCGCCAATGTCACCACAGAAAGCACAGAGTGGGGAAGCGCGAAGCCCAGTCTTGAATAACCAAGCTGGGGTGTACGCGGAGTCGGTCCTGATGCGGTATAAAAGCGTCGCTTGTTCGCGTGTAAATCCATGAGTCACACAGGGTTCGTGTGGATTCTTGTGCATCGCTCTAAAGTGAAGGCGGATTGCTCCCTTAGAGTTTTGAAAAGGTTTTGGAGCTTTCACTTTTGGGACACATGTAAGCGCTAGGCGTGCAAGGGCGTCAGCTTCCTCGTTTCCATCAATTCCTACGTGTGATGGAATCCACTGAAACCTTATGCTAAATCCTTTGCTCGTTAGGTCGTCAATCAGTGCCAGAGACTGCCTTGTAAATTTCTCTAGAGGTAGGCCCCGATGTAATCTCTGTAATGCTGACTCGGAATCCGTCAGCACCACGACATCACGTGCAGAGAAGGCCCGTAGTTTCCGCAAAGCCGCGGTGATTGCGGCGCTTTCTACTGTTGTAGAGGAAACCACGCGATCCAGTCGGCCAGACCATGACACATCAAGGGATGGTATGCAGAATGCCGCTGCACAGCTATCTGTTTGTGCGCACACCGAACCGTCTGTGTATACTTGTAGGTGGCTTTGAAACACAGTGCTCAAGTGGTTCAGCACAAGAAACTTGGCTTCGGCAGTTGAAATGGTGCGTTTCGTCGGTAGGTGGGGTACATTAAGGCTGCAGGTAACGTCCGGAAAAGACCATGGCGGGTCAAGGCGGCTTTGTTTAGGCCATTGCAGTCCTAAAAATCGGAAAGTGTTCAGCGCCGCATGAAAATGTGAGCGAGTTCTTGCTCTTAGCCGTCGGAGAAGCGCCGTGCCAGCGCGTGACTCGCCCAGCCTTAATAGCTGCGTCAGCAAGGCCTGAGATGCCAAGAGGCGGAGTGGGAGAGACTCTGCCTCATTAGTGACTTTCTTGTTTGAAGCCGCCGTTGGAACTCCCATCGCCAAGCGAAGTCCCTTTCTGTGCACTGCCTCCAAGCGCTCGAATTGAGTCGCTGACGGTGATATCAGAGGGAGCTGATAGAGAATGCGGCTTGTTATCAGTGCAGCGTTCAGTTTAAGCATGGATATAGGATTGTTTCCCCAACGTACACCTGCCAATCGACGAAGTGCGTTGATTCTTTGCACTGATGCAGCCACAACACTTTCGACCGCACCACGCCAAAGTAGCTTGTTGTCGATGGTGACGCCCAGGAATCGAACATGAGTTGCACAAAGAATTGAATGCCCTCTGATATTCAGCGTCAGACGTGTTGACTTGCGTCTCACTCCCGGGAAAAGCATGAAGGCAGATTTTTCTGCTGATAAAGACAGGCCAAGCGTCGATGAGTGGCGATCGATAGTGGAGATTGCGGCCTGGGCTATCCGGGCCAAACGTTTGTGTTGGTACCCCGAGATCCAAATGCAGATGTCATCTGCGTAGATGGACATTTTAACTGCCGTCCGACCTACTTTCAGGGCATCTGGGAGGCTGGCCATGGCAACGTTAAAAAGCAAGGGAGACAGGACACTTCCTTGTGGGACGCCGAGGGAAATTCGTCGTTTGTCACTCATTACACTTCCGAGCTTAACTTGGACACATCGGTCACTGAGAAATTCATGGACGAATCGAAGAGCATTTCCAGACACGCCCACGGCTCGGAGTCCGTTGATGATGCCTGTGTGAAGCACACAGTCGTATGCCTTGGCAACGTCCATAAATATGGCGAGTGTGGAAAGGCCGTCTACGCGATGGTGCTCGATATGGCTTAGTAGATCCAAGACACTGTCCTGGGCACTCAACCATGGACGAAATCCGGTCATACATGATGGCAGTCTATTTCCTTGCTCAAGATACCAAGTTAACCTCGTAGATATTAGTCTTTCCATCAACTTTGATACGCATGATGTGAGCGATACCGGCCGATATGAGGTGAGGTTTGCAGGATCCTTTCCGGACTTGAGCACTGGAACCACCCATGCTGTCTTCCACGCTTCTGGGATCTCTCCTGTGCTCCAGACGTGATTAAATATGTCCAGAAGGGCTCGTTTTCGTTCATATGGCAGATTTGTCAGCATCTGATTGCTGATCGAATCGGGACCCACAGCACAGCGTCTTCTTAATTTGCTAAGCGCCAAATCCAACTCACGAAAGGTGAACGGCGTATCCATGGTATGTGATGCTTCAGACAACAGAGGGTTCGATACTCCTGCTGATCTGCCATATGTGTATACGTCTGCAAAATCTTCTGCAAGGGTTTGCAAATCTTTTCCTTGCTTTAAAGCAAGTGCTTCAAATGGCCTGTGTAGGCGAATCTTTCCAGATAGGCTATTCATTACTCCCCATATTCTTGTCATGGGAGTAAACGCTGATAAACTCTCACAGAAAGCAGCCCATTGAACTCGTCTTAATCTTTTTGTGTGACGACGGATGACAGCGTTTATCCTGTTGTATTCAGTTTTCGGAGATGGATTTCCTGTTTTTCTCATTAGTTTTCGTTCCGCTCTCCTACGCGCTGCGCAGAGGTTCTTTAGTTTCAAATCAGGAGTAGGGAAATGGTCTGGCAGTTTCAACATTGAGGTAGCCACTCTTTTGCTCCGCAGCATATCTGCGAACAGCTCACCAGGGGATTCATCCAACGCTTCTCTGTATGTGTCCCAGCGAGTCACAGCACAGAATTGCCTCCCAGCAGTGTGAAATCCGGTGATGGTGGTGAAGATCGGAAAGTGGTCACTGCCCATCCTGTCTGGGGCCGTTGTTGACGATACGACAAGGTCTGTAGAATGGATCACGAGGTCTATGGCACTCCATGAATCTGGTGGTCTGAAGAAAGTTGGTTTGCCATCGTTCGCGATACATAAGTCAGCAGCATCCATGGCTGCGACAAGTTCCTTGCCTCGGTAATCTGCAGTCTTATCTCCCCAAAGCGAATGATGTGCGTTAAAGTCGCCACATATTATTATAGGAGAGGGGCAACGAATGCAAAGGTCCTTTATGAACGCCTCCATGGAGACCTTCCTGCGCGGGCTTATATACACCGACACCACACTGAGTTTTCGTTTTCCTAGGCACACTTGCACAGCGGCGACTTCCAATAAGGTAGAACAAAGGTCTTGCACTGGTAAGGTGACGTGAGGTATTTCTCGCCTGATGTATATCATCGCACTTCCGTTTGCAAATGATGGTATACTCGGATTTCCATGTCTGATGTACCCTGGGATCGTCCTTCCATTTGGGAGACCGGCCTCCGAGAGGGCTAGAATTGGTATAGGTATGTCTCGAAGGAAAAGGCTGAGTTCAGAAAGACGCTGTAGAATGCCGGCGCAGTTCCATTGCATTATTAAGGGCACTTTTGGACGACGGAATGGACCAAGTGGGCGAGAAGCTGCCATTATGTTACTGAGGGTACGCGGAAGTAGAGCAGAGTATTACTGACTCAAGAGCCAGCACTGCTTCCAACATATCCTTCGTTGAACTAGCAGGCATCTTCGCGACGTGGGAACGTAGTGCCGTGAACAAAGCGCGTATCACATGCTGGCAGTTCTCCTGCTGACTGTTGCCAAGTGGTACTTGAGGTCGGTTTACTGCGGCCGCATAGGTGCGTTTTTCGGACTCTTTTCGAACAGGTTTCTCAGCCGCTGTGACCGTTTGCGTTGGCTCAATAACTTCGTTTATCGGTGTGAGGCGCGGGAAATGAGATGCGTACTCTGTTTCCAAACCAGTTAGTTGTGGCGCTCTGGACGTCTTCTTCGTGGTCGATGGTGCGCTTGCACTCTTTGGACCCAGAACAAACAACTTATTTCTCCGCTGAGCAGCTGTCCGCGCAGGACATCGACCGTAGCTAGCAGGATGGTCACCGCCGCAATTTGCACACACAAAGTTGTCTTTAGTTGCACAAGTCTTAAAGTCATGAGGTCCCCCACAGCGCTTGCACCTCTGTTCTCCACGACAGTACTTAGCGATATGTCCGAAGCGCTGGCACTTAAAACAGCGTGGTGGTGTCTCCACGTAGTCGATAAGCTCGTGTCTGGTAAAACCAAGGTTGATCTTCTCCGGGCGTTCAGAATTTGGAGCAAATGTGAGAATCACCGAGTTAGTGCGCCTTGACTCCCATTCAGATGACGAGGTTTGGACCCGACGGGTGATTCTTCTTGCATGGAATACTCCCTGAGGTCTCAGGTAGGTGAGCAGCTCTTCATCCGAGTACCATTTAGGGACTCCTCTAACAATGCACGTGTTTTTCATATAACTGTGCGGGACACGGGCAGATATGGCTATGCCGCCGATATTCTTGGTCTCTAGAAGGACGCTGGCTTGTCCTTCTGTCTCTACGTCTAATAGCAATGCTCCCTGTGCTGTGAAGTGGCTCTTCACTGGTGCTCCACCGAGGATCGTTTCAAGCTCAGAATACAGGGCAATAGGGTTTACTTGCCTTAGATCAGCTCTTTCGGATGTTGCAGTGATTAACACTGGAATGCCCTCCGCCCTGTCTTTACGATGGCGCACAATTCGGAAACCACCCTCGGCCATGTCCAGGTCTGAAGTGTTTGCCACGTTGTCGCCCTCGATGATAGTTGACTCGTCGTCAGATTCACCAGTGTCTTGTCGTTTGCTGTCAGGCTGGCTTGTACAAACCAGCTGGCGTTTCTGACCCGGTGTCAGCCCTTGGGAGGTCATGGCGGGGTGCTCGTCGGTGCCAGCTTGGTTCCTTCTAGCACCTTGTGAGGCGGCGGGTGGCGCAGCACCCGTCGGTCTCCGATACGGAAGGTACCTTTTCGAGTCGACCGACGTCTTGAACCGTTCTGACCAGTAACACTAGCAGAAAATAACGAAAATAACGATAAATGTAGGCAGAGCTACTCAGACAGGCTAGCAGCAGACTTGTCGTCTTCTTCCTCTCTGCTTCAAAACAAAAACAATGAAGTCAATGAAGCTTCAGTGCGTATGCTTTGAAGGAATATAGGTTCTGAGCTCTTGAATGAATAACACAGCAGCGCCTGCATCCGCTGTGACGCAATAAATCTAACGCAAGTGCACTTTGATCATCGATGCTTATAGATAGCCTTGGAGGCCCAGCTGGTTTGTCACAACAGTGAGCGATCCAGGTAAAGACGCATCAAAGCACACAAGTTATAGTCATTTTATTCGGCGTATTAAAGGGTGTCACATCTTTTTACGCCGAAGCCTAATATGGCTGAGCTCTGGAAAAATTGCGTGTGTCGATCGAGCCATGTAGACAAAGAATTTCTCTCCATACGTGGGCCGATCTCGACGAATGTGCAATACAGGACCCACCCGCGGCGGCGGTGAAGCAGGCTTTCAGCATTCCGTCAACTTGCAAAAATAAGATTCATATCTCAGCTCCAAATACAACCTGCATTAGATATTAAGCTGATAAAACAGATACTACACTTTGACCCGCGTCGGCCATGTCTAAGTTATCACCGCTATCTCTTTGTCGGCGTTCCAAGTGTTTGCGTATCTCCTTTTCTTTTCTCCCGCTCTCCCGTGGGGGAGGTCTCGTAATCTTGCAGCCTGCCGGACCGCGAGGGGGAGAGAAATGCGAAACGTCTATGTGTGTCCAATCCCGCAAGCTTGGAGAGTTTCACCGGAGCTACGCCTAGGTTTCTGAGGGAATTTGTGGGGTACCATTTTCGTGTGTCCTGTGTTGTGTGTGACCGCTTGTGGTTTTCGAATGACTTCACAACCATTACTGCACTGCGCGACGTCGACCAACGCACGATCGCCTTGACGATGAAGCACTGTGTACACTCGGAGTGCGGTGAGGTGCGTGTCTGTTCTACGCGCTGGGATTCGTTAGCAAAAGGTGTCGTTTCACGTTTTGCAATAATACATGGGTATGTATACCCATCGGTGCCTCATCATATTCAACGTCTCAACACCGTGGAGGAGCGACTAGTCCCGCCTCGCCTTCCATTTATGTGCATACGGCGTTTGACGCAGGGCAATGGACGGTTCGCGGTTAAGGGACCCACATACACTGCTTCGCTGGTCAACCACCTTCAGTCATCCACTTTCAAAGAGTGGAGTAGCCCTGAATTGTTCTCTAATCATTCTAGTTTTATTGCTGCATCGCCCGCTGTGACGACGGCGGAGAAGACACCTGAAACTATGAAATGATTGTTCAACTACGTCACAGACACAAACGCGAGCCTAAAGAAGGGCTCCAAGAGGTAACCGAAAGCGTGAACTACATGAACAAGATGTTTGGAGGGCTACAGGCAGCAAAATAGAGCTACGAACGCTGAATAAAGAGCACGCAATTTCGAAGACAGAAAACGAGCAGCTCGCACAGTCGCTAGCTACTATACGCAGAAAGATCTCGCTGATTTAACGCAGCAGACCAGAAAGCTAACATTGAGATTGAAGGCATCCCACAGAAACAGGATGAATCGCTCAGTGATGCAGTGCGAAAAAGATTGGCAAAGAAATTGCTTTCACAGTGTCGAAACGGATATCGAAGATCAACAAAGAGTATTCCTAGCAAAGGACAAATAAAAACAATTTCCTGGAGGGTTTCCATTAAAAGCGGTGCAGCAGAAGATGCTACGTGCATCAAAAAAGAATTGGCTCTGGGCTAATGACGTTGGATTAAGCGAAACGACCGCCGCTACTATTACTGAGCCTGCATCTACGCAATACATTGCTCAAGATGGCGATTGTAAAGATACTGGCCGTTTCGCCCGAAGTGCAAAGCACTGACTGTGAAAGCGAGCTTTAGCATTGCACTTAAACTTTGAGGAAGGCGTTAGATATACGCGAGCCCGATTAACGCGGACGGGTCATAAGCGCATGCGCCAAGATTTTTTACACACCTGACAGCTTTTAACAGACCGTGTAGGGCCTGTGGTGACATCGCACGGGAGCCACTACGCTACACGTAAAACGCAGCCCCTGTAGAATTAGATCACTGAAGCTTTGAGCACTCATATTGTCATGCACTTTAATATTTAGTAGTCTGACAACATTTACAGTAAAAAGCATGCGCTGCAACTGTTATGTTTTATTACATTTATTTGTGTATTGCCACTGTAAAAATTTCAAGGAATAATTTAATAAAGAACGTAAGACTTGCTATGAGAAACATTAGTGATTTATTTGTGTAGCCATATAACTCACATACATGACATGAATAAGTATATAAGATACGTATACCTAAATATATGCGGAGCCCCGGCACCGCCGACACCGATGCGGATGATTCACTTGGAGTGTCTATATAATTGCTGTCAGAACAAACGAAGAAGAAAAAATGAAAGATGGTCGGGTCGCCCTATCTAAAATATTGGAAAGGAAGGCTGAAATCTCAAGCATTGACTTTCTGATGGCCTAAGCTAAGATAGCGCAATATTCATTGTCATTGACCGACTACAGCATAGATCACATGATGGAAGTGATAAAATGCCAACCTAACTAAAATAGTAATATTTGTACGTTTTACATTGCAACGTTAGAAGTTCCAAAAAGAATTGTGGAGCGCTAGTAACACTACTAGTTTGTTTGAAGTGTCAATTTAATGTAATTGGAGTAACGAAAACTTGCCTTGTGAGAGCTCACTTCTCCATAGCGCACAACTATGTAGTTGAGTTTCTTAAATGAACAGAAGGAGACCGAGATGGCGGAGTAGCGCTCTACATATCTTCGAAAGTAGGTTACAACTTTCCTGACGACTCAACAAATTACAAACATGACTGGCATGAATTGTTATTCTCAGAGCTTGAAAGTAATACCCTTCTTGGAGTAATCGTGAAATTACTAAGCTCCCACGCAAAAATGTTATTGGATAGTCTCGAGAATATAATACAAACCATCGTCAATAGGCAGGAAAGGGCAAAAATATCCGGTGATATTGAAATCAGCCCACAAGATTTCTCCAGTTCCGAATGTAGAAATGTTTTGTTTTCATACCACTTTGGGAATCACTTTTCTAATTGCACAAGAGGAACAGCACCGTCATCGGCCATCGTAGATTGTATTTCCAATTTCGAACCAATCTTCGTGAAGCCATTCCTGACAACTTCCAAACACGCTTTTTGTCGTTCTAGAATGTTCTCAGAATGTACCGAACACAAACATCTATAAGGTAGGTTGTGACCGCAATAAAACAAAAAGACTAATAGAGCAATACGATTCCTTTGTTGCTGATAGCAAGGACACAAATGAGATGTATGAAAATTTGATCACCACTCTTCAACCCAGTTGTGTTAAAAAGAATATGTATCTCTGAGAAATGCGCACCTCTCTACTATTTGCCCATAAATGACACAAGATATACTAAAAGCTATCAAACTGAAGGAATATTGGCTCAATGAAAAAAATCCACACAAAGATAAACAATGGTATAAAGAACACTACAGAATCACATGGAACAGGTCAACTTGACAATTGCGGAAACATAAAAAAATGTCTATTGCAGCCGGCTAATATTACATGCTCGGGGCGGTTGTAAAGAAATTTGGAACGTGATTAATGCGTCAGTCAAACCTACGCATTTGCTGACTACCTTGCCAGATTAAAATGAATTATGGTGAGACCAAGCGAAACTTGCAGGTAGGTTTAACGGCTTTTTTTTAAACTTTGCAGTCATTTATGTGATAATAATCATACCGAATACGCTTCCCAGCTTCATGCCCATGAATATGGTACATTTGCATAGGAAAAAAAATACTGTCTCAGAAATAATCAACACAGTTAGGCAGGTGAAGTCAGATAAAGCAGCCTAGCATGATCTTACATCAGTTAACGCATTAAAGGAAAGTGTCCAATTTACTGTCTACCACTAGAAAATATTTTTAAGCATGCTTTCCTCTCTGGAATTGATCCAGAATGGCTGAAGATTGGTAGGGCGACACCAATTTCCAAACCGGTGTTCAGAAAGAATTCTCCAACTATCTTCCTAGTAAAGTCTTCTCATCTATCAACACATGGTTTTAAAAGCTTATTGGAAAAAAATTACGCCCCGAGAGTTATAACATACTAAATTAAAGGCAACCAGACTTTAGGAAACGTCGCTCTACCGAGCAATTGGGAATACTTTAACCTCAATAGTTACCCAAACCCTCAAATATAATAATAATGTGATACAAATTTTTGCATATAAAGATACATTGGAATACGTAAATCACGACATCCTTTTGACAAAACTAGGACGATGATTTTCAGGGATTCGTAGTATTGTGATTTCCCAGTTACATTATAGACTGAAAACAGTATGTAATAATTAGTCGAAAAAGTCGACTCCTACCCCTCAGAACTATAATTTGCGCTCAGTACAGCGCATATAACCCTATATTTGCGCTGTACTGGCAACCTCATGTACCTGAGGCACACGAAAACCTTACTTTCAGCTGCTATAGGTTAATTATCGCATGACACACACACACGCAGGCACACACACGCACACACTCACACTCACACGCACACACATGCGCACACACACATACACACACACACACACGCACACACACACACACACACACACACACACACACACACACACACACACACACACACACACACACACACACACACACACACACACACACACACACACACACACACACAGGAGCGTGCGCCCACACATTGTACGGAGTCTCTTGTTAAGCGGAGTTGCTGACTACTGGCGAATGCGACGGATGCCTTGAACGCGTCATGGTTTCAGAGGTAGCATGCGCTTACGGGCGTAGCACAGTTTACATTATTTCTATCCGCAAGAAGCATTTACTTGCTCATTACTGTGCTGCCGCAGATGCACGAAGGCGGCTTTCTAGTTCTTATTTTTTCCACAGCACGGCAGGTGCCGCCGCTGCTGCGAAGGAGAGCGCCCTCTGGTGGTACTGCAGGGAACCCAGTGGCGCGCACAGCGCGCGTGCTTTGCTGTGATTGGTTGGTCTACTGGCCAATGGAACAGCCAGCGTGCAGCGCCCATGGTCCAGAAGCCTGGCGACGTTCGCAAAGAACAGCCTCGCTTTTAATATCAGCGCTTGTATCACGCTCCACATCTTCTGTTGTTCTTTTTACCGAATAAATCAATGCCACCTTCCTTTTTACTTAGCACACAGCTACAAAACGGTTACAATAGTCTAAAGTACTGTTGCATCCAACACTCTTTATCATTTATCATTTATAATATCAGGAAGGCGTCCCAATAGACAAGCGCGTCTTTGTGAATTGACAAATTCAATTTAACAAGGCCTAGAAATGTATAAAAAGCTGTAACTTAGCATCTATTGGAGCTAAAACGTGGAAGAATCTCCATAAAAATATAGACTAAAACTTCACAGTGCATAAACAACTTATATATTCTTTAGAAAAAAAAAAGATATGAATGACTAATTTGATGTTTCTGATAATTTATCACGCTATAGAGAGTCTGAACGTTCTGTCTTGCTTGTTCTGCAACAAAATGTGCACTTCGCAAATGCATTTATTGATATGAAAGCGTCAAATGGGCCATTAAGCGATAACTCCGGTGCCTGTCATCTGTACAAGCGAAAAACGACACCTAATTTCCGATTGGCTGCGACCCCACGTCATGAAAGCGCCTCGATGGAGCAGAGCAGGCGAAAGGGAGCACATGCGGCCGCTGCAGCACCAGGTATCGCGTGAGGGGAGAGGGCATCACCGCGACGTCAAGTCACTTGCGCTCTCGCTCTCGGAAGCCTGTGTAATGCGCGCGTTTCTTGACCACCCAAGCTCTTGCCTACGTTCTAACTGCGCCTCGGTAAGGCCAGATCAAAACGCGCCAAGGCAACGCCTCTTAGATAGCAAGCGTGTGCACTCTGCTTTATGACGTCATGCGACCTGGACTGAAATTCCCATTGCCAAGCTCGGCATGACCAAAGCGGCGACGTCAAAATAACCTCGCTTACTCGGGAGAGGCCTTGTTATATTTCATGTAAGTTGGGCAAGGGCAGCATGACGTCACGGATAGAAATGCATCGCCCTTACGCTATCTAGAAGACGTTGGCCAATCGTCTCAATGCTATCGCTTGCCGGCGAGGAGTTCATAACACAAAGGACCGCTTAGCGGCATTCGATGGGACATTAATGCTTTCGCATTCACAACTTATCAGAAGTGCTTAGGTGCCCTCGGATTTTTTGTATGCTTTCCTTCACGAGCGACATGTGAGTCTACGTGTTATTATATATTTTGGTTATACGTCTAGTTGATTTTTCTTTTCTTCTTTGTGCTTTTTTTTGCAATGATCTCATTGTAGTTGCCTTTTTATAACGGATTCTTTACTAGCCTAGCGTCAGCTATAGACCCAGATGAACTTTCAATTATATTTTGTATCCACTGAAATGAAGAAAATGAAGGTATCTCTATTATCATCGCCATTATCATCATCAGCTTTCTCATTGCCTTCAATTCTAATGCGAGATGACACCCACAAAAATTTCACCTTGAATACCCTACTTCTGAGATCTTTGAGCAGCGCCAGAAATAGGCAGCGAAGATTGCTAGTCTCCGATTCTACTCCGATTGCTACTCCGATTCCACTGGATCTGCAGCTGCTACATGAAAGGCAAAAAATTTCAGGCGCCATGAGTTTGAACAGGGTAACGTGCGAGTATGCTAGATGTAGAAGTTGTTTGACCTAAATCACGTGCTTATTTATTTATTTAGGTGGGTTGTTGCCTTTCTGAGGGATTTCAGATATGCTGCTACACAAGGATGTTCCCTTAAATAATTCCTCGTTTACTATGTCGATTGGATACTACTTCTCCGCGAGAACTTGATGGGCGGGGGGGGGGGGGGGCACATTGACCATGAATGAAAAATTTTAGTACAGGTCTATGGATGCTGTTTGATAAAACGCGCCTGGAAAAGCCGCAATATAAATTTCTAAGTCAGAATCCCCATAAAATTTGGTTCAAGCCAAATGATTTACTCCAACCACAAGCATATTGTGCATAAAAATACCCCCTATGAAGTCAGAAATGGCAGAGTTGGGATCTGCAGTTCTTTCAATGCTAATACAAAAAAGAGACATGCTTTCATTTTCTTTTTTTATAAAATAACGCATTTCAGTTGCATGCAAGGCGCCTGTTATATACAAGTCAGACGACCCGACAATCGATGGCGCAGAAGAAGTTTTTACGACTCTTGGATGGTAATAAACAAAACCTGTCTAGAGTTAGCGGCACTCGTTATAAAAAGCAAAGCAGTCGAGTTATCCGCTATATTTCTTAATATATTTATAACCTTTTTCCTGCATTTTATGTTGCTTCCTAGATTTTTGCATAGCAGAGTCATCTGTTACGCCTGGCTTCAGTTCGTAAGGAAGATTCAAGAAGGCAGTACAAATAGGGGCTTCTTGTGTCATAATATTGAGCATCACAAATTGGTGAAGCATGCTATGCCACAACCTACTGAAGCTTTCGACTGCGGATGACGGCCATTTTTTTTATCAGACAAGACTACGCAGCAGCTGATGTTCATGCTCGCACTAGCACCTGAAGATTGTATGGACACTGAAATGCAAGTCGTGTCTTATATTGCAGATAAAACAGGGTTCTATTTCTGTGCATAGCGATTTTCGTTGTCATCCTGGGTTGACTCACCATGTTCTGCAATTAATAAAAAAAAAGGACACTGTTTCAATAAAAACGTGTGTAGAGCGATATCGTATGCTAATAGGTGCTTCTAGGAAGTATTTTTACGTTTTGTTTGCGACACTAAGCCATCACTCACAAACCTATAGATTAATAACTTTCTGAAACAAACATACCGTATTTGAAAATTTCGAATGATTCAGGACACAACGCAAAAATATGGTGCTTTGAGTATATGACCATAACTCATAGAAAGTCGATCTTTAGGTTCAATTATACATTAAACGGCAACGATTTAATACAAACTGACACAGTAAAATATTTAAGCATAACCTTTACAAGCGCGTTAAAATGGAATACCCATATCGATAATACATGCACGAAGGCCTTCCGAACACTCGGTTTCTTGCGAAGAAAATTAACTGCAGCACCATCCTACGTGAAACTAACAGCATATAGAACTTTAGTAAGGCCAATTCTTGAGTATGGTAGCATAGTGTGGAACCCGCACCAGAAAGGACTCTCACAGAAATTAGAGAGCATTCAAAATAAAGCGTTGTGATTTATTTACCATAAGTATTCTCGACACGAAAGCGTAAGTGCTCTTAGAAACCAGGCAGCACTGCCTACCTTTGTTTGTCGGCGTCGTGTGGCTGCCATGAAATTTCTTTTTATGCTATGTAATGACAAAATTAATATAGATAAGCGAGATTACGTGCAGCCACCACACCGACACTCCAATAGAACCTGTCATAATAAACACATCAGACAATATCCGACACAGTGCGACACGTTCAGCTATTCATATTTCCCATGGGCAATTGAAATCTGGAATTCGTTACCAAAGGAAATTGTAGACTCAGATTCTGTGGATGGCTTTGTCGCAAAATTGGAGTCATATTTTGGCTGTTCATGAAAGTAGTTGAGCGCATAGTTTAAAGGTAATGCGTTGGTTGATTGACTGGACACTAGTGCACGTGTGATTGCATTTCAGATGTAAATATTGCAATGTGCTGAGTAGTGGTGTTATATAGATCCACAATAACTACAAGAATATTATACGACAAATATTTCAATTGTTTTGAGTACCTTTTCCCTGATTCATGTGAAACAAAAAAGGGTGTCTTGCGTTGTATACCAGTGCTGTTGTATGGCATTTTTTTTGCTTTATATGTTTTTGTTTTTCTTTTTTCCTGTTTTTCCCATGCTCGTGTGTGTATATTGTACAATCCACTTCCTGTTTGGGCCTGTACAAAGGCCTACAGTATTGTTAAATAAATAAAATAAAATAAAAAAGAACCAAAACAGAAATAAGCGACGGCTATTGCCTTGCCAATGTGTTTGCACATTTGCTGTGCAGAATGCATGCGGAGACACTTGGGCGAAACTGTTTTCATTCCATTTTCTTCTTCATGTCTCCCATGGTGGCAGTGATTGCTCTGTGTAGGATTTAGGGGTGGACAAGTTGCATAACCTATAACATCAACGATGGTTCCGGGCGACCAGGCTTAACGGCCCCACTCAGGACCGAGAAGTCCCGGCCGGGAGCATGCTGGTGCGACCTTTTACACCAATAAAGTTTATCCCTCTCTATCTCTAACGCATTTATCAAAGTAAAGGTACAATCTGCTGGAGTATTGAAGTACAAATGTTTGCAGGTAGTGCTCATGATTGATAAGAAAAACATTCTATTCCGAAATCATGGAGAATATCTGGAATTCTAAGCTTTTATATAGATCCGTGATATAGTTCGGTAAAGGGAGATAGAAAAAATTTATTAAATATCCTTGCTGGAGTCAAGAGAGGCGGGAGGCAGGGAGAATAGCCCCACCAGAGTCCCCTTCCTCAGGCAGCGGAGGCTCAGTAAAGGAACAATGAAAAGATAACTGCTGCCGTTAGATCAATGAAACTTCAGTAAAATATTCTTCACAATGTGCGTGTTTGACTGAACTAAACCAATACCATTCACGTTCTTTTTTTTCATATTTTTGAACTTTCACATTGCTTTATGAATACAATTCGCTATAGCAATTCGTTACTTAAGAAACACTTACTTAAAGGGACACTAAAGGGAAATATTAAGTAAAGCTAAAGTGACAGATTAGTGCTTGCGAATCTCTAAGGCACCCATATTATCGCAAACAGAGCCTAATAATTCAGAAATTGAGGTAAATGCAGGACGTGATCAGAGACTCCCCGGGACATTCAAGTACTTGCCCGATGACGAAAGCACTCTTCAGTTATGTTCTGTAATTAGTACTCAACCACTCGTTCCACAAAACTTAGCTGTATTGCGTTATAAGAAGAAATGAAATGCAATTTGTCCAGTTATATTTCACCTTAAGGAAAAAATAACTCATCGAAATAACCCTGGCAACCACGCGCGCGGTCGGAAGGTTTCGTTTTCGCTCGACTCCGCACCGCCCACGCTTTCGCGTTTCACTCGTTATCACGTAGTGCTGCGCTGGTTTTGCTGGCTCCCGAAAATCTCACAAAGCGCAAGCAGTAGAGAATTCAACTTCCACGTGATGTCGCAGGATGCCCGAACGGTCTACACCACTTGACCAAAAAGCACCTGCAGCGGTGAATCCGCCGCTCTGTCTTGGCTCTTACCGTCGTCTGTCGGGCGCCGCTTTACTCACCGACGGTAGCAAAGGGTGGTGACGGCGTATACAATTTCACCACTCCCCCGCTTGGGTGGCGGGAGATTTGAATTTCAATTCATTTCGCTTCATTTATTATCACCTTCAAGGCCCGAAGGCAGTACACATGGGGCGCAATACAAACACGTGCAAAAGTGGTTACGTACAAAACAAAACAAAGGGAAACATTGCTGATTTTGTATAAAACAACCAAAGAAAAATTACGAATTTAAAGAAGGAACACGGCAATACATTCGCGAAAAAAAAGGGGAAAGAAAAAAGGAGAAAGATGTCCCCATTGTGAGCAAAAAGACTGTCTTCCAGAAATCTCGTCTTAGCGTTCAGTTGAGAAATATCGAGCTTAAGTATCACCGGGGGCACAAACCCTTGACGGCCGGTGTACACAATTGTGCACGTCATCCCAACGAAAAGCATGGATGAATAGAACGGCATTTGAAACATGTCGCGTTTATCTTAAGGCACTTCTCATTGGAGGTTCACTCGAAACTTGAATGTTATTTAATAATATAATAATAATATATGGGGTTTTACGTGCCAAAACCACTTTCTGATTATGAGGCACGCCGTAGTGGGGGACTCCGGAAATTTCGACCACCTGGGGTTCTTTAACGTGCACCTAAATCTAAGTACACGGGTGTTTTCGCATTTCGCCCCCATCGAAATGCGGCCGCCGTGGCCGGGATTCGATCCCGCGACCTCGTGCTCAGCAGCCTAACACCACAGCCACTGAGCAACCGCGGCGGGTGAATGTTATTTGTGGAGTGTTTTAGTAGAAGTAGCAAAGTAGACGTCTGGGTGTTTTCTTGCTTTCGGTGTCAGTACGTCGGCAAGTAGCGGGATGGTTTGTTTGATCGTTTTTGACCACGTTTTACACCAGGCAAGTACGAGTGACTCTAGAAAACATCTAGTCACTTCAAGTGACTAGATGAATGCTTTATCTAAATGTTATACGTATAGTAGTTCCCACTTTCATATTTTACGCCCCTGTGTAGAATTCACGCCTTCTACATCCTGTCTACATCGGGTCTACATCTTCTAAGCCTCACAAAGCTAAGTTTCTATCGAAGCTATTCTGCTCTGTGTAACCTATTCTGCCCTGACACACTTTTAGTAACTCTATATATGCAACATATGTGGGCAAACTAAACTCTCGAGGGACGGAATTGTATTGCGCCAAAAAAATGATAATTACCATGTTCATTTATCCATCACTCTTCCGAAAAACCCTTTCCTGACAACTCGTGCAGCTTTTCTCTGTGGCTTATTTTTGAGAAGTTGAGTGAGACACTAGCTATAATACTGGGAATCGCACTCCTGAGCGCAGGCTGATTACATTGTTTGCGCAATGTAGCATACGTGTTTCCGCATATTTGACGCTTTTTCTTCGTGTTCGGGTGAATACACAGAGCAATGTGTGAACACGACAACTCTGTTAACGTTTGAAAGGGTTTGAAAATTCGAAGTACAATAAACAAAAATGTCGGTATACAAATAAGCGTGTGGTCGCCAACGGTGAGCAGTGCCGTTTGTGGTGAATATGCGAAACTCCGTTAAGCTACAGTTATTTATAAACACATCCTTCTTTTGAAAGGGGAACAAAAAGAAAGACCTTTTTGCACGCTTCTAGCTCTGTTCAGGAAGGTTTGCGCCAATTCGCTACGAAACGACACAGAATAATAAAAGGAGGGAAGTAATCTCGACACAAGTTTTGAAGTAGTTTGTAGTTCTGGCATGCAATTTGGAGGGCATAGTCGTCATGAAATGAAGTAATGTCTCGTAGCCAAGTCGAAAAAAAAAAATCCTGTATGAGCATGTTTTTCATTACGTCGTCCCTCTTACTCACTACCATGGCAGTTGATTTCCGCTGAGAGACTTTTACAAGAGCTCTGGAAATTGCCTAAATCTCTGTATTTTATTTAAAACCATTAATTGGAAATTTGCCAGTATCGTTGTCATATGAATTATTTGTTTCGAAAGTGATGTCTGGCTGCGCACATTGACGATAAGTCTTGTTATTGATTAAAAAGAAAATTGATAGCTGAGCTTAATGTTCTAAGCCCTTCCAATAGAATGCCGGAGAGACTGCAATGAAACAATACCTGAAAGAAAGCAATGAAACGTAACCAATGCCAAGACTTGCGCGCATCAAACTTTTCCGTACGCACGGCGGGGACCAAACAGTTATTTCTTTTTTCGTGCGTTCATGAACACTGAGTGGTACGCAATCCCACGCAGAACAAATTACTACAGATCCCGTTGAACTGGCTTTCTCTTTCTCGCAATCAAACAAGCAGGACAGACAAAAGTAAGGTGGAGTTGTCGTTTGAAACTCGCTTTGTCATACTTTTATGAGACGGGTTTTCAGTTCCCGCCGGGTATGGTTCTGAAGCCGACTATTGTTCTTGAAACGGGTGCCTTTGTATTTGCTTGAAAGACGAACAAGCCTCAACGCTAGCTGACAAAAGCGCGATGGAAGTAAACTTGAGTGAATACATGTAATCAGAACTTGTGTTTGAAGTTATACTTATTTTTTTTTTACTTTTCTCCTCGTGTTCAGCTGGTGATTTATGCTGCTCCATGAACGACGGACGATTTTCTTTCCAGAGACTACGCTGAATACTACCATGGAGCAGAGAATTTTACTATTTGAATTTTAATTTCAATTGAATTTATTACCAAGAAAACAGGAAAGATGATGAAAATACATGAGAAGCATCAGCATTCTTAGCATCAAGCTAGCTTGGGTCCATATATGAATAATATCATAGTTATATATGCCCACAAAAACAATTTCAAGAGCTTTTTTTATTATCTGTGCAGGTAGACAATTTGAATTGTAATTGTATTTCAACATTGTACAGATCTTTCAAATGGTGTTTCAGCTTAGCGTAAAAGTAATTACTTTGTTTTACTTGAATAGGGAAACTGTTCCACAAAGCTCAACCAAAGCTAGACAGCCGCCTTTTGCCGTATACATTCTTTACAACTGGCTACAAGCCGTTGTGGGCTTCGTAGCCTCGTGCTGGAAACCGGGAAGACATGCACGATCAACAGTGAAGTGGGCAATCGTTAGTTGTGCAGTTATACACTATAGTTGTTGTCGATATATGGCGTTATTACATTACAATATCTCTGTTTTGCTGGGCAGCTGTATAATGTAGCATAACTTGTGTTAGCGCCTCTTGTACTGTGTTCCTTCGCAGCTCCTGCGCGTATCATGGCATATAAATTCAAATTGTAAAGCATTGCAACTTACATAACTGAATCACACTCCATTTCTCTCTCTTTTCTGCATACCTTCAGTTGAAAGGCCGTCATATAGGCATATATCTATCTTTCTTTCTCTACTGATGTGATTTTCCCAACCAGCCTATGCTGATAGTCTTATACAAGGTACAAGTCTGCAATACCGGAAAGACGGGATAAGCACTACTTTTTTTACAGATATATGCATATGTGTTCATTCACGAGCGGTAACAATATTCACTATGTCTGCATTCGTGTTCAGCACAAACTTGACCTGCCATGGATAGGAATAGAAACGAACACGCTCCTGGCAGCTTGACAAATATTTCCTTGATATGCTGAGCCAACAAAAGGCTGAATGCGCATCACTTACGCGCTTATTTCCCGTTCAGATGAGTATAGACTAATTAGATGCCCAGATCAAACGTATAAACGCCAATATAATCCTTAATATTCACATATGTTTTGATAGCACGCATTCGCCGCGCATACTGCTTTGGTCACTGCGCGGAAATAACACTCAAGTAGTCAGTTTCGAAAGGGGCTCGACAGCTAGCGTGACATGTCTAATTCAATTTCATTGTCGCAATAGCATCTCCGTCGTAAATACCGCTCAACTGCAAGTCACCAGCTTTATATGCCCGTGGATCAGCTGCCTGACTTGCTGTTCAGCGTAAGGTCTGAAGCCCCGTATTCCACGGTATTTTCCGGCCGGTACAACGAGAGTCACCTCTTACACTGAACATTACCAGATCTAATAGCCTCTAGTCACGTTCAAAAGTGTGAAATGGCTGTTCGGCACTCGGGAAGCTTAAGCCATAACTTTTATCGTGATTGAGTGCTTTGGGTGTTACGTCAGAGATTTCCCGCTAGAATGCATTGACCGGCGAACGCTGTTCGTCGCGTGCTGCACAGCCATTTTTCAGAAATGTTTGATGGGATCAAAAGACGCTCGTATAACCGTTACTGCAGGGCTGCAGCCTCGGCGCGAAGCACCGAGAGAGGTGCGAGTGCCACTACGCTGTCGACGCGTTTACTCAAATTTGGTAAACAACCGGGTTGAAACAAATTGTACGGTGCGGCGCACTTCCTTCCCGCCGTATGCAGATAATGCAAACCGTAAGGCAAATAAAAAAACGCAGACAGCGCAATGCCGTGCGAGCACGGCACTTTGCGCTTTTGTACCTGGTATTTATTGAAACAAAAACGGTTACAGTGTTTCGTATGTTTTCTATTCGCAATGGTCATTCCTTACTTGATAGCCATTTGCGACAGCAACAACACACACACACACACACACACACACACACACACACACATATATATATATATATATATATATATATATATAGAATAGAGTACCACATACGTTGAATAGGCACAGTATATCTGACGTTTCGGCTGGTGGACCACCCTTTGACTTTGACATAGGCGGGCCCACCAGCCGAAACGTTCGTCAACTATACTGTGCTTATTCAACGTATGTCGTACTCTTTTTCTTCATTTTACTAGCGGGGCCAGCGTGATCTCCTCAGCCGTAAATATATATATATAGTGACCGGATTTCTGAATAGGTCAAACGTAGTTAGAAGCATGCAAAGAACAACTTTGTCACCTGTTCCATTGGCCGCAGCGGTAGAACATCTGACGTACATGTACACCACGTGACCAACTTCGCACACTTTCTATATATTTTTTTAACTTTGACACTAATAATCCTAAGCCATCAAAACGCTTCGAAAATAGAGCTAAGCATCACATTAGAATGCTTTCGGCAGCTTCAGGCAAGCACAATTAGTGTAAGAAGAAATGGTCGATCCGAAAACACCCGTGTACTTAGATTTAAGTGCACCTTAAAGAACCCCAAATGGTCCAAATTTCCCGAGTCCCCCACTACGGCGTGCCTCATAATCAGACAGTGGTTTTGTCATGTGAAACCCCCCCATTTTTTTAGAAACGATCGCAAAACGGCTAAAACTAGAGTTAACGGACCAGGACGAATTTTAGTTCACCCGCTAGGCTTTCTTTCGAGGAACCCGTATAGGTTTCCTTTGTAGCGATTGCTGCGATTGGGTGGTTGTTTCATTTTGCTTTTATAAAGTAAGCGATTAATATGCATAGCGCAGGTTTTACGTGGTCATTCTTAATGTACTTGTCACTTACAGGGTGGGACGCCCCAAGGCAATACTGGTGCTACTTTTGATGACCTGGTGTTTTTTAACATTCTTGGCAGGTGGAGTGTTCCTGGATTCCGCCCTCATATGAACGGGCCTTGCACGTTCTCGAATTGGTATCGCATACTCAGGTACACAATGTCTTTGGTTCCGACTCGCCGACGTAGGGATTCAACGACTCAGTCATCGCACAGCACATAGGATATTACAAGGAGGGCCTACCTCCGTATTCAAAAATGAATCTTAACTTGAAGCCCATGCTTGACTTGATTTAAATGACGCATGTCGGGAACGAGTCGAACGAAACGCAATGAGCGGCTTGGACATGTTCACGGCAGGTGTCATCTAGGTCAAGTCAAGCGGGGGGATGCCTTTCTGAATTCGGGGGTTGGTCTCGTAGGTGTCATGACGGCGCGCATAGGGCGCTAGATAGGGCGCAGGAGAAAGTGAAATGACATGCGACAAGTGAATGCGATAAGAAGTGTGGTAAAAATTTAAAAAATATATATTTAAATTATGCAGAAGTAAAAATTAAGACTGAATAAATTAAACCTGCCGTGCTACGGCGTTGAGTAGCTCGAGGTCACGGAATTGACCCAGACCATGGCGGTCGCATTATGATGGGGGAGGAATCCAAAACGGTCGTTTGCTTAGATTTAGGTGCACGGTAATGTTCAAAATTAATTCGCAGTCTCCCAATAGCGCTCGCCCCATAATGAGATCGGGGTGTTTCATACGTAATACCGCAGAATTTAATTTATTAGTCTTAAAATAAAGTAAAATTGTCTTTAAGAATGAAACCAAGAAATACAGAAATGCACAACAAAGGCCCACGAACAGATTATCTTAATTTGCAGCACTGGAAGTTTTCTTCCGGATATCACCAGTTACGTTGTCGTACCATATATTAGCAGCTCCCAAAACACATCACGGTCGGCTATGCTGGCTTCTCACTCTGAGGCCACCCTTTTATAATATTATGTTCCCTGTCATCTTACTGAGTGGCGGGCGTCGCCTTCTATCAAGTATCCATGATACTCTTCGTTCCTTTTTTTTTTCATCGCTCCTTTCTCTTATGGGCGCACGTTGAAGCCAGAAGCCTTTATCGATCGCCTCTGACAACTTATGCCTCGGGATATAATGATAACGGCCAGGATAATGGCGTGCACGTCAGGCAATAAGGATCGCCTTTGACGACAGGGTCACCGTTAAGCGATTGTATGTGCAGCGTGTGATAATCATTTTCGCGCTTTACTTTGCTTTGCGTAAGTTCGGGAAGCCACGCGGACACGGCTTCGCTCGACGCGACCTTGAGACATATTTAATAAAAAAACAGAATGGCTTTCAGGAAAACGGTGAATCAATACAGGTATAGGAAGCCAGCCTAGAACTCATAGGTGTTTCAGCTAGGACAGAGGCCTTGCTGCAGACGAGTCATAGGTCATAATACTTTCAGCGAGTCATAATCATAATATGCTTTCAGAACGCTACATCTGTGACGGCATATTATATTTCAGCGGCACACCATAAATATTGCGGGCTTTCTTGTTGTTAAAAATGAAGCAGGGAAATGCTGAGCACGAATGCAGACTACTCCAAGAAAAGGTACCAAAACTACCAAACTACGGCCGGATCAGACAGACAATAATAAGTGTTGGTTTAAAGACAATAAGTTCGCTTAGCCACTACTCCAATTCCTACAGGAAGAGAGCCCGAACACTTTTATTCAAATATGGATCAATGCCTCAGGGCAAGCTCCACGAAAAAAAAAAAGACAAATAACTATCGGCGCTTGGGACAATGCTGTTTTGCATAAAAAGAAGAAAGAAAAGAACATGGCACGAGAAAAGTGAGTATTTCTCGAAAATACTATGTTCAAAGTAAAAGACACCAGTTCCTACCAAGCTACACGTGTTGGAAAACAAACGCGGTTCTAATTGCGAAGTGCAGCAAAAATACACAGGCACGACGCAGGCGCACGCATTTTCCTCGAAGAGCAGTAGTGAGCAAGAATGCTTAAGTTCTTACAACCCAGGTAACCTAGGAAAGTGTGCGCCAAGATTTGCTAATATAATATGTTTTCTTTATAATTTATAAGAGAATGACATGACAAGAAGGATCACCTACAGCAGTACTCAAACACAAAACAAAAGAACAACAAAAATGAAGCAGACATAAAATGAGCTCTCGTATTCATATCACCAGCACACAACGCTCTCGTACCAGTTCAATGGTGATACTTAGGCGAGCGTTTAGCGTTTGCTAAATCATGCGAATTAGGTTTTCGTTTTAGTAAACGCACAATGTCGAAGCCAGAAGGCATTTTATTGCATTACTGTGATAACGTGCCCCCGTTTCACTATATTTTTACCCGTGTAGGGCAACAACAAAGAAGAAAGCCTCACGAATGTCTAAGTTGTCAAGCATTCTAAGCAGATTTGGCCTGGTTCTTTTTTCCTCTCTTTGTGTTTCTTGGATGGTGTATGTACTGGTTCTTTGTTCCAGTGAGGCCACATCTTTCTCCGAAGAAACAAAACAAAATTATCAGCTTCAACACCTCTTGAAGTTTCCACGTTTCTGTATGTCTTTCAAGCCCCCGGATGTCTGGGACACGGAGAAGCAATTCTTTTTTGGCTGTACCGTTTACCTTAACATATATATCGCATGTGTCGCAAACCATCCATTGCTTAGAACAATGCAACATAGGCAACAGCTGTGACAGTCACTGAGATCCGTAGTTATTCAGCGTCTGATATTTGGCGTTTTGTCATTTACGCTCGGGCTCGGTGATGTAGGTCCTTGCCGATGTATGTAAATTTCCTAGCTTTTCTTGTTTTATTGTGATCACTCGTGATCATTTTTCGTGCGTGCTTTTGCGACCTTCTAAACAAAACGTAAAAGGCGCGACCGAAGGTAAGGTTTAGCAGCAGCAGCGCGGCGAGCTGTTACAGATCTTCTTCAGCTTCTGTTTTGTCGTACGCAGGCTTGTTTGACTTCCTTTTTTATTTCAAGTAGCATTTACATTTTTTTATGTAGACTGCCATATTGTGCCGAAGTTGGTACGAATGTTGTCGGAAAACTTTCGGAGATAATTCTTTTACGTCTTCTTTACGTGCTACTTTTCTTTCCGAATGACGCATTGAATAAGAAAAAAAGCAAGAAAACTAGAAACACTTGACACTTTCTTGTCATAAGCCAACAAACACTGACACCAAGGACAACATAGGGGAAATTGCTTGTAGGTTATGAATGCAATAAAGAAACGATGAAATAATGGAAATGAAAGTGGATGAAAAAACAACTTGCCGCAGGTGAGAAACGATCCCACAACCTTAGCATGCATTAATTTATTATCCCTTTATTTCATTTATTAAGCACAAGTAATTTCCCCTATGTTGTCCTTGGTGTCAGTGTTTGTTGCCTTCTCGTGATATGACTAATAAACATCATAAACATATGACTAATAAACATAACCTCCTTTGTCCTCGTTGAGCACTTTCTTGGTTTTTCAAGCAATCAAAAGAGCGGAAATCATGAAGTAATGATAAAAGAACGCGATGCACGCACTCGCATCGGTAGGCGCCGTATGTTGAGCACACGCACTTTTTCGTACAAAAACGTTTTTTTTCCAATCCAATGTCAAACACGAAACCAGAGCAGCGAAGCAAGGCAGACAAAAAGAATACATGGCGCAAGTGCTGACCCGTATTTCTGTATCCTGCGTTTATGCACCCATTTTTCCGTTCGCCACAACTAAAACAATCCAACGAGCACAACTTGCCGTCTTGACGTTTCCTATTTGAATAGGCTCAACTTTTTCGTCTCTGAGAACATCTAGAACTACAGAAGAAAAGAACAGATATTTCTAGAAGCCGTATCTCCCTTCTTTCTTTGTTTGGTGGGCTGTGCGTGTGTGACAGTGCGATTGAACCGCAAGTTTTAGAAGAGCTACAGAACTGAATTCATCTGATCTCTGTTATCGAAGGTTTTAAGCGCAGCGCGAGACAACAAATCAGTAAGGCGTGACTCAGGAAACATCTGTCAAAGGAGAGCGGGAAATGGAAAGACAGAAAGCTTAACCCAGCTCATTTTCATCTGCTACTCTGCACTGATGAAAGGATACTAGAAAGCAGAGGGAGCGAGGGCATTTTTGATCATATCACTGAATGTATTCAAACAGGGCAGCAAAGATTCGTAAATTATTTATCAGGCATAGCTTGTGTGCTGATAAATTCAACTTGACAATTCATTCTTTTTTATGTAGAGAAAGGCGAAAGTTGCCTTTGCTTGGTAGGGTTGCTGTGTTAGATAACAAAACTGCTCAGGAGCTGTACGTCTGCTCAAGGGTGGTGAGTGCTCACACTACTTCTTCCACAGCAGTGGTAAGTAGAGGAGGGAAACCGACCTGCGCATGCCGGCCCTTGGCCGCTGGTGGAGATGGCGAAGGGGTCGCGCAGCGGAAAGTCGCGATGAGACTCTCCGCCACCTTTTCGCCAACTGGAAACATACTGGACGCTCGCATCTGCGCCTCCGAAGGGAGGTCGGGTACCACCAACAAATGGCGCAGCAAGTCAGCTTGCCTCTTTCAACCCCTATAGCGCTGGTTGGGTTCAAAGGTGCATTGCAGGAGAGAGCTGCTCGTTCAGGGCATCCTTGAGCCAGACGAGAATTCATATTTCACTTAAAGCGCAAGAAATGAGTACACAAGAATGAAGACCAGACAGGGCGAACGATTACTTTTGTGTCCTCGATTTTTTGCGCTTTAAGTGAAATATGAATTCTTAGAAAGTCGTCCAAATTTCACTTTCTGTGCCGGTTAAGAAGGTGCGCATAGACACTGCCTCGTAAGCTTCGCTGTATATAGATATCAACAGGGCACGTTGGATCTGCTGCGTTTTTTATCCTTACGATAATGAACGTAGAACTGGTTTTTAGGATTCCTAATAAGCATAAATGAAGTCCGCAAGGATTTATTTTGTGGAACTGCAATAAACGTGGAGCTACTAATTTATTCGCTAAGCTATGCGAAAGTTACTTAACGTTCTTGACAGTCATCTCACCTCATGATATTGTGTTTATTTGGTTAGCACGCATTTTCAGTTTCTATTAAATACGACGCAAATTTTATGCACTAATCTATTTAAACGTGTAAGAGCTAAAGCGCGGAAACTTTGTGAGCACTTGATGCTCAACGGTAATCCAAAATGTCAACAGCAAAAAAAAAAAAAAAGAAGTCGCGTCTGCCCGAAGACGTAGCATTGAAAGTGATAGAAAGTTAGCGTTGCCCTGAAGGCATCTTGTACCGCTGAATTTACGAAAAGCGCCGCCAGCGGCGTTGCACCTAGAAGATGGCGCACGAGAAGAGATGAAAGAAAAACGTCGGCGATGGGCAGCGTCCAAATTAATTATTACATAGACTCAGCTTGTCGTTAACAGTGCTGTGGTATGCATACAGCAGCCCAGAAGCAACGCTAATGTGCGCGCGCACAAAGCACATGGAACAGCGGAAGGCAGACCATTGATTTCTTGACTCCGGCAGAGCCGATATCGTGGAGCGTGATGGTGCGTCCACTTGGCTTTTTCGCTGCTGCTGCGAGGTGCACTGCATGCCTCTGGAGGCCTTCTCACTCACCAAGGGTAGGCCGCGCATGCGCCGTAGACCTCTGGATAGCCCCATTGTTCGAATGCACCTCACGTGGCCATATAACTGCTGTCGCTAAAGAACTGAACAATCGAAAAGTCCAAACACTTAAAAAAAAACGAAAGAAAACGCCCCCCTCCCCTATTCCTTCCGAGAATACGGCTGCAAAGACTTATGGAGCGTATAGAATGCCGTATTTTATCACTAAAAGCTCCATTCAAGCCAAGTTTATATGAGCATCTTCTTGTTTAGATTTGGGAACTCCAACACAATTCCACTAGCATGCGTGCAGTTCTGGCTGTGAGGAAACTGCGAGCAAGAAGATAGGTGTGTGCTTGCAGCATCGCCATGGAATATTTGAATGTCATTTCTCGACAAGCGCTAGTGACCTCAAAGACAAAAGGCCGGCACAAGCCGCAGGAGGCTTTTGCCAAGAAATTCAACAAAAGCTATCGGGAAGAAAAAAGAAAACTAATCTACTCCTTGGCAAAATGCACTGCATCGCGGAATGTGTGCAGCCGTAAGTATGCCATAGCGAACAGCCGCCCCCGCCCCCTCCCTCTGCCCTCACCCCTCCCAGCAGTGAAGCTCGTCAGGCATGATATACCGGCGGGGGCCCATATTAAACTTTATTGCTGCGAAGTTTGGCACCGGCGCGGTGGGAACGTGTCCCGGTCGATAGCGGAGGAGTGTTTATGGTCAAGGACGCCTAGAAAACCAAACGGCGTTCCTTAACAAAGAGAAGAAGAGAACAAAAATACTGCTGAACTACCGAAGCTATGTTAGACCGAGCAGTTGCTAGTGGCTGCCGCAGTGAAGACGTCATGACGCTAAGAATGCGGTGAATCGCCTTGTCTCAAGGTAAACGTAGTATAAAGAGTAATTGTGTTATAGGGCACATGGTGTGCGCCCTGCCGGCCCTAGCACTCATTCTAATTTAATTTTAATCACGTTATCATTATAACACCATTAATACACATGCTTCTAAACATATAGTATGCGATGAACGCGAAACCATCACTAGCATCAATTTATGCCGAATCCATCGCGTGAACCTTGTGTTTCTGTTCCTCTTTATTTCTAATAGGAAAGTTCCCGTTGGAAAGATTCCAGGCGTGGAACTCCTCAGTTCCAAAGTGCTTAGAATTCCGCATAACATCACCAGCGAGCATAGACCATTCCACGTATACCTGCCGGCAACAGCGAACACTGAACTGTACACAGACTGCAAAGCTTTCACAACGCCTATATCATAGTTATTGATATACCTTTCCTATGTCTCTTTGACTGTTTTGTTCCGAGCTTAGCAACGTTGTATTTCAGTACCTTACTCACATTCTCCATGTTAATTTTTTTTCTCCTTTCACTTGTGAACTTGCCTTGGATATCGCTGAGTTTGCGCTGTTACTATTGGTCATTTTGCTTTTATATTTACACTTTCTCTCACATATTGCGTGAAATCTCTATGTTTTACCTCGTATTTTCTTTCACTTACATTATATTGTATTTGCGTTTTTATTTAGCTTTTCTGACTGTACTGATAGTTGGGCACGTTAATGAATCGAGAACGACACGTTCAACCCACAGTTGCACTGCTGCAACAGCTGATCACCACGCTGCTTCGGGCTACGCTCCGTGCGCTGAACGGCCCAATGGCTTTTTGAACACTTACAAATTCCGCCATATGGTCAAATTCTGCAATGGCGGCATTTTGAGCCAATCATAGACGCCCAGCAAGCTGCTATCGCCTCTCAATTGGCTCAACATTTAGTCAGTACCACATTCGACAATATTGCGGAATTTGACCATGTCCAGAACATTAGCCCAGGTGTCAACTTTTCGGGAATCCTCGCACTGCCGATGTGACGTATCCGGTTTCACCAGCCGTTACCTGGCTCGTTGAAAAGGCTGGATTATAGTTGTCAGTGCTTTCAGGCTCAGATAAGTAGCATTCTATACTTGAAATTAATTGAAACGAAGAGTATACCTGTAAAACAAAATGAATGGGAGTGGGGGGCATAGGTGGTAGCTACATGAGGTTAAAACAAAAGGCTTTAAGGCGCATACAGTGCAACTTGACAAACTGTGCTTATGACGTACTTGGCGAAACCTTGTGAGGAAATTTCACCGGTTTCAGGACAGCCATTATGCTGTCTGCGTGTAGCGAGAAACTTCAAGAACGACCTATTTGCCGCACCTGGCTACCTTGGATTAGAAGAGTAGAGAATAATTTATTGGGGTAGAAACATTCAGGAGGAAAACGTTGCCGGCTTCGCTGCACTCTCGTTTTGCTTTTCTGCTACCATCATTAAAGATGCCGAAGTACATGAAATGGTTTGCATTCGCAACTTCCAAAATTTCTTCGGCGCAGTAAATCTTACAAAAATTGTTCCGAATGAATACATGCAATCGTGAAGCCAAGAAAACTGCAAAAAAGTCTGAAAGAATGCTCATTCTTGCAGTGCTGACAATTATCAATGAACAATACCATTCTGGCTTGTACTCTTGCACTTTGCCTGTACCTGTTCCGACATTGTTCGAATCGGTTAAAACTATTGAGGCCTGTTAGAAAGAACCAAGTCTCTCCAGTTTGTTCACATAAATTGAATGCTCTTGCTTTATGGGAACGAATAGAGATATCAGATTATCCGCGAGAAAAATAGCCCTAGAGGTTTCACACTTGTGTAGTATATCCGTGACGTGAGTTTAACTAGAAAAATGGTTCTCATTGCTCAGTCGATGCAGGTCGGACAAGTACACGGATTTTCGAGCCGAATATTATGGATGTAAAACTGAAATATGTGAGTGACAGACTTAAGTTAGGTATGTTTACAAGCGTATATATTAAAATTCTTGCCCTTATCCTTCTCATTGCATTATTCCTTATTGTCCATTTACTGTTTGTTCTTATTTTTTTTTTGATGGCTGCATAGCACAAAGGAGTGCTAAATGGGGAAAAAAGGAAGACGGGGCAAGGCGCTGACTTTCGATTGAAACTTTATGTCGCATGCCCGAATATCTACGGATCATATCACCAAAATCACAAAAGTAAGCTTCAGAAACAACCAGCAAGGACCAGCAAGAACAGGCAAGAAACGCAAACCAAAAGGAAGTCATGTATTGTCCAGCAAGGACACTTCCTGCGGAAACGAGACTGTGTTGAGCCTGGTCTTACACGCGCATCCCGAACATTAATAATATTGCTACGGGGTATATTCCCACTGACGAAAAGCCGAGCAGGAAGAAGACGAAGACGACGATTGGAAGCTAGCGCGCGCTGTTGCCTCTTGGTCAACTGCGGCGTATTGCCTTGTAAATATACTTGTAAATAGCTTTTCGTCGGTGTCTTCCTACGTAACATATTTGGTGGAGGTGGACGTTCCCTGTACCTCGTCACGGAGCTTCGCAGTGGACGGTACGTCGAGCCTACGTTCATGGCTCCCGGCGACGCCAACCCGACTCCGCCGGCTCCGACACCTGCTGCCACTTCGACGACCTACATCACCCTCTCCGCTCCCCGTGATCCTGGCGTATTCTCGGCAAAAGATGGGGAAGACGTCGAGGACTGGATCAGCCTTTACGAACACGTCAGCCGCAATAACCGGTGGGACCCAACTATCATGCTCGCCAACGTCGTCTTTTACCTCGGTGGCACACCTCGAGTTTGGTATCGGACGCACGAAGATGAGCTGACCAGTTGGGATTCGCTAAAGCAAAAGCTTCGAGACTTGTTCGGCAACCCCTACGGTCACCAACTTGCCGCGCAGAAGGCGCTTTCCGGTCGTGTGCAGACGACAACGGAGCCGTACGTCACGTACATTCAGGACGTCTTGGCTCTTTGCCGCAAAGTCGACGCACACATGACTGAGTCCGACAAGGTCTCCCACATCCTCAAAGCATTGCCGATGACGCCTTCAACTTGCTCGTATTTAACAACGTCGCGACGGTGGATGCAGTTATAAAGGAGTGCCGCCGCCTGGAATTCGCTAAAAGCCGACGTATCGACCAACAGTTTGCCCGTCTACCCAACACCCCAGCGACATCTTCCTGTGCCGACGCTCCTCGTCCCAACAACACTGGCGATGTTACCAGGATTGTCCGGCGTGAGATTGAGGCCGCCTATCCGGCTGCGTTCGACTCCAGCCCCTCCAATGCACCTGCAGTCACTGTTTCCCTGATCCAGGCAGTTGTCCGCCAGGAGTTCGCCAACATGGGTATCCACACCATCTGCTCGACCCATCGCCCTGATCCCCACCCGGCATCTTCGATTCCACCCCGTCCCGCACCTTCTTACCAACCACGATTCCGCAACCCCTCTGAATGGCGCACTGCAGACGACAAGCCAATTTGTTTTCACTGCCATCGAATTGGGCACATTTCTCGGCACTGCCGCAGTCGCTGGAGTTCCCTGAACCAGTCTACATATACTGCCTACTCTCGCCCCCCAGGTGGCCTTTCTCGTCCCTATGCTGCCCGCTCAGATAATGCCGCCACCGATTCTCCTGCGCCGAACCGCCCCTATTCTCGTTCGCCTTCGCCCCCACGACGACAATCTCGCTCTCCCCAGCCCCGTCGTTCCTATTCGCCAACTCTTCCTACGTAACAATATTATAGGTTTACCTAACTAATCTATCTGAGCTCATGCTTGATTTTTTTTTGTTAACGCTTATGTTTCCTGTAGCTTTGGATAGCACTGGCACAATCAGCAATGCATGGCGAAATGTCCTTGTCCTGTCCTTTCTTCCTTTTTTTTTCGTGTTGTGTAGTGTAGTGCGTAGTGCAGGCATCATGAATTCATACCGACTGGCTCAACTCTCGTTGCTTGCAGTGTTATTTTCTTGGATGCGCTTATAATAAGCAAATGACCTAGCCCATTCTTATTAGACGTCATTAATGATATTCTAATGTTGTTAGATGGATCCGACGACATCTCCGACATGTAAGAAGTTGCTTCGATTGAGGAAAAATGCAAAAAATACCCGCGTACTTTGATTTAGGGGCACGGTAAAGAACCTCACGTGGTCAACTTTATTCGGAGCCCCTTACTACGGCGTGTGTGTGGTTTTTATACATAGCACTTCATATGTTGCTTACTTAAGTTGCTTATTTGAGAGGAATATATCAGTAATGCACAATTTATTCTTTTTTTTTCTCGAGAACATTTCCTATTTAATGCAAACCACATGGTAGTGAGGTTCGAAAGAGTACAGTTTCAATTTCTAATAGTCCATTGCTCTCCCTATAAGTTAGGAAGAAGCTGTATTCCAGGATCCCCCTCACCTGTCCCTCTCCCGTTTCTACATTGATCAGCAGAGCCTGCGTAGCTCGTAACGGTGTGCGTCTTACAGGGATCCCAAGCGCAAATTTTGATACAAACGCCACAACACGCGACTATGCCATCTAAGCTATAGAAGCAAATTGCTGCTGCGCAGAACAAGACACCGAGACCGAGCAGGTCGGTGTGATTTAGAGAGCTGCGAACACTCGATGCGTACGTCAACGAGATGCGAAGAACGAGACTCCATGACACGAGCTAAAAAAAATCAAAACATCATCAACAACCTCTCATTCGGCATTCCTCCGAGGCTCACATAATGCTAATGAAATGGAAATATATAAGCATTTTGTGCGTTTTCGTCTTCAATGAACGATGCTATCCGAGAACACCAAAGGGATTTTTAATTAAAATTCCTTTGCTCCAAGCAAAAAATATTTTTTTCACAGGTAAGGTACTTTATTTTCTCGGTTTATACCCTCGTTCTTGCGTAAGAAGTACAACGCGCCGTGGCGCACTTCCTAAGAATAAAGGAGAGCTGGATGACATGTGCTTCAGGTAGGAGGTGGGCGTTTGACACGCTGTTTCGCAGATATTCACCTGTTATCTGGCTGAGCATTCATGTCCTTTCATTCCGTAAGGATTAACTGCAGTACGAAATGGCGTGAAAGCAATTTGCGTGCCTTCCCAGCCACCACCGAAAGCAGTCTGTAGAATTTCCACGTGTGATACTGCATACGGATGATCGTTGGTGTAATGGGCACACTAATATTGCTTAAAATGAAATCCGCGGAAGAGTTTCTGAGTGCATGGAACTTCATGAGGTACAGACTGCAAGAAAATACAGGCACCGTGATGTCAAAGAGCTGAAAAGCAAATTATACACCCGCTCTCTGCGATTTCATTCGTTAAATTATTTTCCACACTGCGTACTTATTATTTAGGGTATGCCATCCCCCCACAGGTGCACTGTTCTTTCTTCCTTTTTTTTTGCAGCTGATGAGCGAATACATTTAATTTGTATGCCGCCAAGACACCTTGAAATGGATTGCAACTGATTTTCCTTCCAAAGCAGGCTATTGTCTCTTGGCTTTAAAATAGTTCTTGCTGAAATCCAAACTCCGATTTGAAAAGAGCTTACACTTTTAACAACTTACAATGATCAAAACATTTGACCACAGAAATTCACAGGAGTCTATACCTATGCGCCATAGGAGTGTTGTGCGTTGCCCCTGACCTGTATTTCTTTACTTGATAAATTTACCCGGCGCAGCACTTCTCTTCAGACGCCATACACAGATAACTCTGCTGCTGTTTCGCGATAATTACTTTTGTATTCTGGCCTTTCGTTATTTTTAAAATATGGCACTGCTACATTGCTTTGCGTGACTTAGGCTTCCACAACTGTTTGCTAAAATGTGAGCACACATCTGATCTACTTCGACAACAAGTGCAGCGGCGAGTTGTTTTGCTTCTCTGTCATGGGGACCCTCGGAGCGCCTGTTCTTTTGACATCGCTTTGGGGCACTTCGCAATAGGTGCGATATTATAGACCTAAATACGGCATCATCAATCAGGAACGATCGTCTACAACCCACGTACCGTCGTCTACAACCAAGGTGATCTCCTTTATAAAGAGAAAGATTTGTCAGCGTGGTAATGAACAAGATAAGAGACGTACAAAAAGTTCTGGCAAAATATTCGCGCTATCGATAAGTATTAAAAGAAGTTCTAATGGCAAACGCGTCCCTTATGCCTTGGAAGTAGCAGTGTTAAAAGAGCGGGACTACCGTGTCTCCATCACTTTCTTTCGTTCTTCGCACTCTCTCCCATGAAATTTCTTCTCCCACTGATTGCCATTGATCTTCAGAATAATCTGATGACATCGCCTACTTTGTGATCTCTGTTTTCAGCGGATTGCACTCACCTTGGTTCGAAGGCACACTCGGCGTCCCAATTTACCCACTCCCGCGTCCCGCTACTTCGCTCCTCCCAACACATTTCATTTAATCTTCCCGCATCCGTACCAAGACGCAGCTTGTTCCTTTAGCACGGTCCAGATCACATTATGTTAGGTTTCTTTCCTCTGGCTGCTTCTGCTTCTGGTCATGAGATCTTCACGCCAGCGAAATCTAGTGAATCGCCTCGAACAAGACGCCTAACGTCGGACAATAAATGAAGGCACGTTACTTCCTACAGAACGTGCCGCCCACTTCACGTCGTTACTTCGATGAGCCCAAGTTGGTCATGTTTGTGTATATCACACCCTGTTCAGGACAATGAACATTCGTTTCCTGATTGTTACATCCACCTCATTATGAGCTTTCTGTGCAATCATTCCTATTTAGCGAGCAGCCTGGAATCAGTTTTCCGTACAGACACAGATCGGAACTAGAGCGAATGGAGGAAAAAAATAATGAAACCCAGAGCGAACCACTCGTGCTGTTTCTTCCTTCTAAACTATACTTAATTATGGAGATCCTTGGCGAATACATAAAAGGTAACAGCTGAGTTCATGGTTTCTCGCAACAAACTCTATCTTAACCTTGAGTGTGTTTCTAAAGCGCAAATGATTTGCATTTGGGCAATCTGTCTTTCTCTCTATTACTTGGCTGTGTCCCTCTGAAACGCGATAAAAGAGATGCCCGAAAAAGGCAAAATCTTGGGCGTAACTGTGCACTGACGGATCCGTGGTGTCCTCCGCATTGTTTCCAATTTGGATAAACAGGCGCCTTACAATGAATAGCAAAAACAGAGGAACGCAAATTTACAAGTTGGCTATTAGCATCAACTGATATTTTCGTGACACCTTCTTGTTCCGTCTCCCAGCTACACGCACTGTTTTAGTGGTAGAAAGGGCATGATTTCGTTTTGAATCATGTAAATTTTATAATAATTAAACATTGTATAATGTGCACGCATTTGAATTGCCTGGACACGTTCCTATACTGAGAAAGGTCGTTCCTCAATGAATTGCATCGCGCGGTAGATAGCAAATCCCCAAATTGATGCTGTACCGTTGTTGGATAATTTGTTGATTTGTTGTGTAATTTCCTGTTGAGTTCACTCTAGTGCAGCTTCCGACTCACAAAACATCTCTAGCTCACTTTCTTGTTATATTTAGTTGCATGTACATGCGCCCTAAAGCATGAATTTATATATCCCCTGGCAAATTCTTCATTAACTTTGAAGATATATAAACTGAAAAAACAATACGGCGATTTGGGCTTGTTCGCACGTAGCTTTAGGGGATGCAAGGTCGCGAAAAAGACAATAACATGTAGAGATGCGGGATGCGCACTCTACAGGCGCCGAGCTAGCAACGAGTACCGAGTTTTTTGTACTCATCACTTGTTCATTGGCAGGGTAGACTTTTGTTGATTTCATGCCCAGATTTAGCAGTAGTAGAACTGTGTTTTACAGGAGGCACATCACAAAAGAACAGGGGTGTGAGTCAGATAATTAGAAACGCGATTGCCTTTGAGCGATTTGAAAGAGGAGAGGCGCACAAGAGATGCTTGGTGTCGACATGGGTAGGTTTGTTCTTTCCGCGTTTATCGAAGCTTTTCTTTCGACATACGCAATTGACGGCAGTTCGCCGAACTGCGTTTTACAATAACAGGCACTTATATTTACTTGACTCTCTGGGTTGATGCCCTGAAAAAGGAAAAAAAAAAACAAATGTGTTTCTACATCGCAAAGAAATTGAAGTGCATGCGCAAGAATATAGACCTAAACGTGGCAACGTGTTGGCGATGATTCACATCGCCATAGCACGCGAGTGGCAAGGCATTTCGCCTTTGCACAATGCTCTATTGGGTATTGTGTTTAGCGATGAACAGAAGACCCCTAACAATGAACAGAAGACCCCTAAATCTCTGTTTGTTGTCTATTTTCTTTAAGGAGGAGCCTCTTAAAAGAGAGAGAGTATTCCAGTGACAATTCGTAAATTACAACGTATGATTTTTAGTCCCCTATAATCGACTTTAGCATATTTTGAAATTACGACGAGGTTTCTGACAGGATGTCGAGCTTCGTTGCGTAACTTCAGCCTGATGAGTGAGGCAGAGTCATTCCCATTTCATGTGTTTAGTTATGAATTTGCTTGCTTAAACTGGAGCGCAGTTTCATGCCGTACAAAAGAAAGGGTCGTTAGGGGCGCTGCTGATATGTGCTCAAAAGCTGCCTCTTCCTATCACTCGAATGATACAAGTGCGCCTCATAAATTCAAAGGCGAATTCCCCGGAGTACTTATCACGCTCAGCAGCTTGATTACCATAGCACGTTGAAGGCGAATTTTATGTTAGGTAAGATGTTTTTTTTTTTGTCTTTCTTTGTGCGAGGTGAGTAAAGAGACCGGCATGAATGGGCCGCGCTATCAGCGGGAATCCTGTCAACGCTGCTTGAGCACCTGGTAATGAAATTTCAAGGGAGCAAGCCGCAGTGCAATAAGGCGCCATCAGTGACTGCGGGCGTGACCTTGATATGAACAGAATTCTGAAGCGAAGACAAACGCAGGCTCACCTTCGTCGAGCTGATATGAGTTCCTGCCACAGCACTGAGCAAAGGCAGCTCGAAAGGTTACGAAAACAGTGCAATGGACGATGCCCGGGAAAGGAATATTGGCAGTGTTCTGTCAAGGTCTTTATAGCCCCATTCTCTTTGGGGATGTTAATCCTTAATGTACGTAAGGATAAAACTAGAAAGTATGGTTTTATTATCCTGAACAGAAGATCTGCAAAGAAACTAGCTTGGTGGTTGCAAATTTTGGATGCACGGTTAACAGGCTGTCATTGCGTAAAACATTTGTTCCTCGGAAAATAGGAACCAAATTCACAAAGCGTCTGATTTGGATGCAATTTTTGCCTTCCTGCCCATCATGACTAATAATATGTCCAGCATAAGGATTCGCTGGAATTTTCTCATCCAAATATTTCCATTGTGTAAAATATTTTCGTGCATTCGGGCCCTGCATTATAATTGGAATGCGCTCCTTGCACCTATATATTGCTACGCAATTTTTCAATTTCTTAATATTTAGAAGTACGCTCATGTCTCATAGTAACATAAGGACAATTGAACAGGGCATCTCTTTTCTGGAATTGTCCGCGAAGACAAATTTCTCTTCACTAGGTCAAGTATACGCAAGCAATGTTTAGGAAAACCAACGGATAATAATAGCTGACATCCACTATTTGGGCTGTGTGAAAAAGGTACACGGCCAGCTATGTAAACTTACTTGTAATACAGAAATGCTCAGTGACTCAGCTGTCGAGCGAAAAGTGAACGCCTCTATTTTCTCGCTTCACTATCCTACAGCCGTCGAGTAAAAAAAGCGAGCTCTTTAACATAATGAACATCAAGTTCGGGGAAACCGTGTAGCTGCACGCAATACTTTGGGAAACAATCTCTCTGCAAGGAAAAATAGCAAACAGCACATAACTGACTTTCACAGAAAGCGGCACTGTACTGAGAAATCATTTTTTTATTTGTTAAAGGGTGTGACGTCGCCTTAATCTGGACATTGTGAGAACCTGACGCGTGCAATATGTTCATGTTGTGCACGGTGTTCTTGCTTCATGCTATTTAATGCCATGCTATTACTTGCTACGCCACTTAACGCTCTGTTTCTGTTCACGTTCAACTTACATTAATATCCCGTAGCAAATTAAAATTGAGCGCCACGTATGCCATAATATAAAGTCCAGATTATTTTTGTAGTTTTCGGGCCCTTATTAAAGAGCGGACCAGGGCTTTCACAGCGGAAAATAATTCCAAGGCAGTTTTGATAAAATAAAGATGAACTAAGTGGACATGAAGTTCACTACGAAAGGCTGCCGTTCACCATACTATGTGGAAAGCAGTGGCTAGGCAAATACGATAACATTACCAGAAAAGGAAATTCTTTTGAAAAACCTACATACTGTTCTTCGAGCTTCATTTGCTGCATTTAATTACCATATCGTTCGTCCAATTACGCAATTCATGGCTACAGTATGAGGTAATTTTAGTATTCACATATCGTCCAACTAATTACCCCAACGAGAGCAATCGACCAGCCTTGGTACCCACATTTATAGATCGCCTGCCGCTAAGATATGAGGCAAGACATGAACATTCTGATCCTTATTTAGGAGAGATTTTAAAGGCAGTTTTATACTTCGCGAAAGTGACGGAGCGCATATTAATATCTCGAAGCACTATATAGCCTAACGTATGTATTCAAATTCTAGTTCGACAGGTTGGGTTTGTCTCTTTTGGAGTACGTGAGTTACGCAAGCAGATCGGTGTAAGTTTGCCTTAGGCTGAAGGGCGAACTCCTACTTAATCTGGTTTTCAAAAATTGGCGAATGACAAGCTTCGGCGTTTCGACGTAAAGCGCAAGGGAAGTTCACCCACCTTCGCTTTCGTGAAGCAGACGTGGGTTACGCAAGCACATCGGAGTAAGCTCGTCTCAGGTTGAACGGTGAACTGTAATATAACCTGGTTTTAAAGAATTGGCGAATGACAAGCTTCGGCACTTCAGCGAAAAGCACAAGAAAGAGTTCACCATCCTTCGCTATCGCGAAGCAGACCACTCATGATGCGTGGTTCAAGGATCCCTACATAGCATTGGAAACAAAATTACGAAAGCAGTAACGATCCATTGTAATCCTATTATGGCCGCACACTCCGGACATGTCTCGCGGTGAGAGGCCGATTTGCATGGTCCCTGACGCCCGGGGCAGAGAATTAGCGCTCGGAAGATTGTTACACTTTGGGGATATATATGGCTCGTCGCCTGATCTAATACATTGCCTGACAATAAGCGTTTTCTTGCGACACCCGCCATAACGCCCCACACCGTCCAGGATGAATTAATGGAAAGATGCGCATGGTGTACACAAGTATTTGTCTACTACAGTTACCTACTCATTCATGTGTTTACCCACCAGGGTAGCTCATTGGCTATGGCACCGCACTGCTGAGCACGATGTCACAAGCTCGATCCCGGCTGTGGCTGCAGCATTTCGATGAGGGCGAAACGCCAAAACGCTCATGTACTCAGTTTTACGCGAACGTTAGAAAACTTCAGGTGGTAAAAATCAATCCAGAGTCACGCCCTACAACGTACCTAATAATCAGGTCATAGTTTTGACACATAAGAACCTAGAATCGACCTTTTTTTCAGTCATGCGCTTGGCCGAAAGCTAGGATATAAAAGATAGAAAATGAGATTTTTTTTTTTGCAAGAGACCAAGACATCTTGGCAGGCGCTCGTCATGCACCTAACATGACTCGCGATAACTAAAAAAGAGTTATCTATTAATTTCAACTGCTACCAGACTCTTTTTCAACCTGCTGTATTTTTTTTTCCTAACTGAAATTACCTTAATCAATGGTGCGTGCGAAAAAGGCATCCCTCGTTGGTAGCTCATGCTTGAAACAACCTATAGGGGGTCTGAAACATTTAAATGACATCTTGAAACTCGTCGACGATGGCGACTAGTGTAAGTGGCCATGGCAGCCATATATGGTGTATAAAAGTCCTGTTTATGCTTTACTTCAGCTAGTTTGTTATGATTAGTTTCAGTTGAGGTACGTGTTATATTATGATCGCCAATTTAGGTGTCTCCCTTAATGGAGCGAACTGAAAGTGTGGGAGCCAGCCGCTCGTAAGTGCACTCCCCGACTGCACGTGATGCACAGTAGTGTTCTGAGCCTTTCTAAATTACTAAAGCCACGCAAATTAGGGTTCCTCTCCATGAACTTTAGATGCATTGCGCAAGATGCAGGGCGCAAGTTCATGCATCTCAATTTCTCCACCGAAGATCTTGTTTGGAATTACAAGGACTGGCCATGGCGTGCTTTCCTGCGATTTTCGATAATCACGAGTTTTAAAGTGCATGTCTCCCGTTCGCATTTCAGGTTATTGTAACCTGGAATGCATCAATTACAATGCATGCATGGCATCGGTGTGCCCCGATGAGAGGTATAATTTGCCCTCGACACTGGAAAGTGAAGTATTGCGCCAGATTCGTGGGTGGCATCATTAGCAACCTTGAGCAGATTGCCGAGATCACAGAGCACAAGAGCTCGCCCTTTCTAGCCAGCAGGCTGCGGGCATTAGAAAGGTCCATAATGTTTCAAAAGTTGTGAAATGGTCATGATTAACTGGGAGTGGTAACGTACTCTGGATACACTGTTCGAGCTCGGCCCACCGGCCATCGCCAATACCGCCAATGCAAATCTCCCATCTGTCGCAAGAGTATGACGTCGCAGCATCATTGACGCTATATGTTGATGCTGCATCTGTTCGTGCCTGCGGCGTAGACTGGTGAGAAGCCGCAGTTAGGCAGTAACAGCCTTTTAATGTTTAAAGCAGGTTACCTTTAATGACGTTCTTTAATTTTACGCATGCATTAAACCATCACCTTAATTTGGGTTGAAAAAGACCAACACCCTTCGAACAATGGTACTTGTTCGATGATCTCATGAGCAAACGTAATACATTTCCACCTCCTCGCCATCCACCCCGTTCCACAATTTCGACTGAGCATTTCTTGATCACATCAACGCTCTTCTTTAGTTCTTATGACGCAATATTCCCTGCATGGATCAGAGCATATATGAATATGAATGAAGGAGCTTCCCTAAATTAATGAAAAATTAAAACAGAAACAGGAATCATAGATGAAGGCACCTGCGAAAGTGCATAAGTTTCAAACCTGAGGTAGAATTCTGTTGCTCTGGCACGCCAGGCGTTAACGTCAACATGTTGTCCTCAGTATTGTGCGGTCACTGTTACAGCAAAGGTATGAATGTCGGGGAAGATATGGTTGTGCAATTAACGACTAATTTTGCTTGTTCAAGTAATGTCAACAAACGTGCTCAAGAAACGTACGTTAACTGCATCAAATTAAAAGTACAGTAACTCACTTTTTCTTCTATAAATTGACGCACTAATTTCTCTGAAAAAACGTAAACGGCCTCCGCTGAAAAATACGCTTCAGAAATTTACGACGGCTATCTTATTGTGAAAAGCATGGCGACTTTAAGACTACCAAATGGTCGGAACGAAGGTAATTTGCACACACACACACACGCATATTATATATATATATATATATATATATATATATATATATATATATATATATATATATATATATATATATATATATATATATGTGTGTGTGTGTGTGTGTGTGTGTGTGTGTGTGTGTGTGTGTGTGTGTGTGTATAAAATTCGTGGCACAGGAGAAGGCATGACGAGGGTTGCGGCGCACAACGCTGCTGAAGTGCACGAATGTGCTGTACAAAAAATGTTTTTTATTTCGTACCTGTTCTACCGGTGCAAAATTTGAGCATGCTGCTCTCGTGAAAGATGGCCTATTTGCCACAGGCTTTCTAATGCTATTTTATATGCAGAAACGCGCGAAAAATAACATGCAGCGCTGCAGCGCTTTCTTTCTGGTCCCTTGGGCCTCCATTTGCCTGTGTGACGTTTATATTCTCGCGAAATTATCGCTTTTAATTGTGTGTGCAGGTTGAAGAACCTAAATATTAGGTATTTTATGTTGCAGATATTCGTTTTATGATAAATGGGCGGAAATGTCTGTCGTTCTGTACACATACAGATATAAGGCGTTCGTGCCATGATTTAGTTGGTGTGATTTATGCTTCCTTATAAAGTGAACGACCCACAAGCTTCGTCATGGCCTAACAGCCTAACAAGCGTTGGACACAAGTGGCATCCCGTATTCAGCCTTGCGCACTGTGGCTGAATGTAACAAGCGATACGCTTCGTTCAAACGAACGCACGCTGAGTGGAAATATTTGTTTTTCGTCTTACTAGCAGGGCTACTGCCATTAAAGCAGCACTACAGAGCTGAGTAGCTGCATGGCGGCGTGCTTTAGTTGGGAAGACAAATGGGATGCAGAGACGCAGTCGGCTGCTTCGTTGCTTGTCCCCTGAGAGCACATATCAGGCTTCTGCAGAGGAAACCATCTGAATCGATTGCAGCGCGAGTGTCGACTCGGCGCAGGCCAAGCCAGTCGCCTAGCCTTCCTGCAAGCCCTTTAGCTTTCTCGTTCCACCATGGTCATGCATTTGCCAGTTTTACATTGGCATTTGTCATTAGATGCGGTAGTTTGTAAGTGGGATTGTAACCTTAAAAGTTTGTCAGACGCTTTGGCTTCGCCTTTAAGAGTTGAACGCGATAGATTCAAAGATATCTGACTGCTTCGCACTATTCCCGGCAACTACAGCTTACGTAAACGTAACGCATTCCTGAAAGCGCTGGCGGCGAACACTATACACGAAGGCGAGCTTTCTGGTTATTTTTGTTATTTTGTTCCCACCTAACAGAATTACGTTTTTTCGTATATTCCAATTAGCATCCGATCTGACGCTATCATGTCTGTAGGTTGTTAGTCGTACTTTGGGAACTTTCTACCGCATTTTAATCTGAAAAATTCAATTAACTCAGTATATAACGCCTATGCGCAACGCGGAAGGCTTGCGTGGATGTGGATGCGTGGCTGGGGATGATTTTTCTGCTTTTGACATCACCACCGGCGCCGACACCGGATTTTCTGCAACACGGGGCCCTTAACGCACTCGTTATAATATAGTAATTTTCCTTTTCCGCCTTCAAAGTGCAGCGTGGAAAACCTGGAATTCGGGTCTGGTTACCCTCCCTACCCTTCCTATCTATGTTTACATTGAACTCAAGAAATCCTTGCCGCCTAGTTTAGAGGAAAGGCTTTCATCTGTCAATCACGTATAAGAGCAAATGTATTATTATTATATTATTATTATTATTAGTGTTATAATTAAAGAACCTTATAGAAACACCACACATACGCACAAAAAGAAACAGGCTAGTCTTCTAAAAATGGCACCAGGCCTACCCATTTGAAAAAGAAAGCAAACCGTGGGAAAGAAAAGAGGAACATGAAAGTAAACCACCGCCAGTTTTATATGTAGTTACACAGAGTGTTACAACATGCAAGTCAAACTTCGCAAGCAGTCTATATTGTAAATCATGCATTTCATCATTCCTTTCACATTATTTTCAGGTTTTCGTGCTTCGCGTGCTGAGTGTGCTTTCGGAGTGCTTTACTTTTTGCGGTTCTCCCAGATTCTTTTTTTTTTTTGCCACTGATGTTTCTGTTTGGGCGGTGATTTACATGGCTCCGCTAGGGGTCGGTCTCCCTGCGTTGCCGATGTTTCCGCATCTCCGGCGCACACTTCGGGATCGGCCTGCCTGGCGCTGCCGTTTAAGCTCGGCATCTTGGGCACGCAGCTCGGGGCCGGCCCTACGACGGCGAGTCCGTTCACGAGCCAACTCTCGCTGACGCTTGCGGTAGGCAGCTTCCTCCTCACAGGTACGCACTGGTCGTGGTCTTCCCATAGTTGTAGCCGGGATAGAATGTGCCGAGCCACTAATCCAAAGCTCCGTATATTGGGCGCAATTGTGTTTTGACGACTGGTTGGATTGGTTTGACTATTGACGTGGCTGCCGGCACTTCTTGCGCTCACGCGCTTCTTGTATCGCGTTTGAATCGCTTGGCACTCACTGTTCACTGGCCGCAAACGGCCATCACATCAATTGTTTCTCTGGCGGCAGGGTGGAATTATTCGTCGCTAAATTGAATGCCGAAGTGGCTCGATCGTCGGAACTGCACCGTATGACAACCGTATGAGGTTCGCGTGTAATACCCTAGTTACACGGGCAGCTTAACCGCGTTTAAGCTTAGCCGTGGTTAACTGGCTCAACCGTGGTCAAAGCGAACCGTAGTCCGCCAGAGTTACGCAGTCTATTCCGATAACGGTTAATGGTCTGATGACGCGTCACGTGATCTCTTGCGTACAGGCTTCATTTTGAATAATTATTCTTCGACATTTGATTACACTGGTATAAAGATGTTAGTTTTCAGCAAAACAATTGTCATATACTCCTGCTCTGAGTTGTGAGCATGCCTGGTGGGCTTACAACTACATAAAAAGTCATAATTAAGGGTCACAAATGGGTGAATATAAAATGACATTAAGTCTACTGAACGAAAAGGCAAAACAAATTCTTAATGAACAAATGAATGTTTCAACTAAAAAACATTGGTTACATAATTAAACAAAGTACAACATTACGTGAATGCACTTTTAAACTATACGCTTGAATTTAGAAAAAAAAATAATAAAAAAGGAAGAAAAGACATTGCTTTCAGGTGTTAATGCATGTACATTGCGATTTCACATTGCACAAAGCATCACAAAAGTACATGTTAAAAATACTGAAGTTATAAGTTTAAAAGCAGCGCCATCAAACTGGACAAGAAAGCGAGACGCGCACAAACACACAGCGTTTGTATACGTCTCACTACTCCAGTTTGATTGCGCTGTTCTTAAATTTTGAAATTTGTGCGTAGCCGTCATCTCTGTGTGGAGGCGCGCGTTTCGACTCGCAGAGCGGCCAGATTAACTTCCAAAATGCGTATCAGTGCCTCACTTTTCGCGTCAGGCCAAATGATAAACTTTTTGGAAGACATCTGGGAAGCGCCAGCGCAGCACTCGGGAGAAGTACCGCCCGCCATTTTGCCGGTTACCGAAACGTCGGTTACACTAAACCGAGGTTGCCAAGCTCAGTTGCAGGTCAACTGTGGTTAGCGGCCTAACCGCAGTTTTACCTGCCGTGTAACCGCGCTAACAGCGTTTAGCGATAACCGCGGTTATCGTCCGACCGCGGTTATCGCTAAACGCGTTATCGATAACCGAGGTCACCCGTGTAACAGATGTATAAGATAGCCTACTCAGAGAGGGAATGCTATCTTATCTATGAATCGGGTTAGCGAGCAAAAAAACTTTCTGGAGAAACGCGCGCTACAAAAGGGTCTCTTTATACGCTTGTTATACCTTGCGGCTTGTGTAATTCCCCTCATGAAATGGCCGCGAGATAGAAAGAGCAGCGGCAAATACAGTGGTGCAGCTAGACATGGAAAACCAATCCCACTCGCATGCGTCAATGTAGATGTAGTTTTGCTTTCTCTTCATAGCAGCGGTTGTAAGTCGACGGACAAAGCTTCCGTCTGGCCTAATCCCATGGCGCATGCTACTTTGCTTAATTGCTACATTCTTCTCTTACCCTCCCCCCCACCACCTGCATAATGAAGGTGGCCTGTCTACACGCGTCAGGACGCCTGGATGCTCGACGGAACGAGAACGGCATAACATCGAGTAAGCGCTATTGAAGGGTGAAAATATGAAGCAGAACCGAGCAAGTAAAGCGGCACGTTCATGGAGGCCACTATGGTTTTGTAGTATTTCAATATTCTAGCAGCTTCGACTTCGTACGTTTCAATTTTGACAATGCACGCTCTGTATATAAAAGGCTTGACCATACACCGCGAGAACGTCCTAGTGCATGGGCTTCTTGTGTTAACCTTAGCGTAAGAGTATGTATCTTCTCAATTTCCAGTGATGCAAAGTGCGCTGTTGCTGTTCTAAAAGTCTCTGCAATACTTGCACTGCAGAACAAAGTATAGTGGTCAAAATGTTTCTTTTCAGAATGCATGCAAAGTTATATTGCTGTTGCCAAGAAACATTAAATTACTAGTATTCAGTCATAGTGCACGAAGTTGTCCCCCCCCCCCCCGACCGACAGCTTGGACAATCACATTCAGGGTAAAACAATATGATGGCCTGCACAGGCAAGACACCCCACAGCTTTCAAAGATAATTGCCTCTTGAATTTAACACCGTCCATTCGATTCGTCAATACGGTGTTCTTGCAACGTTTGCGCAACCTTGTGATGCCATGATGTTAGAGCGCAATGTCTGTCGTGCCATGGTTGCTTGTCATACCTTGTGTTATATTGGTTATGGGTCCGTTAGCACCCCCTCTCCCCCCACCCAAAATAAAAGAAAGAAAACAGACTGGTGCTTCACTTATACAGTTTCTACAGAGTATGTCCTTGCATGAAAAAATTAATGTGCATGCAGGGGAAGCTTACCGAGGCCTCACGTGGGGCTCTTTAGCATGTGCCTAAATATAAGTACACGGAAGTTTTTGCGTTTTGACCCCGTGGAAATGCGGCCGCCGTGGCCGGCATTTGATACCACAACCTCGTGCTTAGTATCGCAACACCAAAGCCAATTAGCAACCATGGCGGGTAAGACACAAGTGGCACTAACCGCAGTTCATTGGACGCATTCACTATTTTCTTGTTTGTACTAAGACAGATAACTCCTCCACCCGATTGGCAGGTTTTAACAGTGTTGAGCATAACCGGAGTTAAGTCCCATACGAACGCGGTAATTCTCGAATATGCCACCCAATAAATGCTTTATGAGGCTGGCTTTAGATACGCGTCTGTGAATGGTTGACACACCATTATCAAGGCCTTCAATCTTTTCCCTTCAAATGCTGCTTCAAGACACCGCTACCAAGATATAGGATAGCGATACTAATGATACGTGACAGAAATTAGCTTTGGATAAATGCTCCTCGGAAAGCGCGTGTCAAGTTGAAATGAGGTGAAGCCGATGGTGCGCGTACTAGCGGCATCAGCGCAGGCGAAAACGAGGACTAATGAGTTCTTCTGGATCAGCTCAGCCCTGCCTACAAGGCTCACCGCACCAACTTAAGCTGATGGGCGAACCAAGATTAGCGCCGTCGAGTGAACGCAAGCCGATAAGTTCACGACGCGAGAGTAATTGGGGTCCGTCACGCTCGAATTTCTCCCACATCAGGGAAGGGCGCCCTAAACTCTTCGTCAAGTCAAGCAGCCGGCAATTTCTGAAACGGAAGATAAGTCTTTAATAACGCTTCTGCTTCTGTGTGGCCCGCCTCGCGGATCGTGCCAGAATTATCCTTCCCGACCACGCACCCGAAAAACCCACACGGAAGAACCCTTGCCATCAGTTATCCGACGGCAAAGTACGTCATCCTGGGAAGGTCGCCTCGGACCGGGCTCCTTATTTATGTCTCCTCTCGCCCTCACTTTCAACCCACCAAAGAAGCACCCCGTTATCCTCGTCCCTTTGAAAACGTTTCTGGTGCCCCATTTTTACATATAGCGTCTAACAAATTAATGTTAGTGCGGTTCATTCAAACAAACGAAAAGTAGAGAATAACAAAATAAATGTAAGCTAGAAGTCTGCTTGCCCGAGTTTATCGTCCACCGCATGTTTGGCTGTGCGAAAGGAGAAGTCTATGTGCTCTGAGCCATTATATGAACTGTGAAATATTGACACTTCTTGTTTATTTGAGAAAGAAAGAAACAAGAAAAGAGCGTTTTCTCACAAAAAAGGCACGTGCGTTCAGACGTGGCATCAAAATACGACCTTTCAAACAAACTGATGTGACTGAGCTCATGGAATGTTTTAAGCAAATTTTGTTTCAAGTCAAAACTATAAAAAATTTGTTCTACGTCCTGTGAGAGCACGACGCACTTATAAGGGGAAGTTCTCACTATTTATTTTTTATTGTGTGGACTCAACTACCGGCAGCTGGCCTTCCAGAGCAAACCTAATACACTGAGTGCGCGCATTCCGAGTGTGCGGAGGTCATTGATTTTTTTTTTCCCCGAAGTGGTAGGGCTCGCTTTCGTGATAATTAGAGTAGCGGGGCGAGGCCGCTCAGAGGTGGCAGGTCATTTCCCACAGGGCCGCCTGAGCTTGCGGCAAACGGACATACACCGTGCAGAAATGGAACTTGGAACTAGCGAGGCTGGCCCGTCATAAGAGTGCGATAACATGGCTGTCATTTTCTCAGTTACAATCAACCGAGCAAGTTTTATTTGTGGAAAACATTACCACTTCAGGGACGGTATAGTTTAACAAAGTTGTTTGTGACGTGCCTTCACAAAACGTGAACATAATATGACTGGTTTTTTGAGTGCTAGCTTTGAATTATTTTAAAAGGACGGCATACGAGAAGTGCGGAAATTGTCGGACCCCTCGAGAATGAGCATAGAAATAACACAAGATCGTTCTTATACATGAACAGAATACGGATTAATTATGTTTCAATGGTTTAAACCGCGGTCAAAGCAGAGCCAGTAAGCGCATTTCTGCGCTGTTAAAAATAAAGAAAGAAATATTCATAGGAATAGCTGATTATATTGATGGATTCATTCATTCACTTCCTTTTCTCTCATTTCACAGCCTTGCATGTGCCACTGGATGTATGCTCATTCTAGGCCAATCCTCCGCAAGGGGTAAGTGCAAATGGCACGAAAAAAAAAACACGCCATTTCTACATATTCCTTTATGTGTACGTAGTTTCATAGCTCGTCAAGATGCCCATATGAGCAGCTTTTTTCTCTCACCCCCTCATTCTGATGGAATACCACACAAAGGACATTGAATTGAATCCAATTGAACATGTGGTATACGTCTCTCTGCATGCACTTACGATCGATCTGCATTTATATTTCGAAAAGCATCACACATCGCCTTTGTCGATCCTAACATTGCGGCGCAGATACCTCTCATTGTGCAACTGCATGATTTGGGATTTCGGCATAGCTTGTGACCACTGTAGCACTTGATTATAAACAATTGCGTGATAATAAAGTTGTGACCTTTGTAGTAGATAAGCATGAACATTAACTCGTGGTACACGTTGGAAGGGATGAAATTAAGCCCTATTGCGCGTATCGTCATTAGTTTAAAAGCATTTGACCAAGTGCTTCAACAAAGCGTTCATTGATTTACATTGTTTTCTCTTGCTGCTTTTCCGTGAAGGTATGGGCGGCATGTTGTTTATAAGTGGGCGAAGCCGCCCGACAGCGCCGAGGCATCGTAAGTTTGCCGACCTGACGGTCAGTTCGCACACTGGTTAGAAAATTTGCTTCGCAAATCCCATATCAATTCATAAGCGAGAAGCCTAAATGAATGAAAAAAGAAGTAAAAAAGAACAGGGCAGTTAAAATTATAATATTATGTGGCTAGTTTCGCGATGTTAAGGAATACGCAGATTGTAGAAATTAAGTGCCACTGTTAACTGATGTTATTGAAGGCAAGGTACCGTCCATTAAAACAAACAGTGTATAGCACTGAAATCACCGATAGGTTGCAGGTAAAGTCTGCTGGCATTTCTGCGGCTTGGTTTAGGAGTTACGAGGGTTTTTGGTGGCATCATGAAATGTTTCGGCAATGCCAGTACATGTTAGTGGGAATGACAGCAGCGCCAACCCAAGCCATATATATGTCCACGAGAAGAATGAACTACACAACAGCATGTTGGATAATGCGGCACGTCTCACAATTCGTAATTGCATGCGAGCATTATGATAGAAAGGAAGGCACCTTATGGCTTTTCGGGGTTTTGAAGTGGCGTTGCCTTGGTTTTCAATGCCGATCCACTCCAATATTTGACCATACAGCCATTCGGGCACGGCCCTTGCTTTATTTCGGGCGCATAGTTTCTCTTTCTGCGATATATACTCAGCGAATCAACGAAACTGCGGTATATTGTGAACGGACATTATCTTACGTACAGGTATTTCAGTGCACGCGAGAAAGACATGCGCATTCACAATTTAAATCGTGCCTATCTTTGCTTTCAAATAATACCTTGCTGCAGAAAGACAAGGCTGCTATAGTAAACCGATAAAGCATCATAGGCATGCAACGGTTTTAATCTCCATGCGGGCATCGATGATTCGATCCTGAGGACTTCTTTATTGCGTCTCTGGAAATGTACTGACCAGAGAATAGATGGCTGGGCTCTATAAATCGTACTTACAGAACGCATTAAGGACCGTATAGAAGTACGGCCACCGTAACGACCATTTCCTATCGCCCATACGTTTCGTTCTGTGCTCACGCACGCTGGGAAGAGGTGGGAGCGTGACGGGGAAACAGACGCACGGCGCCCAAGTCATAAAATGGAGTGTGCTGATAGGATGCTTTAAGTACCGTCCTGAAAACTACAGTGTAGGAAGCACTTACTCTCACCTGGGACGGAATCAGGAAGAACGTTTATGTACGCTGATGACGGGTTCGGCACGGAGGCGTAGTGTAAGCTCACCCAGAATCGATCCGCGTTGCGGCTATGCCAATGCGCCACCAAGCTCTCATCTGCATCGATGCGTTAAACCCATAAAGGTACATGACCACGTATTCGCAATGCGACGTGCTCGGGTACTGGACGACGAGCAGTGTGCTCGAAACATCCGGTAGAAAACATCGCTTCTAGCTTCACAGCGCACAGCAGCTGTCGGTGAATAGAGAAACGTTTACATTCGTCTGAATTGACTTATACGTACACAGGTCTGCTTCAAAATATTACAAAAAATGCACGAAATTGCGTACCTGTCATATTCGACGTTTCTGCCGTGCAGCACACTGCAGATGTGCCCCGGTGGACTATCGATAAGAAATTTTCCTTGCGTATGTTCTTGATGTCCTATAAAAGCCTTCAGCGTGTTCCGTAGAGCACGTAATCTTAGGCACATACTTGGTGAAACAGAAATTCAGAGCCCAAATGCAGGTTTGCTGCGCCAGCCTGTCCGCCCTTTTTGTTACGCCTTCGTCGCCGTATATAGTTATCGTCGTGTCTTCGATAGCGGTGCGTCGTCGTCATGCAACCTCTCCGCCTCCTAACTCATCCCACTCGGCATCATTCTTGGCATAAAACCTAGAGAAAAGAATAGAAGAAGCAAAGCATCGCGCACTGCTGGGAGTGGCACTCTTGCCACTGCAGCAAATCGAAGTTGCGAATCGGACGCACTAGCCACTGCGCTAATGCTCACCTCCTGGGACCGGTACTTTGTGCAGTATTGGCCGTTTTCACGGCGCTAACTCTCAGAGGTCGGGAAATGGGGGCGTGTGCGTATGCATTTCATAGGAAACAGAGAGCGCTAGACTCAACATGCACATCTAGTGCACGATGCAGCCGTCGTTTATACCTTGGCGTTTAGTTCCGCAGTTGCTGGGCAACTTAAGAAACAGAGGATTTATAGTTAGGAGGCAGGCTATCGGGCAGACATATGAAAGGTCACAAAGAGAGTACAAAAAAAAAAACAATATGGCGAACAATAGAGTTTTTTTTTTTTGATACGCCATCCCGATAGGAAACGCAATTGCTAAAGCTCCCTATTTCGCAAAGACGCGTCTCTGCACTGCCTTGGATGTCAATCAATGAACTGTCATCGGCCTGCCCTCATCGTTATTATCATCGTGCCATCGGTGTTGTCAGGCGTCGTCGTCCCGTAGAGTTACAGGAGACTTTTCCCAGGGTTGAAGAGGTGTTGCACAAGGGTGTGATTGTAGAATAACTGCTCGCGCAGTTAATGAGTTCAAAGAGATTGTGCTGACGTCTGGATGTATTTATACATTTTCTCGAACAGCGAGCAATATAATTGCCGTGGTTGAACGCGGATGCCGAGCAATAGCACGGGTTGGCTCGCTTCGGGAAAGGACACAGACGCTGCGTGGCGCCGTCAACAAACACCGCATCTACGTTTGCACCACACGACAACAGACAGACGCTGTTCGGCACTGCAGTAGCAGCGAGCCTATTGAACTGCATGCTGCGTCTCGCTTCAACGCGAACTAAGCGCCGAAAGCATAGCGCATACGAAGCTACTAGCACTTGGCGCACTTTGCAGACATTGCAGATCGCTTTAAAGATGATACACGCGCGACTGCGCACGTTGTCCGCGTCGCCGATCACTTTCATGATATGGGCGCCCACGCAGCGTACGCAGCAGCCACCGGTAGTAGCAGGCTAAGTCCGAGTTTGAGCTTGACTGAGCTTGAAGGACAAGTTTACAGGACCAGATGGTCTTTGGATTTGTAACTAGAGTAGCAGAGTGCTTTCCCTATGAAAATGTCGTTGGATTCACGAATATACAGATGCGATAAACAGTGCTGCCATAGCGCCAAAACAGAGAACATTCGTTCAAGCAACACATACGCATCAAAAATGAAAAAAAGAGAGAAAGGCGCATATAACTTTTGTTAATGTTCTTTTGAACAGCAATAATTGAAACATTTTAGGCTTTCGAAAATGACGCGTATTGGCATTCTTTTACGTCTGGTACCAAATGCCGAAGGAGTCCAGGGGTACTATAACGTAAAACTATTCCAATATGTTTTTATTCCAGTCTCCTGATTTAAAATTTGCCTAACCACCGACGCAAGCACGCAAGTCGGAATAGGCCAATCAAACGCTCTCCTCGTTCGTAGGAGGTCCCTTTTGTTGGCTTGAAAAACGAACAACATTGCCTACACTGAGCGGCTTGTCTTATCTAACTGGCTGACGAGAGGTGGGGAGCACGTTCAAGAGGAGAGGGATTCGATGGGGCCCAGCCACTGCATTGAAAGTCGATAACCGGATGAAGGGTGGCTACGGCATCTGCGATTGGTTCGCTTTCCCTTAGGTAGCTTGCGGTGGCTGGTCGAAACACGCGGCGGCATGCAACGGTAGCTTACGAATGACGCTAAAACGGATCCTCAGCAAAGATTTGGCAGAACGAGCTCGTAAACGTGCCGAAAGGGCTCTAAAACATTACACTGCCACGCAAAAAGTTTTATTATACGCAAATAAACCCATGCTATCTGGTAGGTACGAGTAGCCAGCCCATGAGCGATCGGCGGCAGCCATATTTTATTCCTTTCGGAACGGGGCAGCCTGCCGCTATTCAGAAGAAAATTTAGTTTTGTTTGGCATTTTAATGCATCTTTAATACGTACACGTCACTTTCACACGGTGAGTTATTGTGATTTTGTGAAGTCGCGCGACAGGCAGGTGAAATGGGTGCAGCCCGAAAACATTTGCCGAATAGCCGAGGGCTAATGGCAAAAAGGCGTTGAGTTAGAACTAACTATTTTCTTTTGTTCGGTGAAATTATGCATAATGTGTGTGTACACGTCATATTAGATGGGGAGCTATCGCGGTTTTGGTCACGTCGCGTGACACACAGGTGAAATGGGCGTGGACCAAGAAAGTTTTTGACCAATCGCGGAGGGCTGATTACAGAATTGGCATAGAAAAGTTTGGAATAGTTTTACGTTATAGCGCCCCAGTAATGCCTGTAACACAAGGCCTGTTCATGCTTGCCTTCATCAGTTTAGCTGATCGAATGATATACAAACAGTAGCTCCATTCGCAAACAATAGTTCCAATCTTTTAGTGAGTTCCATTCTGCGCTTACCTTTTAACGGTCAGCACTAACGACACAAGTTGCTGGGTTTATTAGCTCTAGGGCTCTAATCTTATCGGATATTATTGCGCTGTGCTTCCTGGGCGGCCTCGGTCCCCCAAGAAACACTCCCCGAGCGTACTGAATGACCTCTTCATCACACCAGAAAGGGTAATAAAACCTACTGCATTCTGTCTGTTCCGACGCCCTGCAGATGATTCATCGAAGCTCTCAAAACATGCAAAAGCTTAGCAAAAGAATATCTCTCATTTGCGCCACAAACAAACATTAACGGTGAGTTAAGAAGAATATTAGGGAGACAAGCTGGAACACAATACCGATCCGATCTGAACAGAAGCTGTGCCCAAAATAGTGTACTTTCTTTTTTCTTCTTCTTTTTTCACGTAGAACATTGTATTCATTGTATTATTGGGCAAGCGGATAGACACACCTTCTGTTTAGAGATTTCTTTTAGGCTATTCTGTTGCCCCTGACGGAGGAACTCAACGGTTGCATGACTGAGGAACTCAACCTCTTTGTTTAATGGAGTTGAGAAAACTCTATCCTACAAGATTAAAAAATAATCGAGTAAGCCTCTCCTGGAGACATTGCATCGTAAAGTTAAACCTGTGTTTTTAACGCTGTCGAGCATATCAGAATCAAATTTCTTGCAGCACCTCTGCAATGAATTCGCATTTCATGCATAATCTGGAAGAAGACAACATCAATATAGGTTTAAGGTAAGAAATACCAGGACACGAAAGTTAATAAGTAAGTATGAGATAACTTAGAGTGCAGAAGTTTCCATCACAGCTTCAACTCAGGGCACGGATCCACTGCGCTGTATTAGTGCATTCAAAAGCCGCCATAACCACCTCGAATATTCCTAATTCTCGGTGTGCAACTTCTTCCTGCTGTGCAGTGCTGTATCCTAAAGAGAAAAAAAATTAAACGTCGTTCCATAGGCCTTCAATAATTATGTCGGTGAAAACCGAGCAACTAATGAAGTTCCAGAGATATGAGCGTTTCGAAGATTTCGTCCTGCTCGCACAATCACACAACGCCTTGAAATAAGGTCAGTTACTATGTAAGATCTTTGTATAAAACCCAGAGTGTTTGACTTTCCGAGAAAAATTGCGCGACAAAAAACGTTTGTTGAAAGCATCCGTTAATATTCTATGGTTACCATCGCGACGTCGTTACCTCAGAATGCGTCTACGAAGCTGAAATGACGTCACTCATTGTGCTCGGAATCTCTTGTCAAGAGTAGTAGAATATTCATATCACATCAGAACGTACAGTTTAAAGCATGAATGTTGCGTTTGAGGTATTAAATGAATATGTTATGTCAATTCTGTATCTACAACGTTCCCGCCAGATATATCTAGTAGTATTCGGATTTGCGCTTGACGCAATCCCCTGGGGTGCATTAGACTTGCATAATTTATTTTTTAGTTGAAATGAAGTTATCACATTGTAACTTCTGCGAACAAAGCAGTACCAATCAAATAAATCTATCACTGCTGGGTCTTTGTCCTTTCATGTACATTCGTGAATTACACTTCATATTTTCACCGCTCTCTCTCTCTCTCTCTCTCTCTCTCTCTCTCTATATATATATATATATATATATATATATATATATATATATATATATATATATATATATATATATATATATAAACGAGAAGAAAGGGGGTTAACCGAGGGGCCCGATATTTATTAGTCATATAATGAGAAGCCAACAAACACTGACACCAAGTACAACATAGGGGAAATTGCATGTGCTTAATAAATGAAATAAAGTGATGATAAAAATGGAAATTAAAATGGATGAAAAAACAACTTGCCGCAGGTGGGAACCGAACCCACAACCTTCGCATGTCGCGTGCGATGCTCTACCAATTGAGCTACCGCGGCGGCGTTTCCCCATCCACTTTCTTGGGTATTTATGTGTACTAGTAGAACCCTGTATGTTGTACTTGGTGTCAGTGTTTGTTGGCTTCTCATTATATGACTAATATATATATATATATATAAGTGAGGGGGGGGGTCGGCATATTTTTGAAATAGCTCAATTTGCCTCCCTGTTGTCCCCGCCACCCCGACCCTACCCTCCCTGCTAATCAGACCTATGGTTATCTGCTAGCAAACGATGAAAACAGGTAGCATACACGAAATGCTTCGTTTACAAGCAGAACGTTGCTCAAAGAAAAAAAAAACATCACAGTGTGTCTACATTTCAATCCAGAATTTCCCGCGGAGAATTTCACCCCAGACAACAGCACTGGTCTATTACTGTAAAGCTTTGTGTTCCACCCTGACTGTGAGAGCAGTAGTATCTGTGCAGGGAGCCAGAACGTGCAAGTTCATAGCAAACGTGTTTGATAATATGTGCATCGCGCGGAGGTTGTTGCTGTAAAACAGAGGAACGTTGACATGTAATTCCTCACTGTCGCGCTCGTGAACACAGCATCGGCGGCACAAAAAAAGCCTACATGACCATTGCTACTATCAGCCTCAAACGTAGTACATAATAAATATACACGATGCACCTTCAATCTGGTGGTTAGTGGAAAACACCGAAGAAATCGTCGACGTCATCACTACGAACGACTTCACAACAATATTGTCAAATTTCACAACGGCTCTTCGAATCTGAAAAGCAAGATGTCTTTAAGGTGATAACTGTGTCATCACTTGCGACTTAAACATCAATAAAAACAAACACTCAATTTCAGAAATATTGCGAGGCAATTTCCTATTTAGAGGCGACCTCAAGTGCCACGCTGCTGACACGTGGGGATAATAGGTGCCTCGGCGTTGTCGTGTTGAATGAGAGAAACTGGAAATACGACTGCTTTACACACCTTCGAGAGATTTGTTATGCGGATCAAAAGCTGACATCCACATGATAAAACGCAAAAGGAACGAAAGTAAACACATAAAACCAATATTGTCAAAATCAAATATATTGAAATAGTAAGACATTGCAATGCCTAGAACCAAAATATTCGTTCATGATTGTATTGTGCTTAGTGTTACACTAAAGGAATAACTAATGGATGAACGCAAAGGAGCAAAATGGGGACCTTCACGTTCGTCCTTTAGTTCTCCCGTCCCTGTAACACTAAGCGCAATAGAATCACAAACGACTGCCAACTAGTCCCATTGCCTGCTTTACAAAAAAGATTCGCTGCAAAATTGCAAAAAAATTGCAAACTGCAATTTACAAAAGATTGGCCGAACAGCTGCGAAGAAAAGTTCATATAAACCTCTACATTTAGTATAAATGAATCTGAAGTAGTTAGGAGCGGGTGTCCGAGCATGCTTAACTCTGTTCATAAATGTCGAATTCCACAAAATGAATTACTCTTCCATACATAGAGCTAATGACGTACGCTGAAAGAAATAAGAAAGATAAGATCCCACCTTGCTTGTCTAAACAATTTTTCTTCTCTATCACAAGATTGATAATTATGATTGAAATATTCTATATAATAATTTAGTGTTTCAAATTCACAAATAAAGTTAATACATTAATCTACGACCACAACCATCGCCCATCGCAATCAAGAACCCTGGAATCACTGGCTTCTTGCCCATAGCCCCACAGTGGGTGAGCGTACATATCTGAAGAAAAAGCAGACAAGCGAAAATAAGATGATGCTCTTCACTGTGAAAAATACTGCTGTTCACAAGCGAGTTCTCACACCAAGGAATCACCGAAGTCTTCTGTTCTTTTCTCACATTTGATTTACGAGGTTTGCCAAACGGCACAAAGAATTTGTACAAAATTGGAGGTGTGGCAATAACATTAGTAGGGTTCGGTCGTTGAACCCGTGGGGTCCAGAATTGTAGTTCACTGATCTCGTGTAATAAAGGCTAGCGTCGCCCAATCTTGTTGAGGCTCGAGCAGGTCCACGAGATGCGTTTGGTTGGAGCTGTCGATGCTGAAGCTGAACAATATGTCTAGTTTTCCCCGAGAGGTCAATGGAGACGTTTGTGGGGACGCATAGGTCACACCAATAGGGTTACCTCTGAACCGGAATCGACAGACGACATACGCAATTAGTGCTCCTGGTTAGCCCAGGCACCACAATGGACGTAACCGCTTGCTTGTCTGGGCAGCTCGCATTGCCACAAGCTACCAGTGAGTTTGTCGTAAGTCTGACATCTGCTTCCTCTATGTAACGCTTGAGGCGCCCGATGGACGAGGTTCCACATTTCAGAGGTGGCCGATGGGTTTGTCATCTGTGAGTTGTTTGTGATCGCAGGGTGAAAGGTGTATACTGGAGGCGCCGAGATAGACAGCTGTGTGCCTACCTAATGCAGCGATGGCATCAGCAGGTTGCAGAAGGGATGGCTTCAGAGCCTTAACTTCATGTTGTTGGTAGACAAAGTCGTTTGTAATGTTTTGCTGCCTTTCTTTCTGGAGTGTTGTGATTGGTGCGCATCATGGGAGTCCTGTAATGAAGCGCATGGAGTCTAGGTTGATGTATTCGAGATCGGCCCAATCCCTCGACATGAAGTACTGGAATGGGGCTGGTTATATAAGACACGGCTGCAGCACAACCATGACGAGTGAATTGACAGTCCTAGTGTGGACGTACCAACATATATATATGTATACAAGGGGTAACCGATGATTAATATTCATGACAACGTCCCCTAGACTTTCCTCTAGGTGTCGTTGCTTTAGGAAAAAGGGCGCGTCACAGCAAGAAAAAATAAAGACCTATGGAAATTGTTGCTGTAAAAGATACTCATCCAACATTTTTGCTCAGGGTGACCTTCAGTAACGCTGACCAAGTAGTAAAGTGTTCGGAAATAAAATAGCATAAAATAAAAATATGCGGGTAAGGAAAATCAATCTTAAAATAATAGGTATACTCCGTGGTCTAACAGGAAGTCATGAACTCACCAGGAAGTAATTTCACTCCATGAATAATATGAAAATCTCTTCTGGAATGCGCTACATCATTAAACATTCATCTGTTCAATAGTAACTTGTGCAGGGAGATTTCATATTTTACCATGTACTGTTTCGCCGGCATAATTTTTATACAATAAAGAATCCCCGCCATTGCACATGTGCTAATATTTATATAACATGTAGTTGCTCTGTTAAGTCCTATATGCGTGCAAAGCAACTCTTCACACAAGGAAGTGAATTTCGCGTGAAACATTTTCTGATAATCCAGCTCGGTGTGACACCAAAGCGCTAGGGACTTTGTCGGACAACGTTGGTAATGTCGAAGCAGAACAATGTCTAGAACATTTCTCACAGCGGTTTAGGAGTGTTCCGAGGCACCCCGAGACATAGTCCTCGCAAAACTTAAACGACGAAAGTAATTACCGCTTTCTTCAGCAATTACCCCGCACTGTCCCGCAGAGTTCGTAACGAAGCGGCTGCTTGGAAAGATAAGTTGAGTCCTCTGAGACAATTACAGAAACGAGTGAGTGCTTCGAAGTTGCGTTAGATTTAGGATCAAATGGGGCGTGCTTTACAAAAACTGTCGAAATTCCTTCACAAGTCATTTTTCAAGGCTTGTGAGCTACTAACCTGGGACAAAATTTTGCAAACAAAATCTCTCGACCGGACGGTATGATGAAAGTACTCGGCGCAGACGGCGATGGCGGAATAATGACCTTGCCCTGCAATGAGTGTCGGCTACAGACAATTGTCGGGCTTTGCGCTAAATTTTAGTATAGAAGTGAAACGAGTGAGTTCTCCTAAAGAAACAGACTATTTTGAGGATTCAGGTTATTGAAAGGCAGGCGCGCAAACACCGTCACAAAAATGAATGAGAAGGACCGCACAAAGGCGGACTGCCAACTGCTTCACATAGTGGCAGCAAAAAAAGTGAAACGAAACTTATCGTCGCATGCTTAATGAAACGCAGCGCCAACCTGTCACTCATGCACAATTGCGGATACTAACGAAAAATAACTATTTTGGCACGACAATTATTCTTTGTGCAATGCAACGGAGGGCTGAGTTACGCATGTGTTGCTGTTATTAATGACATGTAAAACTTCGACGATAAGTCAAACTTCTGCGCTCATATGTCGGAACAAAAGTACACTGTACGAATTTCGAAGTAAATTTGCAATCGCGACCGTACAACGAAAGGTTAGACGGTGTTCGATCGGTGCACGAACGTTTATGCTATTGTGTGGCTAATGCAGCGAATTGATTATCCTACATAAAGGTTACCGCAGGTCTGCTTTTCGGTAACCTGAATCACCGCCAGCTTGCTCAACTTTCAGTCGCTCTATGCTCAGAACTTGTAATCCTCATGTAGCGCTTGGTTACGTTAGTGGTTAGCGTGGTTACGTTAGGTTTTACTGTTAGTGGTATCACGCTACTTTGATTGCTTGTATAAGTTTGTGCATGTCTCACATTAGCACCTGGTATACACTGAAGGCTTCAATTGTTTGTCTGAAGGCAAACACGTTGCAAAAGGGGGGGTAAAGAAATCTGAAATATCTGGTTCCTTAGTGTGAGGCCTTCTACATTGTACACAAAAATTTTCTCACTATCGTTACAAGTTTTTCGGGAGAGGATGATACCCACAGGTTGGTTTCGTCATGAGTAAATATCATTCCTAGGTCATGTTAACCAGGTATGTTCGCATATATTATGACCCACCTGGCTTTAGTCTAAAAGGGGTGCCCGTGTTGATCGCTACCATTCTCAAAAACTGCAATGATTGGCCGGATCTATAAGAAATGGGACTGACTTTCATGCTGGCCGGCTTACGCTGTCAAGCGTACACGCTGACAGTAATATATATTTGATCCCATGGTAGATCTTTCCATCATTCCATCTGCAAAGTGGGTGTGAGTAGCACTTAAAAACGAAAAAAAATATAGGCAGCGAGAGCACCCCCTTAGGCTTACTTTATGACCTTATGTTTACTTGAACAGATGACAGCGCTACCGTAGGTTTCAATGCGTCAATGTTTTCCAGATTGTCGTGCAATGCCATACTCCATTCGGCACTAGCAGAGCCCGTTTCGGTCATTGCATTGGTGTTAAAGAGAGAGAGAGAGAGATGCAAATGAGAGAAATGCAGGGAGGGTGCTAAATGTCTGAATAGGCGATGGGGCTAAGAAGTGTTGAAAGCTGGACGCAAAAAAAAAGGGGGATGAGAGGGACACCGAAAATAATTATTAGCTCTCACAACGAAAGCAATGAAGGAAAGCAATGAAGGCAAGAATATTAACGGCAACTTAAGCGCAATGTGTTGCGCTCATATTCTGCGTGGCTCATTTGTATTTTGTATTATTTCCATTTTATTCCTCTGATATTGACATGACCATTGCTATAATCCTTTAGGCAAGACGTGCGGACAGACATATCAAGAAGAATCAGCTTGAGTAGTATTCGCTTATTGCCTTGGCTCTGCCTCAAGTCAAATTGGCACCAGAAGCTATTTTCACTTATTTGTTGAACCAGGGTTTAGAATTCATCACATGATTTAAATTTATTGACCAGTCTTTGGACTGACAGACAATTCAGAATTAATTGCTGAATTACGGATTGCCGTTCTAGCAGTGCGGTCAATGCGGTGAAGAAATAATGATACGTGTAAACGCTTTCACGATGTCAACCAAATTACCGCTATCTTTTGTGGAACTCTATTCTATATATCACAGTTTTAGTGCACTAGTTTCAAGCTGGCCTGTATTGGTATTACATTGACCATTTGTTCACCAAGACGGAGATTAATGTGCCTGGAGTTAGGGCAACCATGTAAGAAGAACTCCTGCGTGACGATTGACGATGCTTCAGGATTCCTGTGTGCTCAATTTAGCACCGGCACCTCAGAAGGCTCTTAATGACGGCGGGAATCTACTGGCTCGCGCCTCAACCCTCGAGGGATGCCTGGTTGCGTCAAGTGACTGATGACAACATTTAATCCTCTTGGGCAAGCTGAGAGTGATGGTACGAGAATGCCCCGCGCTTGCTTTGTTTTATGTTCTTCAACATTACAAGGAGCTGTTGAACCCGATGACGCTTAAAATATGACGCTGGATGCAGTACTTGCAATCTTATCACAACGAATGCTGCTAACCCTGTGTTGTCAGTAACAAAAGATGAAACGAGCTGGCCAGAGAAAGTTACGCCACCAGCAAATTTTGTTGGTGAATTCTTAAACGAAGAGGTGAATGCTACTTATGTCAGGTTATTTTTTTCGGAAACCTCCTGATAGCAAATAATGAGGCTAAGTGAGTAATTCAAATTTCATTAACTCAGCTCAAGCTTCGGGTATCTAAAGAAAATGGCTACGCAGTGATCAGGAAGGCGGATGGATAGTGTAGCGGCGTGACCATCGCCTTGGAAGCCGCGAATAAAACGGCTGGCGTGCAGGTGGCGCTAGAATAGAACACGCTAGCGCGATCGACCAGGGAGGCCGTGGTGTCAGCCGTTCTCGAGATACCGCGGCGCAATGGCTGGCCAGTTTAAATAAACTGTTACTACGGTGGCTAACACTTTTCGCGCCGCCTCCTATAATAGTTATTGCCGGCGCATCAAGGATAATTCAAGGCGCCTAAATTATAATGCCCGAGCATCTTGTGAACACTTTGCAATTCTTGTCTAAACATGACAATGAAGCTGTGGTTCAATAAAAATATCATGTGCCCGATGGTAGGTCCATTACAAGGTTGATCAAGCGTGGAAGCCGGATGCTCTCCCTATTAATCTAGAGGTACACACCAGACAAGAGGTAATAACAGCCTTACGACTCTTTCCTTCACGCAAGGTAAAGCATGTTCAGGCGCTTGAGGCGTGCTTCGCATCGCACAACACGAATTTACCAGTACAACCTATAGTTCAATAACACTGCAGGAAATTTCAAGCTGTCGTATTATTGGACGTCGTCTAGTCTGACGTTCTGTTGTCCGACGTCTGTACTGTGACGTCCGGTGGCTCTTGATGGGACTATTTAAATTTGTCGGTTTAAAAAACGCAAGAAACAATTTTCAAGCCGGAATTTGAACTAACGACACGTTTCTGAACGCAGTATTCCTACCGCTTCGGCAAACCGAACTCTAAAGTGGCACTTTTATTTTGTTGCGCAGCACTTTCGGTTCAACACCGCAGACCACGGGAGAGGAAATTCAAAATAAATCAGAAAAAAATGCAAAAAGTAGTACGGTACAAAGTTCATGGGTTTCACTGTAGGTACGATATCAGATCAAAGTTGAGTTACAAGCCGAGTTACTAACGTGTCTGGAATGCTCATAATTAATTAGAAATACCTGGTGACCGCACACCAAAGCACAGCGTCATAGACTTTAGAGACCTGCCTCGTGAGCACGACATTGGCGAAATTCTTGGAAACACAGAAGTATAAAGCGGTAGTAATCAGGGGCCCTATAACGTAAAACTATTCCAATATGTTTCTATTCCAATCTCCTGACGTCAAATTTGCGTAACCACGCACGCAAGCACCGGGCGGTCACCCGCAGCGTTGTCTGAACAGACCAATCAAACGCTCTCCTCGTTCATAGGCGGTCACATTTGTTTGCTTGAAAAACGAATAAAATTGCCCACACTGAGCGGCTTGTCGTATCTCATTGGCTGACAAGAGGCGAAGAGAACACTCAAGTGGAGAGGGATTTACTGGGGCAGAGCCAGTGCACTGAAAATCGATAACCAGATGAAGAGGGTGGTGCCAGCGTCTGCGATTGGTCGGCGTTCCCTTACTTAGCTTCTGGTGGCGGGTCGAAAATCACGGCGGCATGCAACTGAAGCTTAAGAATGACGCTAAAACTGACCATCAGCCGAGAAGAGTTGGCAGAGAGAGGTGGTAAAAGAAGTATGGTAAGAATAAAAATCTGCCAGGAGGATTGCATTTGAACAAGTTCGGGACAGCGGGTACAGGTGATCAGTTCACTTGACTCTTTTCGTGATGTACCCATCACGACTGTAAAAGCAGCGCAACCAAGCTGTAAAAAATCTAATCCAAACGGTCGCAGTCTGGACGCACATTTGCAAAAGAGACAGTTACCTTATGGTACCTTATGGGGGGGGGGGGGGGATACTAATGCAAGCAGCCTTCCGCCACTACCAGGGCTATGTATAGGAAATGTTCGAACGTTATTATTAGTAATTAGCTGTTGTTACGAAAGCCATGATTGTTGAAGTAAAATAACATCTGGAATTAGGTCATAAACTAGGTAAAGTAGGTCAAGGTAACCGGCGAATGTAGAGAGTGAATTCCATTGAAGTACTCTTACTGGTGCTATAATGATCGTAGTGAGGATGATTCCATGGCGGAACGCAAAGCAACCTGCTCGCCGAGTTCAATTTTTTTTCTTTTTTTCAACTTAGATTTAGGAGAATCAGCGGGGGAGAATGGGGAACTCTTACGTCTATTGTTCATGTTTCCAAGCCTCATGCGTCCAAATGAGTCTCTGGAACCCGCAGTCGCTGATAGCAAAGTACACAGGGAGGTATAATACTCAATTTTTGTCTGACTTTCAAAGTTTCCCTACAAACATCACTTACAGCGCCCACGCGCTGTAAGTCATGTTTGCAATGGAATACCAACAAGCACATACGCAAACCCTGTGTCAAAGTTTGTTTCTTTTGAATATTGAGCAGAAGTACTAGTCAAACAGGGGTGGGGGGGGTGGGGGGGGCAGCTGCACCTAAGTGCGATTGTAGGTGGCTGTCGAATTTTGGAGTTAGCATATTGGTAATACTTTAGGCAAACGTGTTGAAAAGTCGCTCCACAACTGCTGCCATCGCCTTGTCAATAGCTGGGGCTACTGTGGCCGAAACAGTGGCTTCTATAGATGTGGACTGACAGGATGCTGCGGCTGCGTAACCGACATCAAGTTCTTTAATTTCTGCTATTGCTTCCGCACACCAACAACAGAGCTTTTCCGCACCCTCAAGCGCCTGCATCTTACGGCCTCGCGCGGGACAGTTACTATCCGTAGCACAATGTGCTTCTCCGCACAAGCAACACATCGGTGCATCTACGTCGCAGGCTGATGCGGACTGAGAACCACCACATTTGCAGAATCTCACTGAAGACCTATAGGCATTTGCACTGTGTCCATGTCTCCAGCACTTTCGGCACTGCAGTGGTCTAGGCGCTAACGTCCCCACGCGGAATAAATAAGCACATACCTTCACCTCACGTGGGTGCGTTAAACCGGCGAACGAGATAAATATGCTCTCAGTTGAAGCGCAGTTATCACCAACTGACCTATTCATCTGCACACAGAAACTGCACCGGCGTGAGAGAGCATCTTCAAGGCCTAAGGAGTGATATTGGTGGGTGCCCCACGAACAATGCCCTTTCACGCATGCGAGGTGAGGAGGCATGAAAACACGAATCGCGATACTGGTGAATCTCGTGCAATTCAGTAAATCATTGAGGCATTGAACATTAGGCAGCTTACACAGAATGCCAGTTTTGCCAAAATGCCTCACCTCCAAGATGTCAATGAAATGTTTCCGTTATAGCACGCAGTTCCTCCTGGAAAACTTCCAATTCAGTAAACCGAATGCATCCACCATCGGTGGGAACGAGCGCCACTGGCAAGGTATTCACTCCTTTCCGAAGGAAACACTCCAGAGGCACTGACGCAGTGGGATGGCTAGCCGACGAGGGCGAGTCCTGGCCGGGACTGGAGACCAGCATTCACGGTCCTGGCAGTAAAGAAAAGAAGAACAAGCTATAGAAGCAACAAAGCCCTACAATCAGTCAAAATGTGGCAAATTCCCTTTCGGACATGAGACAGATTTTCACGTAGCTTTGTGGAAGAACCCAAAACTTTTTTATTGCTTGGCAAAAGCCTATGCAATATGTCTGGGAAATCAACTAATGCGTTAGCGTCAGAAAACGCGCATGTCCGCAGGCATGCATGTGTGTCACATCTTACAAAATAAAACGAAAATGGATACGCACCCGTCGCCGCAGATGCGATGATTTCTATCATAGGCTGATTTTGAAGAGTTTGGTAGGGCAATTGTTTGTGTCATGCCGTCACGGCACAATCACGAAAGTTGACCACGTCGACTTTATTACGGGTATCCATGCTATCAGCATCGCCGCATTCAGAGAACGCACCTTCGAATACCGCGTGAGAAGGAAGTACCGTGTGCAATACCGATGGCGAAACTGACATAAAATTTTGAAGCGTCGCGAAGGAAAGCTCTTTTGTCGCGACGTCAGAACTTACGTCGTTGCGATAGAATGTGACACATTTCTAACGCCACAGCAGAAGTCGTCTGTCGTCTTGACAGAGAGTTCCTGTTCCTACGTCAGAAAGGTTTTGTTGCGACTTCAGAACTCTTGTCCCGGCAGAACGTTTCTATCGCCACTTCACAACTCTTGGTCGTGGTGACAGCATGGTTCTGTTGCGACATCAGGATTTCTCTCGTAACGTAAGTAATGTCTCTCGCAACAAGAGAAATGTCAGGACACCGCATATTGACGCTCATAAATGTGCGAATGCTTTCGTAGCAGTCTTTCCCTACATTATGTGCTGCATGATTGCTATAACACACACTATTTCGTTTATTCACTACAGGTTTGGCTTCCCTGTTTTGCGTGTCTGCTTCGGTAATCCTGAAGGTGCATAATAAAACACCTGCTGCACTTTGATATTTGTATGCTAAGGTTCATGAATTTCAACGAAGAAAGCTTTCCTGCGTAAGGGAACAAAAATACGAGGACGCATAAGATATTACCTGAACAGCGATAAGCGCCATCCCAGATGCTGTTCGAACCCAGTACTTCGGAATTCGAAGTCCAACGAGCTATTCAGTGCATCAGGTGGACTGTACACGCGCTTGCTAAACGAAAATAAAATGTCTCGCAAATTGTCGCAACGATATATTCCACGCACACCCTACCTGCACAAGAACACAGGGGCCCCGAATACAGCATCTCTACTGTAGCAACAAGCAGGATGGCAAGGTTCATCTGCAGGTATTGAAATTTAACTTAGGAGCAGATTTTTTCGCTCAATCAGTCTACCGCGCCTGCGATTCATCTTGACATTGCAGTTTCTTTTTAAAATTATTGCTCCTAACTTTCTATCCTTGGATCTACAAAACTGTTGGCGGTTTTTAGACGCTTTATTAACAATAAATAAAAGCTGAATCTCTCAAACTGATTCGCTAAGTTTTTTCCTCGCAAACAGTATTAACGCAAATAGCCTTCTCGTACTCTTTCACCAGAAAGAGAAAAGTGGTCGAAGGCTGTCGGTGATCAGTGTTCGGGGGCCTACGTTGGGCGTCGCACTTGCGATAACTTGGGCGCCTCGAGAAGGGCGCCTGCTCTCGCGCGACGGAGTGGAGCGTTCGGAGCCGAACGCCAAAGTTGTAGCGCTTTGATACGCACTTGAGCGCGAGCTTTCATGGGTCTCCATGTTTGGATTCAGCAGTGGGGCGCTTAGCGTGGAAAACGTATGTTCCTTCGTTCGTTCGTTCGTTTATGCTAGCCCAAACGAACGTTTGTTTATGTAAGCCAATACCTATTACCTTACATAAACAGTCATCGTAGATTGTTTCTGTACATTTGTTTCTCTCCATGCAAAAATACCCTCGAATTTTATGGGACGATATTACAGCTCCTGTGGATGAACTACATGTATGATTTGGAAGACGTTTCCTGTCACAAAAAGGTGCACCACTCATGGTATATGTGTGATTAGGCGTGTATTATCTATTTCCTCGGAACAATTCCGATTCGTTGCCTTGGCGTTTACACGCTCGCCCCCATATGACCTGCACTCGATCGCAACCCACAGCCCCTAGGCGCTCCAGTTGCTGATGTTGCTGAGGTGGAGAATAGTAAAGGATTGCTTTAGAATTCGGGTCAGAAAAATAGGCGCACTCATGGAATAGGGCGAGGAAAATGAAATGCTATATCAGCCGGTCATTTGTTGGGAATTAAAAATTGCTCAAGCGCTGAGAAACAACACGGCTGAAACGCGAATATTAAAAGCTTTATTATGTCAGCCACCGGTACATAATAATTCGTTGCGTACAATTTTTTTTATCTATCTAGCAACTTTCTGAACTTAGTGGATTTAACCCGCAGTGCAATGTAGAGAAACGATGAATAAGGAGAGATGGTGTCAAGTGTTGTCCTCATTTGTAGAATTAGCGAGGAACGCGGTCTTTTGTGACGACTTATTGCTCACAATTTAAATGGACAATACCAAGCAAAAGTTCTTCTGATGCAGCCGATCAATACGACACCCCTCCCCCCCCCCCCGAACCATAAAAAAATTAATAAAAAATGATTTCTGCAGCTAATGACATCATTGGCAGGATAAGAACGCGGGACCTCTGGATTACAAGTCCAACGCGCCATCATCGGCGCTAGAGCGACGCTTCAAAACTATGGTAACTGCCCTCTGCGTGACTACGTGGGCATAAAACTGTCACATAACTGCAGGCCATAAGGTAGCATTAAATATAATCTCGCGCTATCTGGTGACTGTAAAGGTGCGTTTTATGCATCACACGTACGCATGTATGAGACTGGTAAAGGAGGCGAGGAGTGATTAGGGTAATTTTTCCCAGTATGCACCTTACCGGCAAATTACAGTTTACATGCGAACTTCATATTTCTGATTTACGGCTCTTACCAATAACTTTTACAAATGAATTTGCAGATGAGTACTCTGCGCACGAGACTTCGAAATGTGCCGTGCTCTCACAAAACGTACAAGCATCCGTTTACATATATTTTGTTTCAGAACGGTTAAGGGAGGAGCAAAGAGAATCGTCGAGATTCTTCGTCGATATTTTACTGGTTCACGTTTCCTTGTTTTCGTACTCCATCGTACGAGACCCACTGAAGCACGAATTAGCATTAAAAGTGACGGATGCCTCCATCAATATGAAGGCGAGCAGACGTACCCGAACCCATTGTTGTCGAGGTGGACAAATTCGCGTTGCCCCCGACCTCCGTCAGACTGCCTTCGACGCTGGCCTTTCGCCATCTGTATACTTTTCCTGTGAAGTACAGGGGCAAACTTTGCAAGCGGCTGCACAGAAGAACGTGACTAGTAAGCCGAGCAACTTCCCTCTTGCTTCTTGCAGACTTCATGGCAGGGAAAGAAGGAAGAAACAACCGGAATAAGTAATAGAAAAACAAAACAGTGCTATAAAGCATGCGAGGCCAAGAATTCCGGTCGCGTGAGGTGAAGCTGGAGTGTGAAGAATGCCGATAAGGCTGACACACGCAGGGCAGAGGGCATCGGTCACTGCAAGAAGAGAAGCTTCGGTGCCGCCTCTTACGAACCAGTGCTGAGTTTTCGTCCGCCTGACTGGCGTTACGACAAAGGGTTAGGGATAGTTGTAACGTCATGTGAAAAGAGACGGTGGTGTGGGTAATGCTTTTTGCGCACAGTTAACCAATGTTATATTGAACACCATGTGCAAATAGCCACATAAGATAGAGGTTGACACCCATGGGGGGGGGGGGAGGGGGGATGGAGTGTGGAAGTAGAAGCAGCAAGATGAGCTCCACTTCCCAACAGGTGAATGCACTATGTTTTCAAAATTCAATGAGCAATTGCCTTCAGCTGCTTCCGATTAAGTTATTGGATGCACGTGGTTAGTGCGGATAACACTCTATAAAAAACATACTCTACTTTGTTCGCGATAGCTAATGGTTTGGATAAGATTTGTCTGGCTATACAAAATTGTGGTGAAGTTGTGGTAACTTATCAACTGACAAAAAAAAAAGAAATAAAGGAAATCGACGTTTTGGAGGCCGAAAGGTTCTTTTTTTTTCATACTAAACCAGGCAAGAGCCGCTGATGTATCGTTTTTATTGTGTCAACATAGGACGTATACACTGGAAGCAGATAGGAAGCAGGTATCCGTGTGTCCGGTTGATAGTGTCAGCCGTCGTTCTTATCGGTAAAAATTCAAGCGAAATTTGTGATTCTGTTATGGCAGTAGCTTCTTATATAGCTTGGTATTTTGCTATAGCTTATTCTATAAAGGTTTCCCTAAAAGCTCACGATATCCCGCGTCATCACCCATTTTGAAATAAAGGGCGCATTTTTGTAACTTCTATGTAACCGATAATAAACAAACAAATATAGCTCTATTTTATGCTTTCCAATTAGCGAATAATGTTAAAGTGTGGAGACCCTGACTTCACCAGAATTCCTTGAATACCCTGAAAAGTGACACTGTGCTGATAATTAAACAAAATTGCCCTAAAGAAAAAGCACTGTTTACCTATAGCCAGTTTTCTATGGTTCGTGGAACCCAGTAGTACAGTAATTAGAATAACTGCCAGATCAAGTTTCATATAGGGCCCTTTCGTAAAGCGAGCAGTGGAGCTATGTTGAGCATTTCTTTATTAGCGTGAAACAAAAAAGAAAACAGAATAATATTTTTATTCAGCGCGCTCCAGTTTCGTATTTAGAGGAAACATCAAAAATTGCGTACGATTTAAAAGTGCGGTCATTAAGAAGAACAAGGCCTGATTTTTATGCGACAGAAGCCTCTAAGTAGTACGGTACACAAACTGCGCCGGTTCACTCATTACTGAAAATTATTATGACTGTACCGCAAATTAATTTTTCCAGAAACGCTCGAATTAGCGTAAGTTCCAAGAAAAAGAAACACTTTCATCCAGCTTCAAAGCCGCCCAAAGCTTCGAAGAAAATCTGGCATACGATGTGGGCTTGTCGGTTTCGAGTAAGCTACCCGGCGTCCAGTAACCAGTACTTGATAACACCCAGGGGTTATTTGGTGGACAGAGAAAGAGAGAGAGAGAACCAGGAAAGGAAAGGCAGGGAGGTCAACCACGCGAAGCGTCTGGTTTGCTACCCTGCATTAGGGGTAAGGGAAATGAGGAATAGAAAGAGGGAGAGAGTGAACACTTCGCGAGAGCTGGATGGTTCACGTTACTATAGATGGTCACTCATGCTGAGCACTCTCAGAGCTGCATTTCAGCACTCTCAGAGTCCGTGCATTTTTCACTGGAAAAATTATGTTGTGAGACTTATGTAAACAAAGAGAGCATATTTTAGCTATTCCGTTTCCCTCTGAACTAATTGCAGCGACAGCGGTATTATCTTCCAGTGAAGACCGGTATGTTATTTGCTTGTTTGTTTTGGCTGCCTGCTTCTTCGTCAAATAATTGCATTGGCTCATTACATGAAACTAGGCATTTTATCTTTTAATCATAGAGGTCGTGCATGTTGCGACTTTTGGTGAAGCATACATAGGCGAATTTCCCTGAACACTGCTTGATAAAGAACTACTGCTGTTGCTTCTTAAGCAGTAACGTTTCCGGTACATCTGATGTGTTTCAGGATTAATCTTTGCTTTTAATGTCGGCTTTCCTTCCATGCTGTTGTTTTTAGTTGAAGTAAGTGCACGTGAGTTGGAACACAGCCCTCGAAAGCGAATAAAGTTCGGCTAGGGGAAAGGAAAGATATTGCTTCTGGTTAGCAGTACCGTGCGTGTCCTATGTGCGCCTCCTTGTGCCCTTGCGTTTCTTGCTAAAATAAAGCTCGCCTTGGCTACTAAGATAGAAAACATCATAGTTGAAGAAACATTCCTCCGGGTCAAAGGATGGCAATGGCGACCAATTGTATTCCGGAATAGTCACTCTACCGCGAGAGCTAGCCAGTAGGCTAGTAGATCGTAGCTCGAGGTAGCCAAACTAATGTAAAACTCGAGGGACAGAAAAACTGAATGTGGCAAATAAGTTCTTTCGAATGTCTGCAGTGTCCTTTGTAGTTTCATGCTACCTTAAGGCAAAGTGCAGTTAGTTCTTTTCCTAATGTAGTACTGTGCATTTGCACATGAATCGCTCGTCTTCTGCTACTGCAACCGGCATTCGCTCTCCTCCTAAGCAAGAGATGCCCATCTTCATGACGGTAATGAAACGAAAAAAAAATTTCAAGTAGTTATGGTTAACAATATTGATTTACAGACTTGCGTTCTAGCCAAGTTATCAGTTCAGGTCAGTTTTATTACCTTAAAGCCCCCCTACTGAGGGGGGCATTACATAATTTCCTTTCAAAGCACGAGAGTATGAAACGCTCAGCCGCGGGCAATAGATGAGAAGCAAAAGAAGAGGTGCTGTTTTTGGGCATGAGATACGGTGCCTGCAGTATCCCTCTATAAACTAGTTTTCCGCCATTCTGGTCGGTGCACAACGCTTTGACGTTATTTTAATAATTGTGCATCAGAACTGGAATATTCCACATAAGATCCCTTCGCAGTATACGTAGGTTTTGTGTACTACACGCCTTAGCCGTACATACTGTTCTGCTGTGTGGCTAGATTCCCTTGGCGCTCTTGAAACCCCAGACGTTCGGACGGCGAGAACGGCAGTTTCGCTTTCTTCTAGAGAGAGCTGGAAATTATTACACACGAACGAAACTCCCTTAAACCATGTGGCCATCGCAGGCAACGTAGCCCATATGCTTTTGACAGAGGAGTGTACTTTATGTAGACTACTGCTGAAACTTGCGCCCGTCGTGGAGAAATTTTGTCGCGCAAATATGATTTCAAAGAAATACACTCGCCATAACATTCGCGTCCTTGATTTTGTTTAGTGCTTCGTACTGTGAATGATAGCATTAAGAACATGACAATGAGCATGTCCACCAATTACACGGACCTTGCGTTTCTTTATTAATTTACAAAAGCTCTTTATGAACGCATGCTTTTCTAGCATTCCTCCAAAATGTTTTTAGCGAATGCTTTTAGCCAACCACTTCAAGTGGTCACAGTAGATGCTCTAAAAATGCCTTGCTTAGTAGGTGTGCGTAGCGCATAATTATGACGAACTTACTAACAACGTGACGATTCCTCACGTTGAATCGTCACGCTTTCTCAACACTTAGCACGACGCGTCTCAAATGTGGGAAGAGGGCCCCCATATACAGGCATACATATGTGCGTTTCTTTAATAATAAATGGATAGTTGTTCAGGAGGTTATAAGTACGCCTCCTGGGTGTAGCCACACGTGCTTCCATAGTTAATATTTCTTTCATCGCTCCTTCTACTAGGCGAATTGAGCAATGCAGGAAAGCCCAGCGTTCATGGAAATAGCGTAATGGGAAGGAAGAAGCGTGTGGCTATTCACAGGTAGCTTTTAATGGCGGAGCCAGCCAGCCTAGAGCAGCGAAATAAACTCAACTATTCTTCGGCGTCTCCAAGGCGTCCCCTTCTTCCCACATTACAGATTGCGACAATAGAATGAAGAACTGTTTCAAGAAAATGCATCATGAGAAATTCCCTTTGTTATGAAAGGAGCATCCACTGAACGTGCTTGTTTTGTGATGTATCGGTGGTAACGAAGTCGGCTTATTTTCACGTGAAGAAATAAGGGTTGCCCGGAATATGGAACTAGTTCCAACAGCCATGCATTGAAGATTCACACGAAGCGAAGCCGGGCCGCGAGTACGAAATAAGGGAGTGAACGCATCAGGTGGTTCAGAATGATTATGTGTCGTACTGATCACCATGGTGTCGGGCCGATCACCATGGTATATGCTGATCTCTCTGTGGTAGTGAAGCCTTGTGGATTACTGGGTTTAGATTAAAAAAAGCTGCGTGCGCGTCACTCGGTGAGCAGTTGCATGGATTTATCGCGTCAGAATTACAGGGTCATGCTGGGCGTGCGATGGCACGTCGTCTTTTTGGGAGAGGCACGACATAAAAAAAAAAGCTCGTTGGTGATCTCACGTGAGGCCGAGTTTAGCACAGATGACGAATGCTGTCTTGTGACTGCGTGAGACTTCGCCAGCCCAATTGAAATGTTTGCTGCTGGTGGATAATCTGTTCTCTAAGTCGTCTGGTCGTCTAATCATTAATTTTCTACCGTAATTCTTTGTTTTTGGAGATTTGCGCCAGGTAAAAGCGAAGGCCTCACTGGTGACATATTCATTCAACTGTGCAACCATTTCTTGTTCTGACCATGATTCAGCGGTTGTGATAAAGCCAAAAAGGTGGAAGCGGTGCTTCACGGGCCCAGCATCAAGTGACCCGCCGTACTTGGAAACGTCCAAGGCTTATGATGAAGCAGAACTGTGTAGGTAGTGGAAGGCAGCGCTCAATGTGCATGGCGTGGTCTTGAGGAATTGCTCGACAATGTGACGGTGAGCAGGCGCCCGCCAGGTGTTCATCCTGGCGATTCATGTGAGGCGAACATGATGGCCCGAACATTGCTTTGATTCTTCTTTTGCCTCTACTTTAACACACACACACACACACACACACACACACACACACACACACACACATTTATATATATATATATATATATATATATATATATATATATATATATATATATATATATACATATGTACTCATTATGGGGTTCATAACATTAATTTTGGGGTTTAACGTGCCGAAACCACTTTATAATTATGAAGCACTCCGGAAATTTCGGCCACCTGGGGTTCTTTAACGGGCACCTAAATCTAAGTACCACGGGCATTTTCGTATTTCGCCGCAATCGAAATGCGGCCGCCGCGGCCGGGATTCGATCCCGCGACCTTGTGTTCAGCAGCCCAACACCTCACATTCACACTTTTTTCAAAGCACATTTACGAACACGGCCTGTTTCTTTCTCTAATGTCCTTTCGCGCAGCGGCATAACTGGTTTTGTCTATCCACAGTCTACATTATTATTATTCCAGAGCATGTATTATAACATACTTCTTATGTTAGAGGCCTAAAATGTTTGCATCAAATGAAGGTACCAGTTTGTTTTACGTCATACGGCAACACATGTACGAGGTTGAGTGCGGTGCGCGATAGCGGTAGTCATCCTCAAAGTGACGGATTTTTTTTACGGAGAAGCTGCTAGCCCCTCGGTGGTCGGCATTTTTCGTGTCCGTGCGTGAACAAAAATTATCATCATAAGGAAAGGCTCATATGTCCCCCCCCCCCCCCGCTCCCTTAGCAAACAAGAATGTAATGGCTCCTCCGCCTCGTATTGCAGAGGCTACAGCACTCAGCAAAGTGAAGCGAAAGGCGCAAACATTCATTGGAATTACGCATGCTACGTACAGAACAGCGTATGCTTCAATAAAAACGAGCTCAAAGCAAGCTCAAAACAATCATCTGCCATCATCTGCACTGGGTCATACCCCCGTAAGACAGAGGCTCCACGCGCTCTGCAAAGTCAAGTGAACTGTGCATGCGTTCAATAAAATTACCCAGACAACACACTGAACAGCATACGTGTCAATAAAGAACAAGCTCAAAACAAGCATCCTAACCATCAATAAAGAATTGCATGCCCTCCTCAGCACTTGAAGTGCTGGTTCTGCAGCAGCTTCGCTGAACATCCACTTTCTGAGGGCCGGGATGGCGAGTCATTATTTCTCTCAGAGTGTTCATTACTGTGCTCTACAGTAGAAGGCACTAATGGTGGTTCTCGGTAAAACGACAGCCTACGTGCGCCTTCCCTAAAACGTCCTGCAATAAACTAAGCCACGAAGCATTATCGTCGCTGAGCAATATTTCTTTTCCAGCGTGTCATGAACATTACCTACCATTTTGTGTCACTATTCTTCACTGACACCTAAATATTTTTCCACGTTTTACAGTGAAAGGATTCATTTACAGATGTGGAAAAGGGGAGCGTGTGACATTACCATTTGCTTTAGAAGGCACTCCAATCTTGTTCGCTCATCACTGTGCAGTCCCTAAGGCACGTTGTTCGCCGGGCTCTAATGAGTGCGGTCGTCTAGTGGAGCAGCGACTGGCCTGAGGTGGTGATCCCTGAGCATGAGATGGTAGTAGGAGAGTGAAGAGCGAAAGGGGAGAGACGTCGGGCAAGTGAGCTCCCGAGTGCCCTGATAATGCAAGCGCCGCTCCATATTAGTCCACTGCCGTCAGCGACCCATTGTATGGCACTGCTCATTGTGCCGAAAATTCTATAACATTCAGGAAAAATGGAGGGATATAGCACCAGAAAGGTTTTCGGCTTATATAGTTACTTAAAGGTTTAGCTTTCTAACATTAGCATTGTCTTCGTTTGCTTTGCATGCATTTCCAAAATGAGAGATAGACGAAAGCTAGATTTCATTTATGGAGGTGGTTTTCTTAAAGGGAGATTTCTGAACATGAAGAAACTCATGGGACTACTGGTGAGGCTCCGTATAGTAGGAACAAATGGCTTAGTTGCTTAAGTTCTGCCATTGTTTCTTTTACATTTCTGCCGCTACTACTGCATCAATTAAAAACATGATCTGCTCATGCGCCAGCATGGTTATTTAGGGCGGGTCGTACAGGTTCTCCAAATGACACTTCATGCTGCGAGACAATTGACATCAAGCACTTTCGGTGGTCATTCCCAAGTTATCATGGTACAAGGTAGCGTCGCATTGAGAAAACGTTTTTTCATAACCTACTGAAGAAAGGTCTTCCGCGTGCCTGCCTACAACACCTTGCGTTTACCGAAGGGTCTGCAGTTTAACCCACAGGTAAGCTCCACGTTTCCTTCTTGCATTCCTTTCAGAGAGTGGTTTGTTGGAGGTGTGGTAAGTGCCCCAGTGAATCTGCAATAGACACTCTGTCGTGGGAAATGCCGGCCTAGATGGACAAGCTAAACCCATCTTTAGCTACAACATGCCACCAGCATAGATTTCTGTGGCAGATAGTTGACACAACTCGGCACCATTCAACTATTGCAGCCCTGAATTATGCATCGCTCCTTCCTTTTCCAGATCTATTAGAGTATTCAGAGTAGCCAGAGCAGTCTCCTCTGTATCCGGAACCTGATAGTCTGGTTAGCACGCGGGTCACGTGGCACGCAAGACGCTTGCATGCCGGCCGCATACAACACGCTCGCCTACATTTGTGACAGCACATCCGCCAGCGACGAGCAACGGCGTGTCGGTGCATATGGCTGCAGTCATTTCTATAACGGTTACTTTCTCAATATAGCATATATATATAGCATATATACCGGATATATCTATGCCGGATGGCTGAAGGGGACGCCAATGACTAATAAAAAAAAACTCTTGAGCGCTTTACAAGAACCGCGCTCATCAAGTTTTTATGGGTGTTGCGCATACTAGCCATATTTTTTTTCTTTTTGCACAAGTATTTAAATTGTGCAGTTTAACGCTAAAGAAACTGCCCAGTGAGTTATTAGGGATGCCGCGGTGGAGGACCCCCGGCTGACTATTACCAACCAGTGCTCAGTATAAGCTGCGCCTAAATGTGACGTGCACCTAAATGTAACAGGCACCTTATTTCATGTACACCCGTGACTAACCTGGGTAATCTGGAACTGAAATCCCAAAATACCAGTGCTTTTTTATTCCGTGCCCATCGTAATATGGCTACCGCCACTGATCCTTAAACCTAGATTTTGTACTCAGCAGTTAAATGCCCCAGCATATACGCTGAGGCAGGTTCACAAAAAAAGAAAAGAAGAGAAAAGCCGCGGAGTTAGCGAAGCCGGAGCACAAATAGGTACTGAAGAATTTTTGCCTAAATTTTGATTTGCTTACACATTGGACCAGGCGTCGACGAAAATGCTGTGGAAGGCGTCAAAAATAACTAATAGCGGTGTTTAACGAAACGCAAGTCCTACCTGGCCCTTTTTGCGATGAAATAATAAAGCGCAGGGATTACAAATAAAGCCAGGGATTCCAATGCTCTCAAACGAAAGCCTTTTCAAATACAGGCACGCTTGTCGCCCAAGGATCCAATGGCTGCACTTTTCCCCCAACGAGTTAGCTACTTTCAGCCCTCAGCTTCTGTGCTTATCAAACGCGGAGGATTGTATTTCAGCGTAGGATGTACGGTGGACTACCTGGCGAGGTTTCAGATTTAATCCTTTGGCGCACCGCTCAAGCGCTACGCTAAACCCCGCTAACGCTTTCAATGCTTCGATGTTGGATGAAGCTGAGATTTCAAACCTTTACTGTGTTTCTTTTTTTTTGTCGAAGGAAAAGAGCACCACACCACGTGGGCATCCCTAAACACTGTTATTGGTCATTTCTCGACATTATCCATATTTTTTGCATTAACGCTTTACGAATAGTTAAATAATAAAAAGTAAGCAAATTAAACTTTCTTAAGTAATTGTTTCTCCAGAGTAAAAATATATGTAGATATACAATCATCACTATCGTAAACGACGCACATAAACGTAAAGTGGTCATTCCCCGAGTAAAGGCTTCCGTTATTTTTTTTATTTCTTGACCAAAATTTAGTTGAGACATGTCGACACATCTGCATGATAGTTCACAAAACTCTTGGGTGCCGACGCGACAAACACCGTCTGACTTTAGGCACACAATCTCGTTCACGAGCCAAGTTATCTCATTGGGCAGGCGCCGATACCAAGAGCAAACATAATCTGCAATTGTCATTCGATAGGCTTCCCTGCTTTTTACATTGGTAAGGTCACTCCGGGAAGTAGAAGGCACTTGATTATTTTTTCAACTTTACTGCGGTTCTTTTCTTTGATAACTGTTTTTGCCCTCTCCTTCCCAAAAAGTACTACGATTCGAAACAACGCTTTTACTTCGTACTATCATCGAGCCATACACTTTTTTGAACAGAACGTACTAACTGCGATGACTTGAGGTTCTAATGTCTTAGCTATCATGCCTATGAAACCTAAGTGTTTTCTAGACGGCCGCAATCACCTTGCGGTATTTTCATCAAGTTACATTTGTTCATATAACTCAAATCAGTGCTTATTACCTACATTAATGAATTCTTTAAAAGATATCACTGTTTTTTATGCACATGGCTAAGCAACACACACCTGTAGAGTCAACCTGAAGTGTCACAAGCCTGTAGCTTGCGACACTTCGGCACGCAGCAATTGAATGTATATTTTACTGGATCAGAAACTACGTATTCATTTGGACGTCCATAAGAATTCAAACATGGAATAAGAGAGAGAGAGAGACAAAGAGGAGGAAAGACAGGGAGGTTAGCCAGTGTAAGTACCGGCTGGCTACCCTGTGCTGGGGAAAGGGGTAAAGGGAATAAAAGGAGAAAGAAGAAGAAGAGGAGAAAAAAAATTAAGGAAATTCACGCAGTACCGCGATACTACGCGAAACAACACTCAAAGGCGATCGCACAATTCGCAAGTCCTTAGATACTTCAGCAAAGCCTTTAAGGCCTTGAGCGCCGAAGCCCGTCTGGACCAGTGTCCTAGAGCCTTCTCCTCTGTAAAGGGGCGATTGTCCAGTTTTTCGAGCGTGGTTACGAGCACTGTTCTTGGCACTTTGTAGCTGGGACAGTCACAAAGGAGGTGCTGAATCGTCTCCTCGCAGTCGCAGGTGCCGCAAGTAGGGCTGTCGGCCATTCCGATGCGGAATGAATAGGAGTTCGTGAAAGCGTGGAAAACATGGAATAAGCCAAGTCGTTGTAGTAATGGGAGGCTGAAGTCCTGTCTTGACATTTAAGCAATCACATATGTAGGAAGATAAAAAAATTCGCTGATCACTACCCCCCCTGCCGAGACGGCTGAAGAAGTGGCCATCGCCCTGGCCACTTTAGATCCCACCTGTCACACACTAGTGTGTGACTCTCGCTCAGCCATTACTAACTTCAGCAAAGGCCATATTTCTCCCCAAGCTCTTCGCATCCTCTGCCAGGCACCACACTCTAAAGACAGCATAATCTCCCTAACATGGATCCCGACCCATGCGGGCCCTGTCGACCCACACCTCCCCAATCTCAACGAGGTCACCCACTCCATTGCGCGAGGCCTAGTCAACAGCGCCCGAGGGTCTGGAGATGAGTTGGACCCCAGGGACAATCTGACAACTTATAACGATCTCGTTAAGGTCTTTTACCTCAGTCGCCGAACCTTACCGCCGCCTCACCCAAAGTACAGCCGGGCGCAGGCTACCACTCAGCGTCTACTACAAACAAACACGTACCCTTCACCCACCCGCCTCCACCTTATATTTCCGGACGTCTACACTACCCCCAACTGCCGGTGCTGTGGAATTCACCCGGCAACACTTCCGCATTTGCTATGGGAGTGCCCAGCACAGTACACACAGACTAATACCACGACTCTCGTCGAGTTTGCATGAGGCTCTGTGGAGCTCCGCCCTCGACGAACAAACCTGGGCGACCCAGCATGCCCGCGAGGCGGTGGCGAGGCAAGCCCTCGACGTCCCTTCGTGGGAGGCTTAGGCCCGGCCATCATAAAGTGCTGGTTCTACAATAAAAGTTTATTCCTCCGCTTCCTCCCTCAATCACGTGTTGGAACCTACGTGAAACGAAGCTGATGTGATTCACAACTAGCGGCGATGCGTACAATTCTGTTTGCTTTCATGCTACCCAACGTGTAATAACACGGAATATTTATGTTTACTGCCACAAAGATTGCAACTTTACCGTTATGCAATTTTAAATTTATGCTATACGTCGCTCACAGGCAATGGCGAAATACAAGGTCCAGATCAAACGGATTCACAGTGTACGAGGTGTCCACAATGATGGACCAAACTGATGTATGATGCTTGTCGAGAGACTAATGGTGGTGTCAAGGGAACGCACAGCAAAGTACAACACGTGTCAAGAAATATTTAGGGATTCTGTAGCTCATGGGTCAAAATGCAACACACTCATTTTGGAAGATGGGCCTTAAATCAGCACACCCCTAGTGGCACATACCGAATGGCTCAATTAAAGAAAGTAAAAATAATCACAACAACTGTGATATATATTACAGCACTCTTTCAGCAGATTGGTGTGCTATAAATACATATGTGAGCCGACAGTATATGTTAAGGTTCTGTGTAGAAATCAAAGTGGAACAGGAGCATTTTCGAGGAATCGTCAAGAACGGGAACACGCACAGTGGCAAAGAGTTGCTAAATAAAATAAAAGAAAATAAAAGAAAATAAATGAATGAATCCGGTGAATATACACTACCCCAATAAGAGATAGATGTGATTTAGAGACGCTTGTGAGCCAACATTATACGTTCATGTTTTATGTAGGAAGTTATTTTTTGTTACATAAAACAGAGGGATGCATTCTTGGTCAGCATATAAGGGTTACATAAGCTAGTTTACTGGCACTTTCATTCGAGGCACCTATAACCTCTACATCTACAAGCATATCCACCAGGTCAGCGACTGACCTAACAGCACCCAGCATCCTGGCAACCCTAAGAGACACTGAAAAATAGGCACAGAAAGCTTTGCCTTAGCACTTTCATCTCAAAGCAGCCGTGGGGCCCACTCGCGCGATCCTAGCCCCGCACAGAACTATTTATGTGGTCTACTATGAACTAAGCTATTTCAACACGAGAAGAGACTACTAATGCTTGTCTCAGGTTATACACTCACCCTGAATTAAGCATTTGTATAATGTTTGCAACTTTATGTGAAATCTTTACTATGTCTGCTCACTGCATGTAGTGTGTTCCTTTCACTCTGACTATTGTAAAAACTGTTGATTATTTCCGTTCTATCTATCTATCTATCTATCTATCTATCTATCTATCTATCTATCTATCTATCTATCTATCTATCTATCTATCTATCTATCTATCTATCTATCTATCTATCTATCTATCTATCTATCTATCTATCTATCTATCTATCTATCTATCTATCTATCTATCTATCTATCTATCTATCTATCTATCTATCTATCTATCTATCTATCTATCTATCTATCTATCTATATTGCACTGTAAAATAAGGAACAGTGGGGCTATGGCTAGGAGAGAGGCAACGACGACGAGAAAGAACAACCTTGTTTCGGTGCTCGATCGGCTACACTACCTCTTGCTGCTCCGACGTTCTAGTCGCGAACGCTTACGGCTCAAAGTGCCTCATATATATATATATATATATATATATATATATATATATATATATATATATATATATATATATATATATATATATATATATGGTCCCTGATGTAATTGCTTACTTTTGCTGGGTTTTTACCTGCCATATTGGGATACCGGACTCTCCAGTAGTCAAACTTCCCCTATTGTTGCAGTTACGAACAACAACAGTAGAAGCTACACATTTGCAAACCTATGTGTCCTTACCGCAAGATAATCGAGCGCCACCTGCGACTGTTAGCTGAACACGTGCGGGCCTTTAACACGAGTAGCATTTGAGCCAATTGTGCGAGTCGCTGCAGCAGTTCCGTCATGCGCGAGTGTCCTCGACGCATCAAGACAAGAGACGGAGCGCTTCCTATAGAGCGGTTCATCCAGACGGGAAACGACGTACGCTGCCATCCCGAGGGGGAAACAGACTCGCGCGCTTGTTGCGTCTTCTATGAAGGCGTCTTTTTCCCGCATGCACATTTCCGCCGCTTGGGGGAGTTCCTTCCCGAAGCTTCACTGACAAGCCGCAGGCGCTGACGCTTGGCCGCTCAGCAACGCAGGAAATGGCCCGATGACATTCTCTCTACGCGAGCCGACGTCCCGCGTCACCGGATGCTATGCGGCTAGAAGTGCCATGCTTGTCGCTTCGGCACGCCTTTTTTTGTGCGTCCGTGATAGCGAGCAGGAACGTCGGGTGGACGCTTTTTCCCTCGAGCATTGCTTTCCGGCCATGGGTCTATACAGATGGTCAAGGCAGGCAAGTGCAAGAACAGCCGTTTCTTTTTTGTTGTCTTTCCATGAAGACGATCAAAATACGCCTGAATGGCACTCAGTTCGGTAATGCTGCCGTTTCATGTTAGTCGTTCGGCACTTTGTCATTCGGCATGTACATACATCAAACACGCTGGTTTGAACACTCTGGCCTGTCTCGATGTCAGATGAAAGGCATGCTTATGCAATGGCTACAAGCTAGACTGGCTTAGGTAAGATACGTCAGTTTTCTGGGAACCTCTTCGTTCAAGCAGCTATAAGAAACCGGATGACATAAACTATAAATCTGTCGCTTTTCCGGACTTGTGATGTAATCTAAAACATAAAGCAATCTGAAACATCACTACAACAAAAAATTGACCAACGTAAGGCAGCGGTAATACTGCGAAACATGAAAGAGGTACCATACGTCTTATGATTCTGTTTCTTAGATGAGAACTATGTAAGCGCAACACGCCGTGCATTGGGTAGAAAAGGGAAGGAGAAAAAACTGGTTGATCGACACTAAAAGCGAAGTTCTCGTTTTTACTTGAGCCCCGGGTCCCACATCTTTCTTTGCTGTCTCACCGAGAAAGACACAGCTTACCGTGCTTTTATACCCTAGAACTGTCCCAGAGTGTAGAGCTAGTGGGTTCGCCCATGTAGTGTGTAAAAAAACATTACATCCAGATATAAAACGTCTACACTGAATGTCGTACCATGAGAACCTCTGAAACACAGAAGTCCGTTAATGCAAGCGCACCTGATATGAAACAGCTTCTTTGATTTTCTTGAATTTTCCTGTCTGGCCAACCTCTTACCATATTATAAGGCATCTGGGTGTGTGTCACCGGACACTTCGGCTTTTATAGCACAAAATTTTGACCAATAGAGTAGTGTCAGGGAGCGCACATATGATATGCATAATAAAGCAATAAATCACGAAGAAAGCGTGCTGATATGTTGGCACGTAACTCTAGAGCGCACCAGACCTCTTAATAAAACAGCGCATGATACTTTACAGCTTCATTGATTTTCTTTTATCTTTGTTTAGGGGAGGGGGGAGCCAAGTGGGCAAAGCGGGGGTGATTCTGATTCTTCAATTATTTCACACTGATGTTACAGTGATTGTGCCCCTGTGTATGTGCTCATTGTTGGCCACTCATCAAGGATGTGCCCGTGTCATGAGACAGAAGGCGTAGAGACAGAGGCGAAAGGTAGGGAAGTAAACTATAATCAAAATCAGGCGGTTACATGTTGCATACAGGGTGATACTAAACAGAATCGTACGCTTGCGCAAAATCGTTTAAGAACATAGGTTTGTTGAGGAGAGCTTTAAAGGGTGCAACTAAAGAATGCAAGCTAACAGCCTTTAAATCGCTGCTAAGGCCTCTTCTTCAATATTCGCCAGCTGTGTGGTCACCTCACCTCGTAGATTACAAAGGCAAGTTTGAGTCTGTCCTGCGGAAAGCTATCGGATTCATTTTAACCGTTACGACCGCAACATTTACCTTTCAGAGCATTACAGCGTCTTATCACTGGATAGCTTAAAATATCGACGAACGTGCGTTTGGCTTATCATGTTACATAATATTGGGCACAAATCCGTTTGCATAGCTGCCCCTATTTCTTTCACTGGTCGTTCCACACCTGTGACCCTCCAGTCCGATTCGTTGAACATTGCGCCATTCCGGTCTTTTCTTGATCGTCACAAGTATTTTTTTTTTGTGCACAGTTGACATTTGGAAGAAACTTTATGGTTCTTTGCGACAACTTCCACATGCATAGTTTGTAAAGGAAGTGTCTAATTCTGAGTTTTGATGTTTCCTTTTTCATTATTTAACCACCGCTGCAATGTCTCTAACGTTAGACAGCAGTATCTGTAAATAAAAAAATAATTTTGATCACCTGAAGTTGTCTAACGTGCACCAAATGCATGGTACATGGGTGGTTTTGCATTTCTCTCTCTAGAAATGGGGCCGCCGCGGCCGTGATTTGATCCCGCGCCTTAGGGCTCAGCAGCGCAATGTCAAAGCCACTACGGCTCCACGGCGGGTGGCTGCTAAGGTTTACACCGGCTAATCTGTCCGATGTATCAGTGGCAACTTCATGGAAGTGAGGGTTCCCTCTCCGCGGCCAATGAGGCACACTTGCTCACTCGGTGCAGGTCGTGCCGGGGCACCCGAATACGTGCATATAGGCACGTGATTGGTAGGCGGGAAAGTCAATTCAGGAATAGAAATTTCGCATGTTTTTTTCGCGTTATTGAAGAGGGAAACACATGCGTCATTGTTGCTTCCTGCATCCTTAATGTTGAAGAATTGACATTTTCCTCATTGTTTCACGTAAGCATGTGCCATGCTGTGGTCAAATTAATAATAATGTCGTCCATTGACTTTTGCCTCGTTTCTTACGAGGCATGTTTTCGCATGTGCCTGGAATCTTCCTCAATGCTATACGTGACAACTTTTCCGTGATGCAATCTGGGTGTGAGTTCCCTCTTAGTCTAGTTGTGTTAATTTTAAACTTCTGTAAAGAATTAAGCTTGCACTAATTCGAATAGCTCTATTACGACGCGAATTCAAATGCCTTTATATAGTCCGACGTGTGGTATGAAGACGTATGCCGGAGCAAAGGGCGGACTCAACCAGTGTAACTACTATATCTTATATAGTGTTTTAATACTCTAACGTCTTAAAAAATTCCGCCTGAAAAGCGCATTTCTCAGTCTACGCAGCGGAATTGAACATATCCTACAAGTACGCTTACATTGACGCAAGCTTTTCCGAGTGCGTTGTGAAATTGTCATGTGCATAAAGAAAGGGCTTCGGCAGTTGGTTAAATATAAGATTTAAAATATTTCTGTAGTGCTGATTATTATTTATTTTTTTTGCTCCATTACGCATGCAGTACGAATAGAGCCCATAATACTGTACAACCGTTCGCCGAGGAGTAAACTGTTATGCAGTCGCACAGAAGCTCGCTTGAACGAGTACGCTAACCACGACAGAAGCTTTACACATGATTTTGGAACCGACAATTCAAATCTTAAGACGATGTTTCTAAAGGAGAAGCTCTGAGTGGATTTCATAATTTTATAAAATCGCCATTCCGGCAGATCACATTAAAATATATTTGGTTCCCTTAGGATGGCTCGTTTGTTCTTAAAACTGCTTCCGCATATATATATATATATATATATATATATATATATATATATATATATATATATATATATATATATATATATATATATATATATATATATATATATATATATATATATATATATACACGTTATTAGTGGTCGATAATGCAACTTAAGCAAGAATATTTACAAGTGTTTATTTTGCTTTCTCCCAAACTCATTTCGCTTAAGAAGCAATTTGGTGCTGCCATCAAAGTCCCGTAGCATGAAAAAAGTCTATACATGGCTTTTTTCTTTTAGCACTGTTTAACGCGCCCCCTTCTAACGTTGCTACTATTTAGGTGCCGTAATACGAACTTGCTCCTAATTCATTTGGCCTTCGTGGAGCTTCAAGAAAATTTTAATGGTCATTTACATAAATTTTACCCCTGAAAATTTCCCAGCATTCTGTGCTTTATCTATTTCCTTTTTTTATCACTGAAAACCTGTAATTAAGTGCAATGACAGAAATCACTGGACCACGTGTACGATGCGAAAAGCAGAACATGCCGTCTTCCCCGTCGTGAGGCCCCCTTGCCACTACCGCCATTTATTAGAACACACATATGATGATACTGAAGACCAAGCTTCCTCGTCTTCTGCTCAGTTTCCAACATCCTCCGCGGGCCCACAATGGTGATCACCAGTGAAGCACACTAGCACGTACGCAAGAATTCTAAATAGACATTTAGTTTTTCTCTGCGTTCGTACAAGTTCCAAGCACTGGTATTGTCAGGGATTTCCTTTGCTATTGTTTTTCCAACGACGCGTACAATGCTTGTTCCACGCGAGTGTTTAAACAGGTCGCATTTGATGGACCCTTGTAAAGGTCTGTGGTTCGATCCCGATTTTGGGCACCACGAAGGGATGTAGCAGACATCCTTCTGCAGGCTTTATTGGCGACAAGTGCGATACCATCTAAGCATAGTGAGCTTCGCTGTCCGAGCCTACCAGCCCAGCATGCATGCCTACCCTTTCTTCTTTCGCCTTTCTCCATGTGCTGCACGGAGATTTCCAACAGACCTTATTGCATATAATCATTGTGTAGGTCAGCGTCATGGCATTGGATCGTATACTCTTCTAAACAAATATATGAAACATTCAAATTTCCCTCTTACTTTACCTATAAACGCTGTCACTGCCCATTCCAAGGCCATTACTAGGAAGTTTGCAAAATTACTGTGAGGAAGTAAACGGCTTTAGCCTAGTGAGTAAACTGCTGGAGAAACTAGTGTCCTTTCATCTAAGCTGTATCTTTCTTTTCTTTAGTTTTTACCAATGGAGAGAGGGAAAATGTGTCTATGTTGTCTCAAATAACAAAAGATGCTGTTTGTTCTACATTTTCTATATTTAATTACAGTGGTTTTTATTACTATTACGGCCCTAGTTTGCCGTTTCCGACAAGGAACGCCCGAGGTGAACTTCGGCGACTCAACAAACAAGCGATCGCTTCCCTATAATAAGGCCTGTTGCAGCTGACTTGTCTTATGGAAGTATGTTAGCGAGGATTCAGCTCACTCAGCTATCTATTGTAGCACCGATTATGCGCCGAATCTCTCTAACGACCAACGTACAAGCTAATGCTTGATTTTCTCTGGTGGTAGGGCTCCTTAATTAATTAAAATAGTTAAATTCTGGTTCTTACGTTCTAAACCCACAATCTGATTACGAGGCATGCGGTAGTGAGGGACTCAGGACTTGTTTTTACCACCTCGAGTTCGTTAACGTGCATCTCAATCTAAGTACAAGGGTGCTTTCGCACTTGGCCTCCATCTAAATGTGGCCGCCGTGGCCTGTATTTCGATCCCGCAACCACGTGCTTAGCAACGCAGCACCATGGCCGCCAAGCAACCGCGGGTGGTGGGGCTCTTCAATGAGTACGTGAATAATGACACGGTGCAGAACGGCCGGTACGCAACCGAAGCGTGAGCGATTGGAGGAGAGGAAATGAGCTCTCCCGCCTGTCGGAAAAACGTGCAAACCAGCTAGGTTGAGCTTCGGTGCAGATTCGCATTTTTCGTTCTCGGCCGCTGATGACAGCCGTTGGCATTGTTCGATGTCCGCTTCTGACACCGCGCGACGGAAAAAGAAAGGGGACTGCAAAATCCTGACTTCCTTGAACAATAAGAAAAGGATGAAAAGGGGCCTTTGTCAATGGAACAGCCGTAAAAGAGAGCTATACTGCAAAAGTGCAGCGTAAAACAAAGAAAAGACCAAGTTGAAGCCTTTGCTCCCCCACCGCTGTTCACGGTGAACGCCAATAGGAGAACATAAGACAAAGAGTATCGACTCATAGCGTCGACCCTTAATGATATCTTCCAGTCCTGATCGCTTCTTCGCAGTCACTCTTTGCACAACTAATGGCCGGTAGTAGTGGTTATCCGTGGTCTTTGTGGCCGCCCGTTATATATACAAGGAGACAACGCATGTCGCCCTAAGGGATAGTCATGTTCTGCCACTGCTGGTTGAATTTTGTCAATAATGTTTGATGCATTGTTCTTGGTGTTTGCTTAGCAACCACAAAACCATGTTTTCTTGTTCTTTTTTTTCTTCTCTGTGAGGTAAGTGATTATTGAATTAAGGAATTCACAAGACATGCCTATATGAACAAGCTTTCAAAGCGAAGAAATAAAAATAGTATTCGGATATCACGTGCTACATGAATTGATGAATTCGAAGCTTCTGATCAACTTTTATTGCACTTTAAATACCGACACCATATTGGTCTCGCGATGAAGGTAGATTTTCAAGTGTCTCTATTCATAAGTTCGTAACCTAGTGCTTTAACTTTAACGCGTCTACACTGCATGCAAATACATGATCAGTTATAGCGTACAATTGAGAAGTTAGTGAATATCTTTTAGAGCCGCTGTGAACTATACAAAACACAATTTGTAACGCATAAGTAGGGTCTTTCGTTTTCTGGTTTTATATTACTTCAAATGTGGGGATGCAAATAGAGCAATCGGTTTCAAGAGGAGGAGCGGAGAGCAATCGAGGATTTCGTTGTGTGAAAGAAAAAACTGGGCAGGTATAGCGTAAAGGTAAAGCGATCAAGGTAAGTATAATAGTCTGCCTTTGGACAAAAGCGACCTACATGAACAAGTGAAATCACTCAGAAGAACATGTAAGGGCAAAGAGAGCTGCTGGCAAATCACGGGACGCACTCATCTCTACAAATGCTCTTTGTCAGGCACTATTATTACATTTAAAGGAAACCAAATTACCAAAAACAACAATGACAGATAAGTTCTGTTTTCTTTGTTCTCTGCACTCATTTAACACACAAAAAAGGTAATAATTCTAGGGCGCAGAGGCATGCTTTGCAGGAGGTTCAGTGTTTTTGATATCTCACAGGCCCTTGTTGGTGGATATTATGACATGTATTGGGAGAAGTTGTGCCCGTTCTAGGGCAAAAGGGGGAGGGGTGGGGATAACCGGTCGGGCTATTCGTCCTTGGCTGTTGCCATCGTGTCTTACTGGTTGCCAGTACCCGCCCTTACAACAACATTATTATCAACACGACAAACCAGCCCCCCTTCTTTGAACGTAACCTAGTTGGGTAAACATTCTCGCAGCGTCACAGCTTCCGGTTGCAGTACAGAGCACCGACAGCATTTCGCTTCTCGGCGTATTACCGCTGTTTACACGTATACGACGTGCAGAAAATATGATACGATGCATCAGTGTCGTATTCGTGTAAACACGCTGCGAAAAAGAGCAATACGACTTCTTTCACTCAAGGATGGCAGGCGCTTCATGTAAAGGATTTTTACATATTCCCGTGTTCGCTTATTTGTTAAGCAAAAATGAGGTGCATTGTATATTCAAATCATAACGGTGTCATATATCCTGACACCTTGCCCACCCAAAATGGGCAGCGTTCATTAGTTTTCAGACGCTTGCCTTTGTTTTTATTCTTTAGGAAAGGGCCGAACTTGGGGGAGAAATTGAGTTTTAGCAGATATCCATAAATTCCGCTCGGGCTGCGAAAATCGCGAGTTATCGAGTTATAACCGACAATGAAGAATTCTATGCATAAAACAGTGCCGCTGCGTAAGTGTTTCTTCTCCACACTTGCCACACAGCTTTTCCTGAGCTTTCCCATGTCTTGTCTGAGCTGTGTTAGAGACACCCCACCACGTCTACTTGGCGGGATACCGATGCCAAAGCCGGAGAAGGAAGAAAACGTGCTAGGTCCACGTGCAATTTCTGAGCGACTGTAGTGTAATAGCATTATCAGGAACGGTCCGCTCAAGCCTACGATTACGCTGTTTCCAGGAGCGGCCCAGGTTAAACCCCATTAAAATTCTTCCGTGGACAAGCGCGTTCACTGGCTTTGGTATTGGCACAGGGAGTTGGCCCCACTCTATGAGAGATCGACCATGTTATGATTTGACATCTTCGGGATCTGTCCAGCTTACTATTATACTGCATCTGAGATCGGTCCGGTTGGTTGGTCCAGTCGAAAAGTTCACTTTACGAAATGCCCACGCCTACTCG